>NC_137740.1:54834509-55434509 GCF_963264785.1 Psittacula echo | reverse complement strand
TTAACAAAAGAAAAATAAATTCTCAAATGCATCTTCTATACCTCCCATTCACACATCCTTCTCTTATGCTCTGCTGAGTAAAGCTGATATTACTCACTTTGCTTTTGATTTGATTCTTGTAAAATACAGTATTTCTCCTGTGTACCAGTTACAGTATTACCTTTATCAGGTTTAACTGATTTCCAGATATTAAAATTAGAAGTCATACTTGGTCCTTTGCCTAACGTTGTGTGAAGAGTGTTAGATCTATCATCCCAAGCTTAGTGATTTAATCTGTGCTTTGTTTCTTTCAATACTTAAGGCAAACAGAATCAAATCAAGTGAAAGCACAGTAAAATGTGGTGCTTATTAGTATCTAAAATTGAGAAGATTCAGTATATGCAGGGTAAAAATACAATTGAAGTATGGGACTGGATAAATTATAGATATAATTTCTTAGATATAATTTCTTAGATATAATTTCTTCTACAATTGGCTTTGATTGTATAAGACATGAACTAAAAAAAAAAAGCAGAGTACCCAATGACCTATATAGAACACCTGACCCACACAGAATCTTGACACTTTCAAGTGTGCAAAATCACACATTGTGACCAGAGGTCACCACGAGCATAGAATGTACTTTTGCTCTCCCTCTCTTCTGCGTGTATAGAGAAAGCAGAGGGCTAGAAAATTATCATCAACATCATCTGCATGAAAGCTCAGCTTCATGTATCTGTCTGTCTGTTTCCAGGGCTTGGGGTTTTCATAAAATCATTTAAGTAAAATCTTAAAACTATTGTTGCATGAATAGGCAACCAGATATTTTCAATTTTATTTTCAGAAATATGATACATTGGAATGCTATGAAATAGTACTACCAAAATGTATGTTTGCAGAACTATATCTGATGCACAGCATCTGGGGAAAGAGACAGGATAATTTTAGCAGTAAAGTGAAAAAAGAATATTGTTATTTTAGTTCCTATTTAGTTCTTATTTCCATTCACAATGTAAGACTAGCTTTATAATTCTTTCAAAATGTTTGAAAGACCAAATCCGTGTAGAGAGAATATCAAATGTTTATTCATTATATTAATTTCTAATAAGTTAAACAATGCCTTGAGAGCAGAAATAAAAATTTAAAAATCCACACACATTACCATGCAAGTCCTTGTGTAGGATCATCCAGAAGCACACGAATTATGTATAAGAAACAGCTTAGTAGCTTGAGAGAAAAATTGAATAATCGTATTCTCAGACCTATTTTTAAAAGAAAATACAGAAATAAATTCAGGTTCTCTACAGTTTCAGCCACTTTTAAAGTAAATCTAAAAAGAACTAGAATAGCCATGCTGCAACAAATCAAATGTTGACCTAACCAGTAATGTGTTCCTGATATGGGTGATCGGCGTACCATACAGAAGAACATAAAGAAGAAGCCTGTCAGATACGCATATAACACGTCTTTCCAGGTTCCAGAAATCTCTGAGTTAAGACTTGGTCAGATTTAATGTAAAGAGCTACTCAGTCATTTGAAAGCTATTCTATGCCATTCATCTTTCTTGATGCCATTCTTTGCATCTTTTGTAGTTTTACAAGTCCATTTTCGTAAAACGGGAACCAGAATTACATACAGTATTTGAGATGCAAAATACAGCAATGCAAAGATACACTTTCAACCATAGGCAGAGGATCTACCATGGCAAGTATTTAAATATTAATACCTGAAAGTCTTCATGCAGTAGATTCTCATACAGAATATGTTTATATTATCCCGACTTATAAAATATGAAACTGTAGTTATTTAATGTTGAAGTTGCATAATTACGTGTACAGGAATCAGGGTACACATGAATGCACAACTGAACTGAATCAACAACTTCTTCTGTAGACTATGGGAATATTGAAATGTTCTAGCTGAAAGGATATATCATAAATGCTATCACAAAATACTACAACACTTCCCAAAAACATAGGTCTACGGCATAAATACAGGTTTCCTTCAAAGGGACCGCAAGAACACTTGCTTCTATCACATAGGCAATTTATTTCAGTGCTAATTGGAGCCATAATCTACAGTGGTACTCTTGGCCTTTTGTATTTCAATCAGATTTTGCAGTCATTAGAGGATTAGAGTTTAAATTTTTGGTTTTGTTATTAATTCAATAGTCTTATATTTTTGCCAGTGTAAATATTTGTATCTAACTCTTGGTTTTAAGTTTTCATTCACTAATTAAGTTAAAACTGTCAGATGACTAAGGTCAAGTGGTGGGAGGTCACTTTAAGCAATAATTTTTTTTCAGTCTGGTGAACTGAGAGTCCAGTTCTGCATGGCTCAACACTTCTGCCCAAAGCAGAATACCACTGACTGACTGAGTCTTAGACAGATGTGGCTTCATTAGCACCTAGTCATAGTAAAGACAGTATCTTTAATTGTGGCATTGCAAGTACGCTATCAGGTTTGCTGAGCTCAATATGATTATTTCTTTTTTTAAAGAACTACAGCTTCATTATGCATACCCAAAGCTGTGTGCATTCATTCTCTTTTGAGGAACAAACCATAATTATCTTGTGGCAATATCACATACTTTTTGACTTTACTCAGTCCTAAGTTCAAAATGAATGCCTTTCAGGTAAAACTGATAAATCACCTTTGTATCTACTAATTTCCCTCCCATTAAAACATAATATACAGCAAAGACTGAAAAATAGAAAATAGATGCCTAAATATTCTACCATACACTTGCTGAAAGATATCTTAAGGTTTATTTCACAACACTGCTTGCTACCTTTAACTGTGAAGTTGCAGTTATCACACAAGAACTGGATAGGCTTTTACAGAATCTTGAAATCTGTGAACTAGGGGTCAAAAGCCTGTGGCCCTGATCATGAGAAGTCCCACAGCTGTTACTGGCAATTAGGTTTGTGAACATTAACCTAGTAACTCCTGCTCTCCTATCAAGAGTAATTAGCCACAGACTATTTATTACCCAACATGATTGGGTTGGAATAGTAAATGGATTCAGGGGTTGTAGAGGGATGGGTGAGTGTGTTGTTATGCTATTTGACTAGGAAGAACCCCAGTATTTTTCTTGGACAATGCTATGGGGTTTGGGTTGGGGGTTTTTTTCAGCTTTTTTGAACAGTTGCTGAAGAAAACATGTATTGTTTTTTGTATTGAAGTTTGCGGGAGTATGAATGGTTGTCATAACAACAAGAAGAGCAGATAATGTTTAAAAACAAAATGAATGCACACCTCCCAGCACCCAAAAAGCACCTAACACCAAGCTAACAAGAAAAGCCCCCCATGATTTCTCTTCTTTGCTGGTTTTATGTTGTCTAACTTTTTCTTGGGTAAGTACAAAAGTCTGCATTTGTTTCTTCTAGTTTTCAGCTGTGTAAATGTAAAGCTTTGTGTGAAACACTTCTGCATTGATAATGGCCTGGTTTCAAATCGTCATTTGCAATTATCTGTTGGCTTAAATGATAAAATAGTGCTTTTCTGATTAAAACCTATATCAGTACTAAGGGACCCATGCTCCTGCTTGTTGCCTTAAAATCTTCACTCTGAAATCTTCAATCTGAAATAGAACTACTTATGTATTCAAATAAGTTCCACAGATTTATTTCTAGCTATGCCTAAAAGTGCATCTCTACAGAAATGGCTGTTTCCCACAGAATATGAGGCAGGGTTTTCCCGACAAATGTGCTTTCATCCAAGGGTTGTATTTAACATAGATGCATAGTGCATATCATGGATTGGGTTATAAGTACGGTGATATGCTAGGTTTTGTACCATATGTGATTGGGTTGGTTATTATGATGCAAATATGTAAGAAAGGCTTCAAGTCCATTCTATTTCAGAAGGTCACCTCTCCTAGTTCTGTATGCTTCAGCCTTTAGAAAAATGATGTGCTGTCAAGGGGAGCATACTTGGTCACCCCTATAATAATTAATGTAGAACCACCAACTAAGTGCTCCCTCTGGTTCAAATTTTCTGTAGCCTCATAGTTGGGATGTCACGTGTGAGTTAGAAGAAATGCATTTATTCCACTGCCATGGAGATCAAGGATTCCAAATACGGGAAGGAGGGTATAGTCACTAGACACAAGGTATTTAAAATAGGTTTTCATTGGTTACAAAGAAAGTGTTTCATGTTTATGCTTGCTGGCTGACTATTTTTGTCCTCTATTTTTACGTGCTGTTAGTGGATCAACACGGTCTGCTTGACTTTGTTTCTTCTTTTCCATTCACAGCCAGATTGTTCAAGTAGCAGGGTCATTTGCACAGAGTATGTCTAGGTTTTGATGCTGGTGCCTGAAACTTGTATTCAGCTACAGTAGCCATAGACTGTTACCCAGTTAAGAATTGTTCAATAAGATTGTGGTGTAACCATGGTGTTGCATCTTTTGTCTTCTTTAGAAGAAGAAGAAATTGCTAACAGTTCAAAATCTGTTTGTTCTGTGAAATAAATATAACCATGTCAAGCATTAATGTTTCTTTCTCAGCTTGAACAAGTGTTTGACTTTTTTCAGGCATTTTTAAGTATAGAGTAATACATTCTACTTCACCAGAACTGACTGTGACTTTCACTTTTATTATAAATTCTTGATGACTCCCTTAGAAGCATTTTAGGAGATTAATCCTCAGTTTTGGAGAGCTGATCTAAATCAAAGCAAAAGTGACAGAGGTAGCAGCTGAAGTTTTTACAATTACCTTCTGTTATTTCTTTCTCATAAATCTTTAACATATTTTTGATTTTTACCAAAGTCATCTAAGTAGCAGCTGGCTTTAGGAGCTGAATCAAAATCTAGTGTTAATGACTTATTTTGTGGTGATGGTTATCATTTATTCCCTCTTCACTGAATTGAAGCTTCATTTATTTTTTCCCTTTAAGACTTATTCTGGGCTGTGATAAAGCCATGTGTAATCTTGGCAAGTACAGACAAGTCATACCAATATTTCTTTTTTTTTTTTTTTCCTCTCTCTTTATATATATGAATATTTTTAAGTGTGTGTGGTGGGGTTTTGGGGTGGGGAAGTGGCTGGCTGATACCTTTGTAAAATGCTTTTCATGCACTGATTGAACTTAATTAGATATGGGCTTGCAGAAGATTGAATGAAAGCTAGGTTGATATTAGATATAGATGAAGGCTTGTTTTATCAGTTTATACAAATACTTCCAAAACCAGAATAATGAATGAACCAGTTTATATTTCATACTACTGGTCTGGTTGACAAAACCATGTGATATTGCACTCTGATGTGTTAAATTCACTTGTGAAGTCTCGAGGATTAGCAGAAACTGCTTGGTGAACATGTGTAGTTTTAGTTATGCTATCAGAAAGTTTGCTAATATATTGCCAATTATTTCCTCAGTGATAGCAATCATATCATTAGTATGCGAAGGAAGGTTTTCAGTGCTCTCACTGAAAGCTGACTGAGATCTAAAGGGTAATATCTTTATTTATCAACTTCTCAAGGCCACTAAGCAACAGAATCCTCCAGTTTCAATGGAGGATTGAATGAGTACACCTGAATGAGTGCCAGGTTACTATCTTGGCAGAAGGTTTTTAGAGATTGTATTTTGGAGAATTCTGGTTGTGAGTATTTGGACAAGAACCAAGATCTGTTTGACTGAACTTGCTAATTCTGAATGCTTTCGTTTGGGGATTTTTAATTTTAATTTTTTTTTTTTCATTCAGTACAGTAATAATTGCTGTATTTCTTCTTTCTTTCTCCTGAAAATTGCCTTGTTTAATGTCTAATTGTTGGTTAAGCTTCCTGTATCATGAGAACCAGTAGTAGTGCTTGTGGGGTTGTAGTGGGAAATGCCATGCCCATGCCGTACACTGCTGTAAGTACAGTAAGCACACTCATTTCCAACTTGTTTTCTGCAGACTGGCTCCATAATTCAACCGTAGACAAAACATACCTCTCCTCTTAGAGGTTTTTTTCTGCCGGGAAAAGAAGATGCCCATAGTGACAGTGCCTCTACTAGCTGTCTACAGGAAGAACTCAATAATGTGTTTATAAATCAAAACCACAGCATTCTTCTATAAAATTTATCTCAGCTCTGTATGACATCACTGTGTAATAAAATTAATCAAAATCTGAATTTTTCCAGCAATCATCAAGCAAGCTAAACAGGAAAACTCTTGTGCTACTTGTCTGTAGCATGAACCCATCCCTAATAGGATGAATTAATAGCTGCTTCCTATTCTCTTTCTTATTTCAAATAAGCTTCCATATCATTCCAGTCCTTTGGACCCATATATCTCACTTACCCAATCAAAATTTTAAATAGAGATGTCCCAGGACAGTAACTTATTACCATTCTCTTAATATAGTTAGCCAGAAGCGTATACACTTGGAAAAGGAATGGCCATGAATTCATACTGATTAACTCCCGGGTAATTTTTGTGCTGATGATCATAAATTTATCTATTTTTATACATACATGATCAGCAGTTCTGCCATCAAAATATGTGTCTGTATATACATATTTTTTTTAATCTTGCTAAGATCTAAGTAGGGAGAAAAATCTTTCACTTAAGCAAGAAGGTACTATTCAGAGCCTTCCCTTCTTACAGTGAAAAGAGATTAGTGAGTCAAGTCGTCACTTCATAGATGTTCTTAGTAGACAGAGTTTCTAAAAGCTCTGTTTTGTGGACTAGATCAGAAAAAAAAAAGGTTATGATTTGCAGCTTTCCAGATTGCCTTTCTAGCCAGGAGTAATACTCCTTTCTAGTTTAGATGCTTCTTTATTTTGTGTCTTACTCCATTACACACTCTATCAATGATGTCAGAAGTCAAAGGCTATAAAGATATAAAATATTTAAAAGGCATATAAAGGCATATAAAGTCACAGGGAAAAAAGTTCAAGAGAATTAAAATCATCTGAGAAGCTGTAGTGCAATAAATTAAATTTAAAATGTAAATCTAGTTAAACTCATTTATCTCTAATGAACCACAGAATAGTTGAGGTTGGAAGCAATGTCTGGAGGTCATTTTGTCCAACCCCCCTGCTCAAGTAGGGTAACCCACAGCTGTTTGCCCAGGATGGTGACTAGACAGTTTTTTAATACTTGTTTGGAGGGAGACTCCACAACTTACATAAAAAATTGTATGAGCAAAAATTTATTCTATGTAAACAGAGGGTATGAAATTTTTCTTCATGCATGTCCTTTCTTTATTCAATGCATATTGAGGTTTTGTACATGTTCTCTTCATGTTGGCCAAAATGCAATAAGAGAGGTCTCAAGTGTGCTAATACAGAATAAGAAACTTATTTCAAATAAAAACATCTTAAGAAATAGTATCTCTTACAAACTTACAAATATCTTATGGTCTGTCCTTTTTTTTTTTTTTTCTTTTAGGTTATCTACTCTCCCAAGTTTTGTTTATCTGAGGTTTTTTTAGACTGGGATACCAAAAAAGTAGTTTGTTCTTTTCTCCCTTCTGTCCTTTCTCAGATACAGAGCCATGGACCCATCTTGACCATATTACAAAGGCCAAAATGTATTTCTTCTGTTCCGAAAGCTTTATGTATGAAACTATTGTAATTTGAGCTCTTTACAGGTGTAGGACAAATGGAGGCAAAGTCAATCCTGCTACATGGACATGAAGGAAAATTTAAGTCAGTTGCTGCTCTTCCCTAGCTATGAACTCCACTTGTCTAATCAAGATTTGATAATATACCATGCTTCCATCCGCTGGGACAAGCTTGCATCTTGAATACAAGATGTATTTAAAAGATTAATATTTTAGTCCCTCCATATTACTTTCCTATATCATGACCTATGGTATTGTGCTCAGGAGAAGGAGGTATGTCCTTCCTATTAGTTTCCTTTCCAAATTGTGGGGGGTGTTTTAGTAGAGATAAATTTTAAAATTTCTTTAGGAATACTTAACAAAACTGAACACTTCAAAAACCCTTGGTACTTCTGTAGCTTTTTTCCCTTCAGTATCTTGGAGACTATTTGATTTCCTAGACATAAGGTCATGACTTGTCAATGAGCATTGTAATGTCACATCCATGCAAATTAGTCAACTTGATCACAATACAGAAATAAAACCATGTTACTAAGTATTTGAGTCTACAAAATAAATACATTATTTTTAAATTTAATACTTTCTGAATTTTTTTCTGATATTATGTAAAACTGACTCCTCTATGGGATAAAATTTTAGCTCAGAAGAAAATCAGTGAGAACTTTGCTGTTGCCTTCAGTGGAACTGGATTCTACTCAAAGTATCACAATTATGCTTAACAGAAATTAATCCAACTGCTTACTTGATCTTTGGTTTTTGATGAAGAAGAGCTTTAGTCTCTCTTTAAAGGTATTTTCATTCATATAGAATTCAACTTGCACCCTGAAATATAAAAGGAAGTATTAGAATTGAATATTAAAGATAAGTAATTTTTAAATTTTTTTCTAATTATTTGTTCTTTATATAAAACTGGAGGAACACAGAGAGTATTCAGCCAAAAGCTCACTGAATTTGGATGACTGATGTTGGAAGACTAAAAAACAAACAAAAGAAACCCAGGCAAAAAAAAAAAAAGGCAAAAAAAGAAACTTATCCGCTTTACATGCAGAATCATTTTCATGTTACTTGAACACTCTATGCTTCAAAATCAGAAGCATCTGCATTTTGGTATTTTCCTTGGAAGACTGTTCTGTCTGCATCTTTGTAAGGAAAATTTCCTTGATGTTCAGGTTAAAGCTCTCATTTTAACTTCCTAAAAGAACTGAATTTTGATGATGGTTCTTTTTTCTGTCTTGTTCATATCTCTGTTAAGCGTTCACTTGCTTGTGTCCACCATTAATCAGACGCTCATGCACCAAATAAACCACCTCTCTGAATTTTGCTTTTGTCACAAGGAAATACTGAGACCTGAAAGCAAAATTATGTTGCAGTCATATGATATTATACAGAAAATAATCCCCTCATTATATTAAAACAACAGTAACATTTTTACTCTTCCCTTCCCCCGCATCTGCCAGAATGTATTTCATGTTTCTATCTCTCAATTCAGTCTGAGTATAGCTCATGCAATAGTTCTACAGACTAGAAGACAGAACTGTCGCAGAGGCTGGCAACAGGAAGAGATGTGCAATAGTTGTATAGAAAGACAGGCCATTTCAGAGCTCTGGAGCTGTACTGCTTGCTATAGAATAAGTACAGCATTAGTTCAGTTTCCCCTGAAGTCGTTGCCCTACCCAACTGGCTCTCCCTCACCAGTCCCAGCACTCCTCCAGCAATGAATCACTTTAACCCCAGCACAATTTCGGTGCCTTCCTGAGAAGTTAGTCCTCACTTAAAGAACTATTCTACTGTTGGTAAAGAATAAAGTGATACCACAAAAGTGAGTTACTCCCTTATGTCTCTCTTCCTCTGTACACCATCATGTGTTGCAAAATTGCGTATACCTTTTCTGTGTATGGGCATACTTGCCTTTATTGCCGTAATTCTTTTCGACAATCTGTCATCAAATGACTCTACTTCAGTTATTTATTCTTATCTGTACTATTGTAATTTGCAAGCAGGATCCTAACTTTAGTTTTCCCCTTCTTACATGTGAAGCCTTTGCTGAAACAATTTTTTCATAATCTAATGTTACCTATAGTCTCTCTCTTCCCCTCAAATACTTGTCTAATACCAAATATTTCTGTACACTTACAGAATTAGAGGATTATTTAATTATGGGCCCAGAATGGATGGCATCTCAGGTAATGTACTTACTACCAGATGCTTAGGCATATCACTTTGTAGAATAGGGTCAGCATGTCATAAAAGAAGGCTTTCTATGACTCAGCGAGGTCAGTTAATTTTAGCTAGTCCTTTAGCTTTGGTGTGGTTTATCATAGTATTCCTTGTAGAATGGAAAATTACACTGCTTTCTTTTCAGAGGGAGGAAAACGTAAACCTATTTTTAAGAATCTATATTGGAACTAAGCCCTAAAGCTTACAGAACTTTACATTTATTTCTGTGCAATGACACATTTGACACAGTGGTTAGAGCAACCCCTACCCTAGATCAACTTTTCTGCTCTATCTGGTTCACACCTCTGTGATAAGATCTTTAAGCAGTTGGAATTAAAGAGGAGGAACCCACCTGCCCTCTGCTTTAAACGGAGAGTAGCTCCAACTGCATATTTCAAAGAGCTTGGGCACAGAGGAATGTCCTAGAAACTGCCACCAAACTATAAGAAAAGCCCATCAGATGAAGAGTAACTTGTTTGTGGGCTTTTATTGAGCTTAAATGTAGACTAAGTGTTGTGCTGTTCAAGACTGCAGGAGTCACTGCCAAATAACAGAAGAAGCACAACTTAGTTAGTAGCCTTAAGGGAAGTTAAGGAAGCATAATCAGAGGTTAATAAGTAGGTGAGCAGGTTTGTGGGGCCCTGAGCTCTGCTTCAGTTCTTTTCTGCACATTTCCCAAGGTACTTACAATCAATGAAGTGATAGTTTTAGTGGGAAATCTATCCCATCATTTGGCAGCTGCTACATGCTAAGTGTATATACATAATCGTCAAGGACATATTTTAGTAGGTAAACAAAGTGGTACAAGCTATTGAAGTAAGGGATGTTTTTAAAAGGTGCACTGTATTGGTGATCTTTTTTACACATTTTAAACTAGTCTCAGATTTTTCAGTCAGAAAATTACAATAGTCACTTATCATAAAAGAACAACATGTTAACAGTAAGCCATCATTTAATGATAATAAGGAAAAAAGATGTGGGAGCTAATCACCCTCCTATCACTACCATTCTGAATTGCTCTGATAGCCTTTTAACAGCTGTCTACTTCTCTTTTCTTAGCAACCTGTGCTCACAGCAGACTAGGATTCCACAGTGCAGCAGTTTCCATGGCAAAATGGATTATGAATGCTGCTAATACCACTTTTGTGGCTCAACTCCTCCTTCCCCTGACTTTTTTAAACTTCAGCAAAAACTGTGTGGGGCTTCTACATTTGCAGGAAATACATTATTGTGTATGTACAACCACTGTAAGCTTTCGTAATAAACGATACAGAGAATATTTCACTTTGCTTCTTAAAGGTTACTATTTACCCAGTAAAGCTAGGAATGAATGGGTGAAGGAGCCACTGGCAGAAATGAGGACAGAAACCTCCAGATACTATTCCTTTCCAGTATTCTGCTTTTTATTTTTACAGAGAAAACTCATTTCCTTACTGAAAATGCACAAATATATGGCTAATATACCTGTGGCAAAACCAACTGAAGTTATGATTCTCTTGAAAGCACAGCATGCTGTTTGGTCCTTTTATCCTTCTTTTAAAATTAAATACCACTAATAGTAGTCTTCCCTAGTTTAAAGCCAAAGAACAGTGATGTCAATGGAGTCTTGCAAACTGCAAGAAGCACCTTGAAGTACACAAAGTACAAGTATACATTGCACTCTTCTAATTCAGTCAAGATGTAACTTGAGTAATACATTTTAATGTAATACAAAGTATAGCAGGAAAATACTAATTCATGCCAAGGACACTAATGCAAAGCACTTCTCGTGACTTTAAATAACTGGGACCAATCTGTCTGCACTCCAGTTACTTAACTAATTTTGTCTGCATTTTTTCCATTGTTATTTACAATGTCATCCTAACTCCGTAGCCATGTTTTCCTATAGTAACAATATTACCTTGCACCCTCAGATCTACACATTGTCTTTTGTGTTAGAAAATAGCATATTTGGCTAAATTAATCCATTCAAAAATGAAAGCCTAAGTGGATTTCTCACTACATGCATGCTTAGAGCTGTAAATATTTATGTTGACTACTTCTTGACATCAGAATCAAGAAAAGTTGTTAATACTGTGAGAGTGACAGAGCACTGGAACAGGTTGCCCAGGGGGGTTGTGGAGTCTCCTACGTTGGAGATATTCAAGGCCCGGCTGGACAAGTTCCTGTGTGATGTACTCTAGGTTACCCCGCTCTTGCAGGGGGGTTGGACTAGATGATCTTTTGAGGTCCCTTCCAACCCTCGGGATTCTGTGATTGTACAAATAGAGCCAATCTGCAGAAAAGTAAACTTAAGTCCATCTTTATGGGAAGGGACATTTCATGTTTTTCCTACAAAAAATATAGAATATAGAAAATATAATATTTAATGTAATATAGAAAAATGTTTTTTATTGTGATTTGCCAATCCAATATATGTGAAATCCTGTTAGATTACAAACCTGAAAGTTTATTATGTAGTGTGTAGATCAGTGCTTAGAAATTAAGTATCTGAAGTGCTGATGTGAGCTGCTATTGTTGGAGCTTATTTTACATTAAAAAACAAGAAAATGGGCATTTTTTTTCTCATAGCTTTTAATAAAAGATGAATGTATTTTAATGATGGCTGTCTTGCGTAGCAGCTCTCGAAGTTTTGCATGTTCTGAAGCACTCAGAACTCTGATTTGTCTAGAGCTTCACAGAAAAATGGTCATTTGATTTTCCAGGCCTGCTTGTTCTGTCAGAATCAATGACAGATCAAGACCACTTGTTGAATGATAACTCATCATATCGTGCTGAAGGAAATGGATGTAAGACATTACTTTTCCATTAGTGGTTCTTAACTTGGGGAGGCTTCTGTTTGTTTCTGAGAGGAAATTAGTCATCAGTTGTATAGGCCATGATGAACACTGACTAGAAGTTCCGAGTTTCTTACTTTGTCTCCATGCTGAATGACTGCACCCCAAAACAAATGGTAGTAATTGTGGAAAGGAGAGTGCTTCACCCTTCCCTGTACGAAGGAAGGGTGCTTCCAATCAGTGTTGCCTCCCATTGATTGGAAGGTCAGAAAAGATGCTATTTCATTTGCAGCTTCCTAATTTGGTACTCTATTCTTGCAGTGAGAGCAGGATATGAGAGAGTTGTGGAGATCAGCGTCCCAGCATTTTTCTGGGTACTTTAGACCATAGTCTTTAAAACATACATTGCTACTGAAGCTGTTTGCCATGCACTATGCTGATAAAATCTAACATTTGCAATATGACACTGCATTTTTTTAAAGATGAATTCTAGTAAGTGTAGAATAATTACAGCTGACAGGTATAAGGTCTTTTTCTGATAGGGGATTTTATCTGTTTGTTACAAATAAACCAATTAATATTTCCAAGATCTCTGCAGAACTGTGCTTGTGCAAAACTGTCTTCTAGATTCTTTATAATATCTAATGTTGTGAATGTACATAACAGAACACAGGTTCTGCACCTTCTAACAATTGCCTTGCAGTATGCCACCTATTACCTCTTTATTTTTCCAAACTAAATTCTTGCAGTACCTCTCTAGAACAACTTATGCAGTGTAATTGTCTGGTCCAAATTTCAACTGCCATGTGACAGCCCTGTTTGGTCATTTTAATACTTACAGTGTATGCTCTGACATCTGTTCCTGGGTGTTTCTTTTGTCCTGTTCTTTCCATGTGTATATTTAGTTAAAGGTTACCTTCTAAACCAGTGAATCTGAGTTGATATATCTAATGACGTTTTTTCAGACATACTTCTTTTTACTTGATTATGTAACTGGATGTTACCATAACTAATGGGTTTGTAGAGATCAGGGGTTATCAGTGTCATCATAAAAATTCTCTGTATTGATGAAGATAGAAATAGCATGAACTGAGTTGAGTTTAATCACAAGTTACAGCATAAAGGATCAGCAATGTATAAATAACTTTATAGCTTAGAACTATATGTGCGCTCAGACCTTTTTACTGTATCTTTCTACTAAGTGCTGCTTGTTTCAATTGAAAGAAATCCAAGATAGCATCAGAAAATAGGCCAAGCTGAAATTTTCAGGCTGCACAAAGTAAAAATTTGCACCTGCAACCACAAGAAAGTATTTTCTAGGTAAAAGCAAGCTTTCTTAATTGTTCAAGAGAAAATGCTAAAAATTGCAGCCCTTAATTAAAATTTTCTTCATTACAATTTAAATAGAATATGTGTATCTAGAATATTTCTTAAAATCTGATAGTGAGCCAGCTTCATGTTCCTTTTTACAAACAGCTGGCCCCAGTTATATAAAACTGTCTTCATGAAATCTATGCAGGTCCATGGCAGCAATTTAATATTACCGCAACAGAAATACAAAATTACATTAGTTTTTGAACTCTTCTGTGCAAAATATCATCATTTTTTCCATTCCTTTGAGGGAAAGATTTTTAAGGGAAGACTGATAGCAAGCAGCTGAGACTCAGTAGTGGGTAGCATGCGTGCTTTTTAATCAAATAATAGTACTTAAAAAAAAGAAAATCCTCCACTTACAATCAGTCTTGCAAATTCAAAAGAGAAATGATCACTTCAGTCCCAGATCCATGAAAACCAGTGACAGCTTCATCATTCCAGTAATGGTGTGGTAATAAATGAATTTGCAATATGTATTCTTTGTCATTAGAAACTTTTTTTTTTTTTTACTTGCTGTTTATGTTGCTTTACTTTGGGGAACAGAAACTGCAGAGCATCTCCCTCCATTTTAGTGGCCTTGCAAACACCAAACACTTGACTTTTTGCTGCAAATACACCTTCCTATTGCAAATTTATTGCCTGAAGTTAGAAAGTCAATAAATCATATGTGAATGATTCATTAAGAAATCATGGACTTTTAAGCTAAACTTTGCAAGAAAAATCACACAAGGAAGATACTTCACAAGTTTGGTAAAACTTCTCCTTCTCCCCTCCTCCCCCTGCAAGGGTACAAGTGGAGGAAGCATAAATATTTTAAAATGAATTTACTGCATGTGAAAATAGCTTTTTTCAAACTCTGGGCAAAAATACTTCATGAATAGGATATACACAGCACAGAGCTACTGCACTGAAAGTCCATTATGTGAGGCCTTTTAACTGTGTAAGTCTGAGAACTCTGAGTAATGGGGTATGCTTCATGAGGTTTGATTCCAGACGCTGTTCAGTTGTATGTAGTTGTGCTAATTAATCATACCTGAGTAGCAGGAATGTTCATTGGGGTTTATTAATAATGTTGGTGACTGCTTGTCAAAAGGAGACTTGAAACAAACTTGTTGAATACCAAGCATACTGTGATAACACCTTCTGTTACTGTCAGCTTGGATTTAACTCTTTATTTAGACTGTAAGGAGCAAAAGACAGAGTAACCCATTAAAATCTACCATGTATTTCTACTGTTTTTCCCACTCAAATCTTGTTCTCTCTTCACTAGGACAATTTCTCTATTGCTTTCCTAAAATTCTTCTGTACCAGTTTTCTCTTTGTCATTCAAAAACATTTAATTTTTGTTTCAGGTTTTACTTTAATAAGTTTGGATTAAGTTCGCATGCTCCCCATTTAACAATTTTCTCTTACAAAGCAAGCAGCAAAACACTATGAGGGATATTGTCGTGGAGATTATCCAGATAAAGATAAAAACAGGTGTCCAGATAAATAAAAGCCTTAAACTGTTCTAGTAGATTTCGGTCATCTCTAGAATAGTAAATAAATAAAAATCTTAAAGACAAATTGCTCGTTTCAGATATGGCAGTTTACGGGTACACCCTTTCTTACATATGAAAAATGACTGCAACTGCTTAACCCACGACACAGAGAAATTTAAATCACTATTCACTTAAACTCTACTTCTCATCTGTAAGGCAAATGTATCTCAGTAGTCAGTTACTGCTTCTCTGCAAGTTATCTTTTTCTTTCTTGTCATTTTTCAAGATCGCATCTTTTCAAAAGCAGCAAGTAGAACTAAGCTGAGAGCTGTTAGTACATGGCATCCTCACAGATCAGATTGCTTATCTCAGTTTTATTTTTACTTAAAAAAATAAGAAATTAAGATTTAGTTTTCTGAAAAATGCAGCAGAAGGGAGAAGAAGAAAAAAAGAGCAGATGGATAGGAAAAAAAAAAAGGAACAAAACCCCTTTGTGGGTGAATCCCAATCTGTCATTTTTTCAAGTATCACATCACCATGAATAAAATATAATTTTATAATTTTAAATATGACTCATTAATAAGTTACCTGAAACACAGACCCAACTTCCTAACAGGTCTGATCCAATGACCACTTATATCAATGGAAAGAATCTATTTACTCAGAGTTGAGTAAAGTAATCAAATAGTAAAACTATTCAAATGAGGTATTTCCCTATTACTTTAAGTATGTAATTACTATTTTTCCCCAAAAATGAAAGCAATTTTCTTGCTATTTCAATTATACAATGTATTTTACACAAAACTGGCAGGTCAGTGTAAGATCCAGAAAAGCATGTATATTGATTCTTCTCTAATGTATTTCCACAGCTTTTTGTTATCATCTTGCTTTATTATTACCTCTGTTTGCTGGCTTTTCTGCTTTTGCTGGTTTTTTGGTTTGGTTTGATTTTTTTATTGAATTACTCTGGTTATATTGGTCAATTATAACCAACAATATATTTAGTGTTTCATGGAAGAATGCATAGCATAATTATATCAAGTCAGAAAACCAAATATGAAACTGCGTGCGTTTGTTTTCGGTAATTTTCCAAATTGAAATTTTGGGATTCAGTAAGTTAACCTAAATTTTTACCGAAGACATAGTAAATTATAGGGAGGTATTAGCTGCACCTACCCTAAAGGAAATAAAAGCTTATGAAAACTCTTAAACAACAGCATTCAGTGTAAGCACATGAATTTACAGGATCTGTGTATGGAGTCTTACTCATTAACATTTCCTGCGGACAGGGAATGTTCTAAGATAGAAATGTCAACATGTCATGTCAAAATCACAGGTTCCTGTTTTCCCTCTGAAAATTGTTTTGTTGAAGAAGGTAATTATATATATCCTTTATTGTTCTATAAGTAGCAAATTAGTTGAATTTTTCCAAGGAAAATATGTTCATCAACCTAAAGAATAGTTTTGGTTTTGTTTTAGTTTTGTTATCGCTTGGGTTTTCTGACCCAATTTAAACAGAATGTCTGAAATTTCCTAAGTTTTTGTAGCCTTAAATTTATATCCTGTACAACTATAAAAGAATTACGCTGCCTTTTGTATCACAGTGACCTGATGGGATTTGATCTATATTCTATGTCCTCCCTTTCGGGAGCTGTATTCTTCTCATATGACTCTGCCCTAACTTAGTTGTCATGATTGCTTTCTGAATAACTATATGGAGATGACAATGATTCTTAACTATTTAACAAGTTCCCATAGAGTTCAGCAGTACAAATGGCAAAAATAAGGCCATCCTCCATAAAAATACTAAGAAAAGTTTTATAAGAAGCATCAGATGAATTAGAACAGCCTGCAGTTTCAGAAGACATTGCATTTGTCCTTCAAACATAGAAGACTTTCTTCCCAAGTGTTAGGCTAAAAATGTGTACTCCTTACACTTAAGATCCTCCTTTTTTAAATTGGCCACCAAAGAGATATCTCTAAGTAATCTGAACTCTGACCCAATTCAAACTGACCTAGGGTTTTTTTTGGTTTTATTTTTTTTTGACCTCCTAAAGCTGCTTCCTTAAAGACAAAATGTCCATATTATGGGTATTTGGAAGATAAATGAAGCCCAAAATTTAGCATATTTCTCTAAAGTAATTATAAACCTGAAGTGTATATAACTATTAACCTTGAGAAAATAACCTCTGAACATATTGCAGTTGCTGGATCTAAAAATCCAGCTTCAAAATTAAGCCAGTGAAATGCCTTCTGCAGTTTCTGTGTTGTGATACCAACATGATGGCTCAGAACTTGAATCACAGAATTCCCTCCAAATTATTCTATCTGCTGTAGAAGAAGCGTTGCAGTTAAAATTCATCTCCAGTCAATGAAAGTTTGGCACTCAAGTCTACAGTTCACATTTGCCTATTCTGTAAATGCAGTCCAGATACGCACTGTTTTTTCAGAAATTAGTTGACTTTACTGCCAAGTTATGGGAAAGGAAGAGCTAAATTCTTGAGACACTATAACCTTCAAATATTTAGACCTTTACTTCCCTAGAATGAAGCTGTTGCTAACTTTAGTCTCCAGTGAGGTTGCCTGTAGTCTATATATATGTCCTTCTATACCTGTGATACATACCTCTTTTGATTCCTTGACTGTTTGACCTATTGCCTATTTCCTTCAGCAAAATTGTGGAATGTTTCTTCAGCTTAAAAGATGTGAAGGAAAAGCGCTCAATTTCACTTTGTTACCACCCCTGCCACTTACTCCATATCTTCCATCCCTAGTCCTCACAACTTCCTCTTGCCACCCCCAGCTGTCACCACAGTTTGGTTTGTCACCTCCTGATCCCTTCAGAGAAGGATATGATGAGTGTGGAATAAGTGCCAAAGCTACTCTCCAGGGCCCTGTGCAGCAGACTCACTCATAACAGCTTATACAGCATGAAGCAGGCTGCTTTAGTTTTATGCTATATGGAAGGTAAATCCATGTGTGCTTCTAGTTAGCAACCTAAACATAAATATCTGGATAGGACTGGCAAGTTAGGATATATTCAGAGAAATGACCCAAAACCTTTATACAACAGGTGGCATATAGTGCAGTAAGAGTTTATATAGAAGTCTGACAGTCTAAGTAAGGCCAAATGATAAAACTGGTTACTTCTCCAGCTGTGTGTTTAAAAAAAAAAAACAAACAAACAAACAAAAAAAACCAACCAGCCAAAAACAACAACAAAAAAAAACCACAACAAACCCAAACACCAAAAAGAAGGAAAAAACCCCAAACCCACAAAAAAACCAAACAACACAAACAAAACCCCCTCAACAAACAAAACATAAAGCTGGAGGAAGCAGTAGCAAAATCTTACAAAGAAGCATACAATATGACAAATTAAAGCAGCTGCCCAGGATTTTAATGTGGGCAGTACCTACTTTACACAGTTGGGCTCAGACTGATGAAACAGAAGAGCACTTAATTTCCTTACTTTTGCAACCTGCAGTGGAGGGAGTAGCAGCCCTGAAAGCAGAAGCCCAAGCCTTGGGATTTGATTTGAGCTTGCTCTAACTTGCACTACAGAAGGAGCTCCTGCTAGACACCTGCCAGCACAGATGTTTAGGACATGAGGCTAAGCTTACACTGCGCTTCCAGGTCTATCAGTTTCAGTTTAAGCTAGCTGAATTCTTCAATGTTGTGGTGTATGAGCGATACACTTGCAGTCACATGTATACACAATGAGGAAAATATGTGTTCACTGTGGAGTCTTTTACTAGTGTAGATTGCGGATCTCTGCAGAAGCAGATAAATCAGTTATTACCAGATAAACTAGTGGTACAGGTTTGTAAGTGAATTACATGTAAATACAAAATCGTTTCTGTCAACCATGTAAAATAGTCTTGTGCTGACTCTTGGCAGACAGCAGTAGATACATTGTCAAGCCAGGATGTTTTATGACCAGTGTAAGAAGCTGCCATCTCCACAAGGGGGGTCTCTGCTCACGTCACCCTGACGAAGGGCTGATTTCCAGATGCTCTGACTGGGAATTTGCTCTAATTGAAGACTATTCTTTCATTTGGAGAGTTTTCAGTTGAATCAGTTTGTTGATCAGATTCATCTTAATCATTGTGATAAACTGTCCTGGTTTAAGCCCAGCCAGCAACTCAGAACCATGCAGCTGTGCACTCACTCTCCCACATCTTCCTCCCCCCGCTTCCAGAGGTATGGGGAGGAGAATGGAAAGAACGTAACTCCCACGGGTTGAGATAAGAACAGTCCAGTAACTAAGGTATAACAAAAACCACTACTACTACCACCAATAATAATAATGATAAGGCGAATAACAAGTGAAGAGAATACAACTGCTCACCACGGCGGCTGATACCCAGCCCGACTGAGCAGTGATCTAGCCCTTCTGCGTAACTGCTCCCAGTTTATATAGTGGGCATGACATGCTGTGGTATGGAATACCTCTTTGGTTAGTTTGGGTCAGGTGTCCTGTCCCTGCTTCCTCCCGGATTCCTCTTTGGCACCTCTCCTCTTTGGCAGAGCATGAGACTCACAAAGTCCTTGGTCACAGTAAACATTTCTGAGCAACAACTAAAAACGTCAGTTATCAGTGTTGTTCTCAGCCTGAAAGTCAAAACCACAGCACTGCACCAGCTGCTAAGAAGGAGAAAAATGATTGCTACTGCTGAACGCAGGACAGTATCATAGCTAATGCAAAGCATAGCAAGAGCAAACACTCTGGGATAGTGAAAAAGGCTGTGATCATGAGCTATCTCTTTGTATTGCTGGAAAAAGCAGCATAAATAATATGATGCCACAAACTTAATGGACCAATTATTCAGTTGCCCAGATAATGAAAATAGTGGGAGGAAAGGGTGGGTGGGGAGAAGACAACCAAAAACTCAAGTCTAGAACTGTACAGTGTAATGCTTATGGAATTGCGTTCATAAATGCGATTATTGATATCTGGGTTTATATTGTGATTGAGTTTTGGGTGGTTTTTTTTAATTGTATTATCTGTAATTATGTTTAAAACTAAACTTCAATTTAGCATAATAAATCATTCTGTATTCATTACCAGACTTTTGCTGACTATACCTACTTCCATCACTCATCCTTAACTTGTGAGCCTTTTAGGATAGGTCTTCCACTGATTCTGTAAAATATCTATGTTATTCATGATACAGTAATGATAGCTGTCATAGTTCTATCACACACTCATTCAGATTTTTTTTTTCTTTGCAACTGCAGAATTCATATACTCCTAAATAGCATTTAAAAAAATAAATTTGTTGGTTCATTTTTGTCTCCTTCAAATCTGGACAAATGTGATTATCTTATTTTCAAAATTCTCTAAATGGAGACAATATTTTTATAGATGAAATCCCTAACGAGTTTTCTTAAGTGCTGAAATATTTCCAAGTGGATTATGAAAAAATCATACATCTGTCACTGTTTGGATGTTATAACTCCTACAGGGGTATTTGAAGCTGCTTATATGATCATGCTAATAATCATCTACTCAGAGCCCATTTCGCAAACATGAGTTACTTCTGTCTAAGATAGTACAGATGTTTCTCTGCAACCTTTCCTTAATCACGCTGCCTGTATTAGGCTGTCTAATAATATTTACATAATGTTAACTAACACATAAGTTCCAGAACACATTTTAGCACTTCAGAACACAGTAACAGGAGCACTTTGGTATCATTAGGAAAATGTTGATGATTTGTTTCAAGAATAATTATAGTGATGGTAAGAACAAAACAGAATATGGGAATAGACATGGGAATGGGCTGAGTGTTGATGGAGGGGAAAGTTGGAAAAGAGGTATAACAGAATGAGGATGTATTAAAATAAGCAACAGTGTGTTACTTGCTCTGCTCTTGCATTACCATTTCACTGCCTGCTAAATAACCGACAAAACAGACCAGTTCAATAACAGACTAAATAGTCTGCCTTGGTGCAGACACTCTTCAATTTTAAAAGAAACCTAATGGAGTAAAGGAAAATATGACTGGCAAAAAATTAATATTGTAAGAGCTTTCACCCTTTTAACAATGAGAATTAGAAAAAAATCTTAACTTGCAGCTGTATAAATTTACAGTCAACTGAAACACTGTTAGCTTACTAAAATAAAGGATGGTAGATTTCCTATTTCAATTTGTACTGTTCACAAAAATCAAAACTGATCCTTTACAGGCATAATTAGAGCTGTGTTTGAAAGAAGTACAAGGAAGAAGATGCATAAACACAGTATACCTAAAAAGAGGCTTTAATGTGATTTAGCACTTCTTTGTTGTGCTAAACTGATTCTAGAGAAGTAGTAGTTACCCACAGTCAAGAGCTGAATCTCCTGTCTTACTCAACTGCACGAACACACATAGACACATGAAGTTTATCAAGCCCCTGCTCTGTCTAGAGGAAGGCTGTGTTCCATTTACTGCTGTAACCTTGTCTATTTTCCCTTTCGGCATTCTTCCATTATCATATTTGCTATCTTCAAATGTTCTCTCTGAAAGTGCTTCTCAAATACCAGTCTTTTGCATGTCTTCAGGATGAGGGGTAGTTCAATTTCCTGAATTCTTCATTGTGTGATTCATATTTGATCTATATATCTTGGGCCTGCGCTCCATCTACCTGAAGCACGTTGCTTGACCTATGCCATATTCTTTTTGAAATGGGAATCACAAGCTCCTCTGTTTCTCTAGTGCTTTTCTATAATGGTCTTACCTAGACTCAAGGTCTCTGGATTGTATCAAAATGCAAATAATAAAAATATGAGGCAAGTATTTATGAAGTTCAGAATCAGATTTTCACAATTGTTTATATCACAATCACAATGTTTTCCTTCCAATGTTCTTTTATTCCTCCCATTTTTCTCTTTACAAACTCCTGTGAATACTTTGCTTTAACAAAAAATTAAGATGTAAGAGTCTCAAGGATCCAATTTTATAGCCATTTAAGTTGGACAGCACCTTAATATTTCAAATGGACAAGAGATCATGCTCAGTGTGATTTCAATTTCTGTGGAGTTGCATAAGCCATGTTCTTAGCACAAATATGTTCACACAATTCCTAACTGGGTGTGAACAGTATGCATATGTATAGTATTCTCAGGTATATGGTTAATGTTATTCAATGGATATCATAATTCTTCTTAGTTTTATATATTCTGGCTGTCATACTCCTAACATTGCTAAAATGTCAGCAGTTTCCAGGCACACAGACTGGGCTTCAATGCCAGATACTGAATTGACGTATTTCATAATCACAGTATTAGTGATAACAGTAAAGAATTAAAAATAGCACAGCTAAACAAAATCATGGAAAAAGGCAATTAAATAGTCTTATGATGTACATTAGGAATGATAAAAATAAAAGTATTGGTTAAAACGTCAATGAGACACGAAAAAGAGTAAATGGCACCCATGCAAGACCTACAAGTTGGATTTAGGCTGGGAACAAACTAAGAATGAAGCGAATGACAAATATAAATAGAGTACGAGCTGTAGCACTCTGCTTCATTATGAGATAACTGGAAAAGATAGATAAGGGGGAAGTCTGAAGTGAACATCATGTACTTAAACTTTTATAAAGCATTTGAAAAGGCTCTCTGGAGATTGATACTGAAGGTAAAAAATCAAATACTTGTAGTAAGGAAAAGAAGTAAACAACCCAAAAAGTAAATAAACAAGGTTGATATAACACAAAGTGAGTGCCTGCCCTTACAGGGGACATTTTCATTTGGAAACAGTAAAAATGCTATTTCAGCTAAAGAAATATTTTTTTTTTTTATGCTTTTAATATAATAAATTAGCTTGAAAGTTGAAAAGAGTAAGAACTGACTGAACAGGAAGGTAACTTAACTTGAAAAATAAAATGGTACAAAATCCCGTTTCATAATGAACATACAATGTTCCTTTAGACCGAACAGAGAGAATCCTAACAGAATAAGCCAGGTAACTTCTTACAGACATAGTCAAGAGGCTGGTTGTACCTATTAAATCAGAAGCAGAGTAAGCAAGACAAAATTTATCTTTATTGGCCTTGAATCCATACAGTAAGAATACTAAAAAAAGTAACAGAAATCATAGAATCATAGAATAGTTAGGGTTGGAAAGGACCTTAAGATCATCTAGTTCCAACCCCTCTGCCATGGGCAGGGACACCCCACACTAAACCATGTCAACCAAGGCCTCATCCAACCTGGCCTTGAACACCGCCAAGGATGGAGTATTCATGTTTTGCCCTGCACTGATTGTTCATGGTGGTTTAAATGTGCTGTTTAATAAATGTAGCTACTGGCTAATTAGCAGTGCACCTTTGCTGTATTACAGGTTGAATGAATATTTTGAAACTTGTACACAAATATTCAGTTGCAAAACAAAGGAACAATAAGCCTATATACTTCAACTCTTATTCAGTGGTGTGAATATATTGCTCATTTATGTAAAACTGTGTTCATCGGCATTTATAACCAGACTTTGACCTCGGTAAACAGAGCTGGTACACAGCTTTGTGATCAAACAGCACTGCCATATACTTGAGATACAGGATAAGCTACTTTGGCAAGCGGAAAGGAAAACATCTGGAACGGGCTGTCAGAACACTGTGTATTCCTAGGTACATGTATTATATGTTCAGATAATGCAGCTGCAGAATAAAATTGCTGATGATTACCTTTTATTTTTTATCTATATTGCTTTGGTAAAATAATACACAGCTGAAGTGCAAAAAGTTAAAGTTCTAAAGTTAAAAAGTTTCAGTTCGTTATTTGACACTGTAATATTCAGCCTGAGGTAGTTTCCAAATTAAAATAAATGAAGTTAAAAGAAATGTTGGACATTCTTTGCTTCATAATATAACTAAAATTCTCAGGCTTCTGATATGCCATATTAGCCAGTTTACATTCTCTTAGACAAGGGGAACTGAAGCTAGCTTTGAGTTTTCTATGTATTCAAAAATCTGCGCAGTTATATCTGGAGCCTTAATAAGTTACATCAGGTCAAGGTGCAATGACTAAAGCTGTCACTAATGACTAAGCAAAATACTGTGTTGCCTGATATGCTATCTCTTCAATGGAAAATAACCTCTCTACTCAGACTAAGACACAAATATTCCCATTGAAATAAACAGGTCTACTTGTAGTAGTAGGTGATAACGCAAAAAGATTAAAATCTCTGCAAGTTACTTAAAAAGCAGCTGTAGGTTATGTGTGTGTCGCATTTCTCCATAACGCTCAGAACATGTTGTGGCTGACTTTCTTCATGCAGATTTAGTGTTATTACAGTATTTTGATGAATAGTTAATGATACACAGGGAATGAAACTCTGACTAAAACAGTATCGTACAAGATTGATGCAGTATTTTACAGTCTTGCTGCACAGATCAGTATTTGTACATATCCACTTTAGGTAGCATGGCAAATCTGATGGATAAATCGCTGGTGTTTTGCTTCCACAATATATAGTCTCAACTCTAAATCTGTTGGAGGTGAAGGTGATTAGGAGAAGAGTGGCACATCACAAATAAGGAATAGTATTGGTGTGTTTTTCATTTGTATATAATTTCTAGGGAACAATGCCTTTTACAGGTTATCTACATTAGGTTTTGTAATAGGGAATAAATGCTGAAATCTCTTTTTTGCTGTATGATGTAAAGTGAAAATTGATACATAACTTTTTGGAGTGTGAATCTTTACTTGATCTGTGAAGCAGAAAGGTACTTGAAAAAGATTTTTCAGCTTTGAAGAGATTAGACTTCCAATTAAAATAAAGCCTTCTGCAACTTCTCATCTAGTCCCCATTCAATACAACAATTTAGCATTTCTTCAGTTTCTTTTGAGGGAAGGACTAAAATAGCTTTCAGAAACTTCAGAGTTTCTGAAAGTCATTATGGAAATTTACTAACTGAATTGTGTGGTCAATACATACATAGTCCTCATCTAAGATAAATATTTAGCTAATTCTGAGCATTCTTTACCTTCATATAAATTCCATTTATGAGGAAAACACACACACACACAGCAATACACAGTGAAGTCTAGTTTTATAGCACTTTCCTGACTCTACTAATAGCCACCAGAATACCCAAAGGAGAAAGACCATTAGTTAATAATAGTACTCTTAAAGACAACGATCCTAAGTTTACTATTTTTAGAATTTTTAGTAACTAAAAATATTATACCATTATCTTTTGGACTGTATTCCGAAAATACGTACTGTTGATTGTCGCAAAATACACTGAAGCATGGAATAACATTTACATCAGATGGTTTAAACTAGATTTTTCTCGTGCAAACATTTATTTTCTCTGCAAGCTATATTTTTCCTTCTACCAATAGAAGCAATATTAAATTAGGTAGGATCCAAGAAATACAGAGCTGAATCTGAGATTATCACAATTTCCTGGAATTTGTGGGAACTGTATATGCTTCCAGTCTCCCATGATCATGTGTTTAACAGGCAGGCAAAGGCAAATATTTAACAGATAATTACAAAGAGGAGGAGTATCCAGGCAAAGACTCAGAAAAAGGTGTAAAACAAAAGTCCAATACCAATGGTAGGTGTCTCCCCTCAGGTTTCTCACAGAGGAAGGAAAGGTTGTAATGAGACTCCATTTACCAAATCAAAAAGAGGAATGTTGATGGCATTTCCTGCTGATGACACTTTCTAAAAGAATTGTGCACTGATACATATCTGTCTTCATTCTTTAGTATTTGAAAGTGCTTTGGCTTCAATGTTGTCATACTGGTGGAGGATAAAATACATAAGGTTTCTGAAGTAATGCTTTCATCTTCATATATGTATACACTGTAATATATCTAACTGTAGTCGTGAATTGCTTTCTTTCAAACGCAGCTTGCTACGCAGTACAACCATAGTATATGATTATTGGTTTACATTTTAAAAAATTACAACATTTTAATACAAACTGTAAATATTTCATTAAGGAGTGGCAATGATTTAAAAACTCAGAACTTATGATAGAACAAATATTTTAAAAGTCATTATTATCTCTAAAATTTCACATATCTGATACTGTTCTCTCCACAGCTAAAGGTACATATAATTACAGACTTCATATAAATCTCAGTCTCCTTACTCAGAGTGAGCTATTACACTTCCTGATTAATCATATGGCATGGCTTTAATAGTATTTTCATTAAATTAAGAAAAATAACCATTTTTACAATATTTTGAAAGTTTAATTCTGTCATCTTTATTCAGCGTGTTCAGAAAATCATTTAGCAGATGCCTTCACAAAATTGGCCTGTTCAATCTAAACTGTATTTTGTTCCCTTAAATATGACTTCCTAAATGAATGCAGAAATTTCAGAGTTTGCTGGCTTTGATAAGAGTCAAATTATTTAAGATGTCCTTAGCTAACTTAACTGGTGAGATGGGTTAGGACAGGTGTTGTTTTGTTATAGAATCATAGAATAGTTAGGGTTGGAAAGGACCTTAAGATCATCTAGTTCCAACCCCCCTGCCATGGGTAGGGACACCTCACACTACACCATGTCACCCAAGGCCTCATCCAACCTGGCCTTGAACACTGCCAGGGATGGAGCATTCACAACTGCCCTGGGCAACCCATTCCGGTGCCTCATCATCCTTACAGTAAAGAACTTCTTCCTCATATCCAGTCTAAACTTCTCCTGTTTAAGTTTTAACCCGTTACCCCTTGTCCTGTCACTCCAGTCCCTGATGAATAGTCCCTCCCCAGCAACCTTATAGGCCCCCTGTCAGATACTAGAAGGCTGCTATGAGGTCTCCACGCAGCCTTCTCTTCTCCAGGCTAAAGAGCCCCAACTTTCTCAGCCTGTCTTCATACGGGAGGTGCTCCAGTCCCCTGATCATCCTCGTGGCCCTCCTCTGGACTTGTTCCAACAGTTCCATGTCCTTTTTATGTCATCTTAGAGTCTTGTATAGATCTTAACACTGATCAGACTTCGATAGAATATATGGATAGAATGAGGAGAGGTCTGTGTTTATGAGCTGGACTGGACTGGCTGTATTGCTATCAGGAGGTCTGATAATCAACCATCAAATGTCTAAGGTAATACAAGAAGGCACAGTAGTACTTACTTCTCTCCATATCACCATTTCTATCACTGACCATTTCTATTCACTGTAAAGTGATGCTGCCATCTCAGAAAAGAAGGGAATTTCTAAATGCTCAGTTCACCTTAGCCTGAAGTCAAGTAGCAGCAGGTTGCTAGACAACTCTACATTCCCAGTCACCTCTGCCTTAGAAGATGACTTTCACCTCATAATTTTGATAATGGTGATCTCCTAACAGCTATTTTTTTGTCTTAAATTAAGAGCAAAACCTAAGGCTCTTCAGAACAGTCTCTTACTAGCCCGCGGTGTATGTCAGAAGACTGCCTATTCCATGAAAGTTCCCTCTTCGCCTTAGAGATACTGCCTTTATACTGTTAAACATTTCCAGTAGCCAGCCTTGTTCTTCCCACCACATGAAATGCTCTGCCAACATCACATTAAAATCCCAACATTCTGTTGACCAGTTGAGCTAATCAGAAACAGTAACTGCCACAATTAATTGTATTAAATAGATTCATAATGTCAGCGCAAATTTAACTTTGTAGGTTTCTTCCTGGACTCAGACTAATCTGTGAACTGCCAAATAAGAGGAAAAATGGGAAGCAAAAACTAATCAAGACTTTTAAATTAATTCAGTGCATTTTGGATATTGTTCATAACATTTTAGCTAAATTGTAATTTTCCTGCAATCTGTGGTCGGTCTCAGTATAAAAATAAATCATCACGTGGGTCACTTTAAATACAGTTTTTAATTTAATTCCGCAGTGTCAGAGAGATACATGATGTCTGGAACTACTCTTGTGAGAGAGCCTTCACTTTTATAATACTCAGGTGAGTGAAAAATCTACTTAGATTTTTACAGTCTTTATAAAACCTGGTTGACAAATCCACATCTGCATATTATGGAATGTTTTGTTCCACGTTTTGTGTTTGTATTATCTTTTTTGAATGACTACTGAGAGATCAAAGAAATAATTAAAAACTGGACAATATCTGTAAAAATGCCTTTTAAAAAGTGATTTGTTTAACCAGTTAAACCCATTTTAACATGTGATCAAACACTAGATTATTGTACACAGTGAAAAAAGTACCTTGCTCACTTTCCAAAAGGGTACACTCAGCTATATGCAGAGCTTAGCTTTTATACCATCTGTGTTATAGCTTACTGTGCTTGATGGCGAGAATTACAGGGCAATAGTGGTAAGTGAACAGTGCCCTTAGATTCTTTTCAATTTGGTGTGAAGATAGGAAACTAAAATACCTTCCAGAGTCAAGGAATACTGTGTATTAACAAGTGCTGTCACATAAGGAATAAATATAACCATATTTTTCCATTTGCAAGTCAGCTTCTTGGTTTTTCCCATCTGTATTTGTTTCAGATTTGGTTTGGTAACACTGCTTTTATCTATGTTGCAGTTTTCTCTAATCACAAGGGGAAGAGAAAACAAAGTGAGAAAAAAGCATAAAATCTCTAGAACATTTTTGGCTATTTAGAACAATAAAAGAGTAAGACTATTTTATAGTGTTTACTCCTTATTAAATATTTTAACAATCACTATACTTTGAAGGAGCTCTAACTTAAAACTACTTGAAGTACGCTAAATGCTATTAACTTTAACATCAAAAACAGCTAAAGGGCAAATTCTTTTCTTTGCAAAAAAGACAAAGTGGTTTGACTCAGGGTACAGAGTCTAGGAGGCAAGGCCAGTCTTTCCCGGCAGAGCTAATCCACAGTGAGTACTGTTGCTCAGATCATGTAATTGCCCCTGGTAGGCATATGATCATCGTGCTAGCTGTTAGATACATAGTTATTAATGGCTAAAACTAGCGGGAGACTTGTAAGACACAGAGAGGTAGGCACCTTCTCTTTTTGCTAACTGGGTAGATAACTTGCACTGATCTTAACCTAATGCCTTCTTTCCCCTTCTACCATAGTTTGATACTCTCAAGTCAAGCACAACAATGTCAGACTTAGCCACCTGCTTTCTACCACACAGCTACAGCTCTTCCTAACAGATATCTCTGTAAGTGAAGGCAGGATTTGTCCCTCAAGGGATCCTTCTGAGTAAATAATAATATCACTGTTTTTATCTGTGAGTCTAAACACTGGGTTTTGTCTCTTAATGACTGTTTCTGTTTTACTGCTACTTCCCACCAGGAAGCTGACTGCTAACATAATTAGCAGATGACTGCACTGGGGAGGCTGAAATCTTTAACAGCTGTTTTAAGGCATTTTGTACCAGATCTATGCTGCAGAACCTTTGGACTGGCATTCTCTCCAATGACACAGAGGTTAAGGGATAATGGTGTGTAGGCCTCCAGGAAGGACCTTGCCCATTTTCTTGAAAAAATATAAGAATCCACTTTCAATGCATTTAGTGGCTTAGTACAAGTACTTGGGCATACTGTAAAAATCAGAATTCAATACAAAAGATCACCTTTAACTGAAGTCTAAAAACTGAATGTGCAGCACTGAAATGGTTGGCAAATTCATTTTACAATTAAGGTATTTTGAAGCTTCAGATTTTTCTGGTGCTCCAAATGATCTATTTCTTTGTTACCAAATAAATGAGACAATATGAATCAATCTTACCGTTTCTGACAGTAATGCATAGTGCACTACACAAGTTTACTGTTATAAAAAAAATAATCATAATCATTGGCTGTGACAGAACAATAACCATAAAATTAAGACAGAAACCATTTGGGAAAGCACTGCTTCAGTTCCCCAGGGAGTATTATAGTGTCTGCCAGATGTAAAGTAGTATGAATCAAGTTCTAGATGGAAAAATAAGAGCCTTAGAGTAATAAGTGTATAATTAAGTACTGATTGAAGTACCAAGCACATTTACAAACTCTGCATCATGTTGTCCCAGAGGAGGAAAGCTGCTTGATCTGTGGGAGTTTTTAAGCTAAGACACTTAAACCTTTTCTGCACTAGAAAACTTTTGCTGGGGCCATACCACCACCATCTTCCTCAGAGAGATACAATTGTCACAGCACTCAAGTGTTCCTCTTCTCTTTTCCTGTCCTTCTCTCAATTCCAGTGTGTCCCAGTTTAAGTGGAACATAAGAAACATTCCACTGTTGTTGCAAGAATGATGCTAAAACTAAAATTAGCATGAGGCTGACAGAACCGCCTTCTAGAGTATTACTTCCGCACAAACAAATTGATTCCCTCTTTTATCTATATCAGGGACTCAATCCTAAGATAAATTTAGAAGGAAGGTGTGTATGGACATATATGAGACCATACCCCTAAACTCACCAGCCACTAAAGTGGCTCTTGGTATGGTCAGTGCAGTGGTTTTACAAATGTTAATGTTTTTCTTTAATCCTTTTTTAATCTAGTTGCATTTGCGCAATGAGAAAGGGCTTGGCCTGTACTTGCAACAATTTTTGTCGGGGTTTAGAGCAACTCAAACTTTCCAACTACTACTGTGCAAAGTATGTGCAAAATATTCACTGCAAATATGAAAACGCTGTCTTTGTGAATTAGTCTGTTAAAATCTTGAGCAGTTTCAATCAAAATCGAGCTGTGAAAACAGAATTTAGGCTTCTAAATAATTTTGTTTTGAAAAATCATGTACCAGGATAAATCAAGATGAATTTGTCAGTATTTGCTTAAGTCCTTTTATTTTGTAGCCTCTGTTCAATGGAAGAACTCAGGACATATTTTCTGAAAGCCAGACAAATTGACTGAAGTATTTCTTGAAGGAAAGAGAAGTATTATTTTGAAGAAGCCATAATCAAATTTTGAGAAAATCATAATAGAATTTTTGTTCAAGTTGAATCTAGACTCAGATATTTTAAATCAGTTGATTCAGAAATGTGTAGGCTTTTTATCTCCTTTTAGTTTAACAATCTCAGGTGATTTCCAAAGGGAAAGGCAAAGGGAGGACTTTCCTCATTAATTCACACTATGATAAATGACTGTTAAAGTGCCTTCTGAGATTTACAGTAGGGAGCTATTCCTTGAAAGTCACTAGTCGACATGACAATTGTCCAAGTGATGTGTGGAGGTGTTCTGTATTATCTGAATCTTTCTCCTTTTCAGATAGGTGGTAGTGTTCACTTATGTAGTAAGCACATCAAAAAGGAAAGCCAATTTTAATTTAATCTTTTAAGTATCCAATGTAAGAACAGTTCTCGCACAAAGGTCAAATTTAGGTCTATAGTTTTACTATGGAATTATACACTATAACAATTTTCATCTCAATACAGGAGCAGGATTTGAAATCTATTTCCAGTACCAGTTAATGGGTCTTTTTACATATATACTGAAAAGAAAAACCAATACAGAACTAGAAAAATGTAAATTTTTGTTGACAAAAATTATTTATAATTTAATGCAACAGCATATAGAAAAGCTATGAAATACACAGTTTTCAGGGTGGGGGCTGAAAAATATATTTGGTTTCTGTTTCTTTTTTGTTCTTTCCGTTCTGTTTGCTGTATGTGTTTTGAAGTGTCACAGTAATAGTAATACTTCCTAGAACATATTAGCTCTGTATACAATGCTTCAACAGGCAATAGAATGAAATAATAGTATAAAACAGGTATTTTGATTGTCGAATGACTTCTTCATGTGACAGTGTATTAATTCATCAATTCAATGCTGGAATGTGTACTTGATGGTCTCTTGATTAATTTTGCTAGAAATATTCAGCATTGATAAAATTTACCTTGGTGTGTAGGGTCCAAAGAAAGCCGAACATACTGCTTAATCTTACCTAAAACCAAAGGGACTGAAAGTGTAAAGGTACAGGAAACAAAAAACACTATATACATTTTTATGAAGTCAATAGAATGAATCTCACTTTGCATATCTTAAAAACATCCATATGTTTCTTTCTCTTTTTCTTTCTCTAAAATGTGGGAAGAAAGGGGTTTGGTTTTTTTTTTTTTTTTTTTTTTTTTTTTTGTTGAAGTTTTCTTTCTTTAAGGACTCCAGGACAAAACACACTTATTGCCTATGTATAAGGGCTATACTCCTTACTTCAGAATGGAAGGCACCATGTATAAGCTAGCCTATACTTTACAAATGGATCTCTCTGCAGCACAGTCCACCATATATGCATAATTTGAATGTTTGACTGTGCAGAAAACATAGGAGACTAGAAAGAGAGGAACAAATAGGAGAAGCAGCATATAGTGTTAAAGTGTAGAGGTTACCTTCCTGATAAAATGATCCTCTCTGGGTACGTGCTTAAGTTAACTTGCCCAGGAACGTTCCCAGGCAGTGACATTAAATGGCACAAAATAGTCTATGTAAGTTTCAGAAGATGGTTTCAGCTTCCCTAATTGGGTGACTACCTTCGATTTGTTGGCTCGGAGTGTTTCCTTGGATGCTCAAACTGCCAAATCATTCCTGGCACTTGTGCTGGTTTTGGCTGGGATAGAGTTAATTTTCTCCATAGAAGCTGGTAAAGGGATATGCTTTGGATTCGTACTGGAAACTCTGTTGATAATACAGAGACATTTTCGTTACCTCAGAGCAGTGCTTACACAGAGTCAAGGCCTTTTCTACTTCTCACATCACACCAACAGCAAGTAGGCTGGGCGTGCACAACAAGCTGGGAGGGGACACAGCTGGGACAGCAGACCAAATGGATATTCCATTCCACATGGCATCACGCTCAGGATATGAAGCTGGGAAATGAGGAGGAGGAGGAGGGGTACATACGGAGTTACGGTGTTTGTCTTTCAGAGTAACCATGAGACCTGAGTAACCAAAGAGCCCTGCTTTCCTGGAGATGGCTGAACATTTGCCTGGCTATAGGAAGTGGTGAATGAATGTCTTGTTTTGCTTTGCTTGCATGCATGGCTTTTGCATTACCTGTTAAACTGTCTGTCTTTATCTCAACCCACAAATTTTCTCATTTTTCGATTCTCTTCCTCATCCCACCAAGGGGCTGTGTGATCCTTAGTTGACAATTGAGGTTAAACCACAAAAGTCCTTTTTGTTGAAGTGTTCAAGATAATAGCAGATTTGACTGGAATGTGCTAGATCAAATTTATAGGTTCTATTGCTGTTCAGCTATTAACGGACTGCTTCCATACTTACCATACTGCTTGCTTTGCTTACTGTGTATCAGAGGCTAGTGCTCATTAGTGGCTGCTTTTTGCTTCTGCTGCTGGTTGTACTGCTTATTATCTTACTCTGCTGTGCCTGGGAACATTTTGATAACAGCAATGGCCATGCGACTAGGCTGGCATATGGCCAGGGCATCGCTGCTGTTTCTGTGCAGCTCTCCAGTGTGAACTCCAGTCAAAGGGACTGTGACCTGTGGAGGAGTCCACAAAAGAGCAGAACACCCCAAAGTATCTGTGCTCTGGATAAGTTCACACCAGAGGAGGTACATCTCAAAGTGTCTGTGGTCATGGTCATCTCTATGCCACCTGTACCTCCTCCACAATGAAGACGGTACACCTTGAATCATCTGTGGCTGCAGATAAGTCCACGCTGCAGCAGGTACATCCTGAAGCATTAGTGGCTGCACATGAGGTCATGTACATGAGCACCATGTGGCCATGGTTAAGACCAGGACAGAGCAAGTACAGCTCTGGAGGAACTGCAAGCATGAGTAAGGCCATGCTGAAGCAGGTGTATCTCTGAAGGCAGTGTGACCCATGCATAAGGCCACACTGGAACATGTGCACGTCAAAGCAACTGTGGCTGTGGCAGCAGGTAAAGCCCTGGAGAGACTGTGGCTCACAGATAAAATTCTACTTGGAGCAGATAGACCCCCAAGGAACTGCAGTATGTGGGTAAGTCCAACCCAGAACAAGGGCAAGGGGAGGTGTTTATTAGAATGTTAAACCCAGTAGAAAGGGCCCATGGTAGAGACTGTAACGGCAATACCTTTACATTGTACTAACCCAAGATTTGAACTGCATGTTAAGGGAATTACTATAGCAGGAACCACATGAACTAATGGAGAACAAGCCTTACAAGCAGCAGTGCAAGTACAGCAGTGACCTGATCTGAGCTGGCTTTGGTGCCCAGTAACGCCACGCAACACATAACCTCTCCTGTTCTGAGTGACCACCATAACATACGGAGCCCAAAGTCATGGACTAAATGAAGTCAACATATGTGGACATATATGCACATTTTAAAGACATTTTATAGGCTAGAGGGGCAAAAGAAGCTGGGAGGGGACACAGATGGGACAACTAACCACAACTGACCAAAGGCATATTCCGTATCATATATGGACACATATATACACACTTTATATGCACACTCAGCATATAAAGCTGGGGGGAGAAGGAGGAAGGAGATGTTTGGAGTTATGCTGTTTGTCTTCCAGAGTAACCATTATGTGTGATGGCCCCCTGCTTTCCTGGAGATGGCTGAACACCTGCCTGCTGATGGGAAGTAGTGAATGAATTACTACTTTTCCTTTGCTTGCATGCATGGCTTTTGCTTTACCTACTAAACTGTCTTTATCGCAACCCACGAGTTTTCTCACTTTTCCCTTATGATTCTCTCCCCCATCCCACTGAAGGGGGAGTAAGTGAGCAGCTGCGTTTGCTAGGGTTAAACCACAACAGCACTGCACTGTTCAATATAGTTTTGGCTAGCCAGCTATGGCCAAAGCATGCAAACGAAAATTTGAAGAGCTCACTAGTATAACAGATCATGCTTCAGTGGTGGGAAACTTTCCTGGCTTGTCTGAATTTCCTAAAACAAATACAGCTCTTGTATCTTTATAAGCTTCTAAAGAATGGACTAGATGTCTTTACATAAATGGTTTAAGGACTGTGAGGTGAAGTGTGCTCTGCAACATACTCAGTCACTGAATTTCTATGACTGACCTTACTAAAAAAGCAGTGCTACCAACAGCATGTAAATGCTTTTCTATTTTTAACTGATTTTTTTCTTTACACCTCCAGTGTCTTGTGGTTTAGTTATTTTGATGTACATGGTAACTATATATGTACACAGGAAAGTATTTTTTGTGAATAACCCCTTCATTGTATCTTTCCAAAGCTTACATGGGAAATACCCTCTTTTCACCCCTCCTCCAAGGCAAATTTACCAGGTTTAAACATATCAGGTCTTCACAAGGTAGGATATTTTCTACTTTTATTTGTGTTGCTCTTCAACACTGCTGATAAGACTAAGGATTGATGATCAGGAGATTTATGAAATGTTTTATTACATAATTTACTTTTACAATAACGATTACCGTTGTATATTACTATTACAATAAATGATACAATACAATGAACCTCACTGTATTAACAGGTGAATAACTTGTTGTGTTAACCAAGTTCTCCCTTTATTTCTGCTCCCTTCCCCAGTACTGAAAGACAAATTGCATTATGATGGTCAAGAAACATCTCAGACTATACAGCAAATCAAAACAGATTATTTCAGTTTCAGATACTTTCAATAATGAAAGTAAAATGTGAGAGTTGCAAAAGGATATTAGTGATATTTCCAAATTTAGTGAAAAAGAAGATGACTCAATCTTCTCTTAACCCTTAGCCCAGTGACTGGGATATTTACACAGCCAGAAGAAACCTGTTACATTACCCTACCTGCCAAAGAATTCACCCACTTGACATGCATACACTGTAGCTTGTGGGCTGATCTTTTACATGTTGTCCTAAGGAAGCTTTTCAAATATATATTCAGTATAAAATGTGTGTACTGGAAGCATCAAGCTTCACCCCTCCATAGTTTTCAAGGGAGCCATGTCCTTTGAAAATCTAGCCCTTCAAAATACAAAACTGGTTTTTACATCCATTTTTTTCAGGAAAAAAGCACTCAGCAAATTCAAGACTGATAATTATTAAAAATAGTGTATTTACCAAACAAATGCATTTGCCAAAGATTCACCATGTTCTTCTGCCCACAGCAACTTCTTTTATGAAAAATAATATGCAATCTGATTTGGTGGTTTGTGGAATATGACAGCCCAAAACCCACCTCTTACTGAAGACAACTGCAAGGGTGGTTAGGAATCTAAGCTATGCAAGTAGAATTATTTTTCTGGGAGAGAAATGCAAAAGCAGTGAGATGGATGTTACCGCACTGGAGAAGTATAGGTAAAAAATGGACTGTGAGCTAGACACACAAAAAACCCCAAAAGAAGCCCAAGTGATGCTCCACCACAGAAGTACTCAAGAAAAAAAAAAAAGAACATCACAAATCGTTTCCAAATGATTTATATCTAAAACAAAATTTCTGTAATCCTAGTCCTGTTACATTCAGGTAAGCATTTTAGCATGTCTACATTTCATAAATGGACAGGATCATTTAAAAGAAATAGCTGATCAAATTCTTCTCCTAAGGAAACATAACCAGTCAGGTTTCAAAATTGGGTACAATGCTTATGTCAGAAATAAGGAAAAGAAAAAAAAAAAAAGAAGAGATGTCAGTATCATTTCAATCATATCCATCATATTTGTTATTAAATACTATCACATTACTTACTGGCAAACTATGCTATCAAAACTGTGATTTAGTGACAAAGAATCCTGGGTAGTTTGTGGCAGAAGAGAGGAATAATTCCATCTCCTCTTCACTTTGAAGAATCGACAATAATCTGAAACACAGAGACGGAACATATGCCTCCCAGCCAGCAAAAAGTGAGCATCTTTCCATAAAGGGCAGAATGGAAGGAGAAAAGAGAGACTTCAAGGGTGAACAGACTGGGAAGATCAAAAAGGGAACAGGACTAAGATAGAAGACAAAGCATTCAGCTGATAACACCTGAAATTCACAGATCACAGAGATGGAAAACCCCTGATACAGATCAGACTGCCAGAGCTGAAAGCAAATAGAACTACATAGTTTCTGGAAACAATCATAGAATGGTTAGGGTTGGAAAGGACTTTAAGATCATCTAGCTCCAATCCCCCTGCCTTGGGCAGGGGCGCCTCACACTAGATCATGTCGCTAAAGGCTCTGTCTCCTGTTTCCAGTTCACCACATTTCAGCCAAGGGTCAATAACCTCCTAAAATGAACTGTCTTGATCACTTGCCATTTTGTAGCCATTCTATAAGGCTACTTAACTGTATTTTAGTGTTCAGATATTCCATTCATACTTAATGTCCATTCAACTAAAAGGGTTAAAAACAACACCTTTGGCAATATTTATATTGCACACTAATTGGAATACAGTACAATAGATGCGCTTCATCAAAACCAAACTTGAACCACTTATGTAAGGAGACAAAGAAAAGACAAAAAAGTAAACAACTAAAAATAGGACATACTTGTGTCGTACTAATCATTAATAACTAATAAGAAACTGACCTCAGGGTCCCCACAGGTCTGCAGTTTTTCTCATTAAATATTTCCTGAATGTATGTCTAATACTCTAAATATTCCATTTCACAGTATTTCTATGCAGAATATGTATCCTTTTTTTATAATTGATAGTAGCAAAATACCAGCAACAGGGAATTGGATTAGTATTTCAGTATTAAAAGTGATATCCTCTAGTATGTGACAACAAGAATCTGGACAGAACCTTATTGTAAGGTGGACAAAAAAAGACAAACACTCAAGATTTTTAAAAATGGACTTCATTCAGTTACTGGAAAGCTTGTATCAAACAAGACTGCTACGGCAACTTGCAGAGCTGGAGGAGAGAGTGCTGCTGTCACAACCTAATGTAAAGCACAATCCTCATGGCATTGTGGGGATAGTACCACACAGCCTTCTTGCTACAGTGCAGCTGTGCAGCCCCAGCATGGGACAATACCTGAAGACCTTGAAAGCAATTTCCACTAGCCATTTCCAGTCCTAGGTTCATACTTTATATTTCAGATGTGACAGAGATCTTCTTGTAATGCTTGTATGGATATTAAATAATTAAAAGTAACTATTCATTTTCTACCAGTCCTTTGATACAATTTTCAACAATAACTGCTCTATAATACTGTTATGCTAGAATTCTGCTATAGGGTGGGGTTTTTTTAAAGGATTATTTATTTTCACTTTGTTAAGTGCACACAGACATGAAATAGACATTCGCATAGCTAAATGGATGCTATATGGCTTATGCACTTGCTTCTAGACTATTTCCTATTTGAGACCAGATAACACTTTTTCCATAGAAAGTAACTCCATAAAGTTCAAGTCACACAACTGGTATCAGGGAAGCACTTGACAGGTGTTTAAACTAGAGCTGGAAAAAGCATTAAGTCACAGAGTGGTCCAAAGAGGTATATAGACAATATTTTGTTTATTTTAACCATTAAAACTCTGGTTAGATGAAGTTGATAAAATAAGAAAGGTTGCACATTCTTTAACCTATTGCAGGAGAAATGAGATTCTAAGATCTTAAGTCTCTATTATGTAGTTACAGTGCTGTCATTTCCAACCAAAAGCATTCATTTTTTGTAACTATCTTTTCATTCACCATTTCATAACTCTCTGAATAAACATTTAATTACTTCAATGTATAGCATATTCCCCTAAACAAAGGTAATAATTAGTTACATATCTGCATGATCTTGTGATTGCACCATCACTGAGAATCCATCTTCCTTTAGGAAAGTAGCTAAAATTTAAACTATGTAGACCAGCTTTAAAAACAAAGTTTCTGACTGCTGAGCTTGAAGACTCGTTCTGACAGTGTAAATACATTGAATTAAAATCAATCCAATACACCCTCATACAGTACCAGACAATTTTGCTTATCTGTCATTTGACCATAATAAATCACTACTACACAGTGGATCTCACACATAATTTTGCTAGACTGGACCATGCAATAATCTACAGACACACCAAACAGAATGGTCAGAGTGGTGTGATGCTGTCCGTGTTCATCAATACTATTCATTTAGCTTTTTTGAGTTAAACATGCATTCCTGGTTCATTTGTTTATTTTGATATAAGGTTTTGTTTGGGTTTTCTTTCCTCTTTTAGAAACATTATTTGACTTGAGACAAATACCTTTTCCTATCTGTTTGTAATTAAAGATGCTGACAGTCCTTGGAATAATTCATAAAGGAATAAACTAATGGTAGTTACATCCCAGGGTCCTCACATGAAAAGAAACTGCATGTAAAGGATAATGCACACTCGGTCATGAAAACATCCAGTGCCCTCGGTAGCTGGCTTTCCGACGAGCGGCAAAAGCGTGCTTTGCGTGGGGTTTCCCCTCAGTGCATGTTAGCATCGGGAGACGATACCGCACCTGTCCTCCTCTTCCTCCTACCGTTGTAGTAGGGTATAGAGAAAGGTGCTTTTGCAGAAGCAGCGGTGCCCCGAAGGCAGTGCGATGCCCAGCGCCTCGGTGGGCGGCGGAGGGGCGGGGCAGCGCAGCTCCCCGCTGGCGCTCGCATCCCTTTCCCGGGAAAGTTTTCCACCGAGGCCGGCCTCCGCCGAGCGGTGCGTGCCGTCCCAGCGCGCTGACCCGCCGGCAACAGGGCCGCGCTCCGCAGGGCCACCCCTCTCAGACGGGCACCCCCCGGGCTTATCCCCGCGGCCGGACGGCGCACGCACTCACCTGTCGTCGTTCTGCCAGCCCTGATCGCCCAGCAGCAAGTCCCGAAAGCGGTACCGGGGTGGGAGCGGGGGCACCTCGCTGTCCAGGTCCACCATCCTGCCCGGAGGAGGGGCGCTCAGCCCCACCGCCTCCCGCCGGAGCGGGGCGGGATGAGGGGGAAGCCGGAGCGGGGGGGCGGCCGGCGGCTGAGGGGAGCGGTGGGGCGAGCTCGCGCTTAACGGTCCCCTCCGCGTTCAAAGTTACGCCTCGCGCAGCAGCGCGGGGGGTGGGGGTGGTGGTGAGCCCCGCGCGACCCGCCTCGAGGGAAAGCAGGTGCCGGCGGGCGGCGGCCTCGGCGGCTCGCGCGCGCGCCCGCCCACCGCCCCGAGCGCGCGCGCACCGCCCGCCGCGGTTGACAACAAAAGAGCTGTCCGCAGCCATGCAAATGTTGTTTGGCGCCGCCGCGGGCGGGGGAGCCGATGGGGTGGGCGGTCACTTGCATAGTCCAGTGACGGCGAGGGAACCTCTGCCTGCCGGCCAATGGAAGTCCCTCGCTAGCGCACTAGGGCAGGGGGGTCCCCCGCTGTTCGGGGCGGGTGTGAGGCCGGGAGCCGCCGAGGAGACATCCCGGGAACACCCCGGGTACCCCGCGGCTTCTGCCGCTCTTCGGCCGCGTTGCTGCCCAGCCTCGCCGGTTGAGTGAGAGCCCCCTCGAGGCGGCTTTGCCGGGTGTCGGCGAACCGCGGGTTCACCCGCTCTCCGCGGCACGGCAGGCGCTCTGCGGGCTCCAGCCTTTCTTCTGGGGGCGCTCATGGGGTTCCCCCACAAGCTACCTCCCACAGCCAGCAGCCTCCTCTTGTCTCACCCGGAACGTCCTCAGAAGTACTCTTATGTAGGCTCCAGCGTTTGACAAGTGAGGCGGCTATAAGTGGCCTCTGTGCAGCCCACATTGTACTGATTGTAGCTCATCAGTCAGGCATATCTGGTTAGTGACATATGCCTGATCCTGTTTTGTGCCAGCTCTTCAGAAGTCACAAGTGCAAACATGGTAAGCCATTGGTCAATTTCCACTTTCCATTACCTGGGGGTTTGTTGCACATGTCGGGAGTGGTGACACATGTCCTGTAAACATACAGGGGACTTGTTGCAGTGCTTGAAATGTGTAGGCAATGCTGCAAAGTAGGAGGCACTCAAGGAAGTACTTGAGTTTCTTATGTGACTGATGAAGGATGTATTACTGATTGATGATTTGCTGGAATCCACCGTCACCAACTTGAAATAGTGAATAATGTGTTTTGGATTTGCTCTTAAAGATCCACTGTAATATACACTAACTGTCATATTGGTATGTAATGCCCCAGTTCTGGTAAACCTAAATATTACTACATTTTGGCAGCCTTTCATTTGCCTCCCCAGATGAGGTCTTCACCTAAACCATTCAGTTGTAGCATTCCTTTCCTAAAATGAAGTCAGGCATGGTCTTAACACTGGTGCAGTTAGTTTAGAATCAAATTTAGATTCTGGTGGACCAGGGGCTAAGTGATAAATAAGCAGTTATTTCCTACATGTGGTTTAAATACCACATACTTAATTAGGCGCTTGCCTTCATACTGTATATTGAAGGGTGAACTTTCTATTTTACATTTAGTTGGATTTCTGTGTGGAAAGTAAGCTGGTTATAAGCTGATATGGCACATACAGTAGCAGCTTGAGTGTATATCACATAATAATGTGCCCTGCTGAGAATCCAGCTCTGAGCTTCACGCTATGATGGAAAGACTTCTCAAAGTAGCCAAAAGGTAGTCCAATTCAGGACACAGATTATCTCTGCTGTTGTTACAGGCACTGCATCTTTCCTTGCTTCTTTAGCACAGAGTTCCTAAGCTTAGGTTCTCTGCTGTTTTTTAAGCGAGTTGCAGTATTGTATCCCAGGTCCTGTGAAGTGCTGGGATCACTGGGGTATGATGCTTACCCTCTTTCACAGCTTGGTGCATTCAGCATTTACAATGTGTTTCTCAGAAAGGCTTGTTAGATAAGCAAAACAGATGCACATATGTGGCAAGAGTTCAAAGGTAGCTCACTCTTTGCTTTGGCTGATACGGGAAATAAACAAAATAGTGCACTACCCTACTGTCACAACCTTGCCAGTTTTGCCATGCTGTGTTCTGAGGGCAGAGCTCTCTAAAAGCCTTAATTAAAAAGAAAGAAAAAATAAAAATCCAGGATCTTTCTTCTTGAGAATATTTATGTTCAGCCATATTATGTTTTTTTCCTCTCAGCTGCTTCTCCTGCTGAACAGGCCATTTCTTCTAAGAAAACACTGTTTCCTCTCTTTACCTGGGTATCTTTTCATCTTGCCAAAACTTGAGGGGGGATGGAGCCTGTATATTGTAATGGTTTGTTATAAAAGTAAAGTGGTTAGGCTAACCGTAGTCCTTTCCTGAAGCCTATGAATCCTAGGTCAGTTGGGAAATTAATGATGTCTCTATTGTACCTTCTAACAACAGCCTCATTAACTTTTCCGTATTCACTGATCAGTTTAACATTTGTTTTCATACTTGAGCTTTTTCTACCATGGAAATGCATTTCAGAATGGCAATTGCTGACATGCAAACTAGCAACCTGGTGAATAGTTGAGCAGAGCTAATGAAAAGCAAACTTATAACTGAGACTGTAGTAATTCAATTTGTACAAAGGCTTAATTTTACACTCCTAAGTAATACAAAATCTTTGCAGTATAAAGTTAGCTGTGTTTTTACATGTCTGACAGTATGAGGCCTGGTCTAGTATATAAAATTGGACAGAAATGGGATTTTAGTTAGCTAAATCAGGTATCTTTATTAGCAACTCAAAACAGCTGGGAGATGTATGTCTTCAAAGCTGAGGAGACACTGAAATCCATCTGGAGACAGGTTATATATCAACTCTTGGGTCACTTTGCTTACAGTAGGCATTCCTTCTGCCATTGCCTGTTAATGAAAAGGTGTGAGCCAGGCTTGGTTTTTTTAAGGAACAAATGTAGGTCTGTACTCTTGGGATGACTCTGGCCCTGGGAAGTGTCATAAGCATCTGTAGCCCTGATTTGACTTGGGGACTGAAAATAGACTTTAATAAATCTCTTTAAAAACCACAAAACAAACTGACTAGATATAGGTGGGTGACTCTTTTCAAGTACTTCACTCTGAAGTTCGGAAGGGGGGGGGACGCAACTAGGAACTGTGTTACTGAGTTTGTTGCTAATTACTGGATATAAATCTTGGATTGTATTGAGTTACAGAAAGAAAAAGAAAATATTTAGGTTTCCTTTTTAGGTTACTTATTTTTGGTGGTGTATAGGTAAAACAGGCTGGCACAATGCAGATGGATTCTGGACTTTCTGAATAGTTGCAGTGTGTATGGTGGTGTACATAGATTATTAATACTATTCTTAATTCAAGACCTTGGATGTTAGGAAAAGTTTCTTCGCCAAAAGGGCTGTCAGGCATTGGAACTGACTGCCCAGGGCAGTGGTGGAGTCACAGTTCTTGAAGTGTTCAAAAACTATGTAGACAAGGCCCTTAGTGACATGATTTAATGATGGACTTGGCAGTCCTGGGGGACCTGATGATCTTAAAGATCTTTTCCAACCTAGCTGATCCTGTGGTTCTATCTGAATTATGCATTCTAATGTAATAAATTAAGTTAGATTATTGTGTTTGGTTTTTTTATACTTCCCCCAAAAGGTTGCCTTTAATAATAAAAAGCTTAATTATTGACACTCACTAAGGCATTCTTTAGTGTTAGCATTTGCCAGCTGAGTAGAATATTTAGGGACTCAGTATTCACAGTTAATAAAATGATTTGAGCTTTAGAACAGTAAACTGTACTTAAACAATATTTGATTCACATTAGCTTCAGTTTCACTTCCAAAAGAATCTGCAAAGGTGGGGTCTGCATAAAAATGTTATCTGTTAAAATGTGCCTAGATGAAATGGAAATGAGGAGTCTGTGATGATAGATATTGTTTATCTCAGAAAATAGATTCTCAACATTGAAAAAGGTGTAGTCCTCAGTTAGAAAAAAACGGTGTTTATTTTTTAAGAAATCTATTAGGTTTTGTTTGTTTGTTTGTTTGTTTGTTGTTTTGGTTTTTTTTTTCCCTGACTTTCAGCCCATCAACTCCAAAAGCAATCTCAAATCCAAACTCCAGGACATAAATGTCTTATAGGACTAAAGTTAGGTGTGCTGGACTGGGAGCCGCAGCATTCTGCAATCTGAATGTATCTGAGAGACTAAATGAAACCAATAGCAAAAACTGGTGAGAAGTTATAGAATCATAGAATACCATGTTGGAAGGGATGTCAAGGATCAACACAAAATGTATTTTGAGGACTCTTCCTCTTTGCCTACCATGATACAGAACTGTTAATTTAGTGATGTGGAGTATATGATAAACTACACTAGTGTGAAATGGTTATCTAGAGGCTACTTTAATGGATTTAGGCATTTAAACTCATTGACTGCAATTTTGACTTTTGAAAATGTATGTCTAAAAAGCATATATATCACCACTGTATACTAATAATACTTAGTAATGGATATAGCTCAGACCAGGATGCCTAAGTGGGTTCCTATTGACTTGCAAAAGAGCAAAATTACCTTTAAATCATATAGCCTTACATTTAACGTTTACACAATATTTGTGCTTCTTGAGGTTGATAGAGAGCAAAGGGATGTTGCTGAACTGAACAGTACAACATATATATAGCGCCCACAGTATTTTGAGATTGTAATTTAAAATCCTTGCATCTACAACATCTAGTTCTTGCATATTTATTTCGTATAATCTAATGTGCATTTCTTAGACCCATCATTTTGTGTGTCAGTTACTGCTTGAATAAGGGCAGCCTTTTTTACCTTCCTCATTTTTGTGACCATAACATCATATCTGCTAGATCAAAGATTGACTACTTATTTCAGTTCCAAGGACTGCCTGGACTTTGTCTTATTCTTCTGTGTCATTTCCTATTCACATGATTATTTCTGTCTTGCATCTTTCCCTAATACTCTATGTTCCCACACATTATGATTTGAAAGCATCATCATTTTTTTACTTCTCCCACGCTGTAAAGGAATTGCCACTGTAATGCCACCCTCTCACATCCTTTTCTCAAAAAGAACTTGCTAGTGAGTTAGGTCAACATGAGTGTATCATGTTTGTCCCTTTCTTTGTTAGTTTACATTTGTTATATCTTACTAGATTCTTGGCTGTTAGGGATGAGGCCCATTTTTGGTTCATTCTGAATCTTACAGTACAGTCTGGGGGGTGGCATCTACGTACTACTGTAGTATAAATAATAATTACATTGTCCAGTAAGTTCCTGTAGTGTTTCTGCAGAAAGAAATCCTTATGTCACCTCTTTCTGAGGTTGTCTGCTGGACTAGTAACAGGAATAATTGATGATAATCTGAATTGTCCTGTAAGAAAGCACAGCTGCTGGAGGAATACTACTAATATATAATGAAACTCTTAAAAACTTGTTAATCGTAGTATTCTCCTAGCAGCAGCACAAGCTCCAGAAAGCTATGCATATCTTTGTTTTCAAAAGAAGCGTTTATTTCTAAACTAATATTCCTCTTCTTACACACCTTTAAGTCTTTAATGCTCCTATTTAATTTTTATTGCGTTATCTTGCATTTTCATTTTGTGTGTCTCTTCATTTCACTGCCTGATACACCTTCCAGAGTACAGCGCTGCAATGTTTGGAATTATTTAAACTTCAGGGGAAAAAATACCCTTGGAGTCCTCTTATCTTTCCACTTGCTGCCTATTTTCTAAATGGCTGTGCAGTAGCAGACTGTTCCACTGACATGAAAGGTTTGATAGTGATTCAGAAACAGTAACAGACTGAAATAGCCCAAAGTGAGAACAGAGTTTTAAGGTCACTTGTAAGCTACAAAGCTAAGGCAGGAGAAACGTGAGTAATTTCCAATTTCATAATTTCTCTGAAAAGATTAAAAACAAAGATAATAATAAAGATAAAAAATAAATAAAGAAATAACTGGAGGTGGGTTTGGTTATTTTGGGGGCTTTTTTTTTTTTTTTTTTTTGTATTGTGTCTAATGAAACTGAAATCTTGGTAGGTAGAGGGCATGTTTTCCATAGCCTCGTGAGCATGACTCTGTACTGCAAGCATGATCCTTATAAGGCTCTTTCAGACACAGGGCATACGATATGACCTGATCTTTATTCTTATATTCTAAACCGTCGTAGCACAGATACAAAAGGGAACAGCATTCACTTCAGGGCTACCCAAGTTCGTGGTGCACCACAGTCCTCAGACCAGTGGTGACGTGGAAAGAAACCATAGGAACAAGTGGAATAGCAGCACTGCAGCAGGGGAGAACAAGCTGGTAGGAAATGGTGATAACCTCTGAATTGCCTTTCAATATATCTCCACTTGGCTGTGAGTAGGAGGACTTCATTTAAAACTAGATATACTGACAGCTGCTTTTATATAGGAGAGCATCTTTTTTTTTTTTTTTTTTTTGCAAAGAACACCTTTTCAAGTAATTTTAACTTTACTTTTGAGTACAGAGCTCGAAGGTGGGAGAATGAGATTTTATTTAAACAAGAGAGTTATAAGAAGTGCGGTACAAAATGCTGTTAGAATTGGACATGATATGTCTCCTGTCATTGCTGCAAAGCCCTGAACATGCCTGAATGCATGCTGTTATCTAATTTGTGTTGCAAGAAGCTGATGGAATATTCAAATAATTCCTAATATTGCTTTCTGTTTGCAGTGGTGCTCCCATGGCCCATCGGTGGTAAAATGGCCTGGACAACAACAGCTGTTACGGTAGGAATGTGATTTAATCATCCAAAACTGTCTGAGAGTGCGTATGCTACAGCTAATAGTATTGAAAGGGATGACAACCATCAGCCAGGTTAAACAGTAACCACAGAGTTACAGAGTTTTGAAGCCAGGAAGGTGCCAGGTTGGAAAGAAATGCAACGGACAAATGAAACTTTGTAATAGCAGGGAGAACAGTGAGAACAGAACAAGCAGTCAAAACCAGAGGAGTTGGGTTGGACATTGCTGTATGTTCACATACTGGCATCATAACCTCTGTCTGGGCCAGGTAGAGCATTCTCCCTGTGTGACTCTGCCAGCAGCCTGCACCCAACTCGGGCAGTGACAGTGCAGGGTGTAATAGGCAGGGACCCACAGGTGGTGGGTTGTGAGCTTGTGCTGCTTTCTCCCTAGGGGATGCTTTGGTAGGTTGTAATGTGTAGCACAGGTATACATTGAACACCCGTATCTCCTACAGAAGGTATGTGTATAAGTGTGAGTGGGTGGGTGCACAGTTTTTGTGTGCATGGTTAGAACTCCGGGGCACTAGTGAAGAAAGGTCATTTAGAAATGTGTCTGGTGATGATTCTATGATGCTGTGATTCATTAAGTTCCTGACTTTATTTCTATTTAGTTAGAGTAGGTTTAATCAATGACTTTAAGATCGCAAATACAAGATTGGAAAAGACTGAGTCCAGTCCCTTGCTTTGTGATTGAAGATGGTTTCTTTGCAGATGCCTACATTACACCTGTGCGAAGATTACTTCAAAACTGCACTAGGTTAGGCGAGTCTTGTAATTTTCAGCTTGAATTTATTCATAGGAAGTTTATATCTACCTGCTGTTGTGTGCTGATGTTATAGTTTTAGCACTGCCTGTATTCATAGAGAGCAGTCAGGAAATTTAGGGTACATTTTCAATTCATTTCCAGTTTTGGTTCAGCTGTAGCAGAAGGTATCTTTGACTGTGTTTCAGGCCCTTAATGATTTGTCAAGTGGTTTAATAACCCAAAAGCAGTTTTGGTAAAGCCTGAACCACTTTGATATCGAAAGGTACAGCACTTGAAATTGGAGAAATTTTGAAACCCATGCCTGTAGCATGGATTTTTACAGCTAATTGGCTTGAGTCACTGTCTCTGGGTTGGAATCTGAGAGCCTCCCAGCACTCTGCCTCAGTGTTTTTCCTGCTTTCCAAGCTTCCCACAGTGGTTAAGGAGTTGTAAAGCAGCAGTGTCACTGCTACATTTGAAAAGCAGGTAGTACCGCTGCTGTGACAAAGTTAGACCATCCCCAGTTCCTCACCACTGCAAGAAAACTATTTTTTGCGTCCAGCAATGCACTGGTACAGAAGCAGGTAAAAGCATGCATGTATGGTAGTTCAGTAAGACTGGTGCAGGGAAGACAAGTGGGATTGTTGATGCAGTTAGAGCACTTCTGTCTGCAGCAGCACACAGTTCTCTACCACAGAACAAAAGGAATTTAAGATTTGGGCAGTGAAGTTCTGTGTGGAGCTTTGTTAGAACTCAACTTAGGCAGGTGCAAATAAATATCTTTTTACTGACCAGGTATGCACCAGTAAGTGCGATTTCATGCAGACCAATCATCACAGGTCATGGAGTTCATTCTCCACATAGGAGTTTCTCAGCAAGAAAAAGGGGAAGGGAAATGAAGAGATTTTATGCTGTCTGGAAGAGTTCTTGTAGATGAAACAGCTGAATGCCAGTTTTCACTAAGGCCATTTAAAATGATTCCAGCTGCATTTTGAGAACAAAGTTGTAACTGCTTTGGAATTCAGGTTTGATTTGAGTTCTGTTCTCTAAACACAGTTTTTTATCCTGTATCAGTAGACTAAGCTGGTGATTTTAAGGGTACGTTATGTGGTCTTTTGGGAGTGTATACAAGATCAATCTGTGCTCCATGCTAGTCAGACATCATCAGTATGGGGTACCTGGAGTGCAGCTGGTTTATGTCCATATCCCAAGAGCACTCTTAAATTGTTTTTCCCTGATTCTCAGTATCAAATAATTCTCTTCATATGATCCAGTTTTCCACTGAAGTGCACTTCTTATAAAGCCAAGACATTTAATGAAAATATTAATAAGACTGTTGCTTACCTGAATCCTTGAGGAGTTCCTCTGTTAACACAGATTGCCATACTGTTCTTCTTTTACCACAACCTTTATTACTTTTCTTTGGATATTTCATTACCCATCTTGCAATTCATTCACATCTTCTCCATCTCATAATTTCTCATGTGATACTTGAAACAAGTGCTTCAACATCACCTAAGTTTATTTTATCAAGTATTTGATCAAGTACATTTCCATTGCTCTTACACAAGAAGCAGGGGTTAGTAAGTCACTGTGTATTTTTGTTGCCTGCTTTTTATTTCAAGTGCTTTCAACACGGATCTTGAATGCTATGCATATGACAAAGTTAATTTTTGCGCACATTTAATGTGAATTTCTGGTTTTCAACTAAGGAATCACGAAATATTTGTGCAGCTTCTTTGGAATACCAAGAGAAATGAGCTCATCTGAGAATGGAATGGATTAATCTGGAAAAAAGAATGAGGAAAGATGTCAAACCAAGCAGCACACAGGGAAGGACTGTGTCACCCAAAACTGCTTCTAGGCATTTGTTTATTTATTCATTTGCAAAGTTCAGAGAGGGAGGGGGAAAAAAAAGGAAACATTTGTGTGTCGCAAGAGGATTAGGGGAAGTGACTGCTAAAACCGGAGTATAAATGCTCTGGAAGGTCAGTCCCTGCAACAGTTAGTGAGGAAAATGATTGGAAATAACACAAAGTAATCAAAAAAAGCAGGCTACGATACTAAATCTGTTTGACTTTCTGAATCTGTAGGATGTCATTCCTGGGCTATACAGCTCTGGTATTATGTTGGATATATTGTACTGCAGAAAGAGGTAAGTTTTAATGTGGGAGAATAAAACTCAACACTTTCTTAAAGTGTATGTGAAGATAGTAACTAAATATGTAAACAAAATGTTTGCATTGCAGCTATTTAATGAACTGCTGACAACAATAATTGAGATATTTTCTGGCAGTTTTTAGCACCTTTAGTACTTAGTATCCTGCGATAGTTATTTCACCTATTTTTTTTGGATAACTACTGGTGTTACTAATCTGTTGCACAACTTTTTAATGGTTTTTAATGTAATCCTTATAAACTGGAGCAAGACAACTCATTTGTTCCTAATTATGCTCCTTAATTTTAACATCTAAACCCTGTAAAGAGCTGGTAGATCAAAATACAGAATATTCAATAAATAAGCATTTCTTTCTGCCTGGAGGAATCTGTAAAATCATCTGTGAAAGAGGAATAATTGCAAAATTGACTGAAAAGCTCACAAAATACCTGTTGACTGACAAACTGGTTTGAATCCATTAAATGAGATAAATGCATGCAGGTATGCTTTCATTCATGTTTAAAGAGATAGCTAGTATTCTGGGATCCTTTTCAGAAGCCTCTGGTATTTTCCGCTTCTCTGTTCAATTTATTTTTCTTGATACTGTGCTTATACTGTTTAATGTATGTTTAGTAATTATGATTTTTTCTTTGCTTTCTATCTGGGTTTCTGTACATATCCTGTTGGGGGAAAGAAGTTTTGTGGTTTAGAGCTAGTGTGTCTTTGCTTGGTTCAGGTTGGTTTTAATTTTAGGTGACGTTCATGAAGACCTTATTAATCAAAGCAATCTGATTGATTTTGCTTTGAAAAACTGAAAAATCAGGACATCACTGAAATGTCTTTTTTTTTTTTTTTTTTTTTTTAATGTATACTTATAATAAATACTGTTCCAAAGCAGCTAATGAAGTCTAATTTCTTTGGAAAAAAGTCCAGAAGAGTCCTGAAATTTGAAATGAAAGTTTGCCTGAATTTGCACTTCTTTTCACAGTGCTTGCTTTAGATCAGAGAGATTGCAAAGGAATGTGAATGTAGCAATATTTGATTTATCCGAGACAAGTATTACCAGGTTTCTTAGTTCAAGCGTTATGTTGAATGTCTATGTGAATTGTTCAAGAGCTGGGTTTTTGTATAAGAGTTGAAAAATACTTCTATCTGAATTCATAGTTTGTGCTTGACGTTAGGGAAGTTGCTACCAGCATAATGACAGCAAGAAAGCACCTTGAGCTATAGCTATTTCTAACTGGGTTCAAGTCACATATTAATAGTAAATGACTAATTCCAGCTCTCCTGGTCTCTCACTAAAGGATTTGAAGGTATGTGTTTGGTGCATGCTTTCTAATATAAAAATACAACCCTCCCAGTTGTGGTGAGTACACATGGCAAAGTGCATGATGTAATTAACACAGTTTAGAAGTACATCCTGTCAGCAGATTTTTCCTTTTCAAGCTACTTAAAAACTGCATTAAAAAATAGAGTGCTTAGTTGTAGTCAGAAATGTATGTACACACTGTAACACCTGATGGCAACATGATTTGACACCAGGGCAGGAGTGGTAAGGAACAGTCAGAGAGTTGAAACAAAACCCAGAAGGAAGCATGTTTTAGTAATGATGAAGAGACTAAGGTGATTACTTTTTACACCTTTTCCTTTTTTTCTATGTGAAAAAGGAGTTAGAAGGCACCATTCTGCACAACAGATAACGAAAATATGATAAAACTCAGAAGTGAAGAATAGAACAGAGAAGCTCTCCTTGTACTAAATAGCTTCATTTTTAAATCACGTAAGAGCATGCTTTTTCGCAAACTGAAAGAGCAAATTGTAACGAGTTCTGGTGAAAAATATGTAGAATTAGAAAGCTTCCTTTCTCACTACTACAGAAAACTAGAGGAGTAGTCCGGTTCAGTTCACTCATTCCTGCATTTTGCAGAAACGTTGTTAGAAGGTGAGCGAGTCTTAACCTTGCTAAGGAGACCCCCTACTGCCTTTTTCGCTAGTACAGCAGTACCCTCTAGCGGACAGGAGCAATAATTTTTACTTAGATGTAATTCTTGGGAGGGAGCGTATTTATGAAAGTAGCTGGAAAGAACATGAATGTGTGAGCATACCCTTCCGTTAACACCTCAGCAGTATCATCAAAGCTTGTCTACTTCTTCTGGCTACTTAAGACAGCCAAAATAAAGTTATTGGATCTCACAATTAGATTCTTTCATTTATTCTTGATGAATTCTCATCTTTCATGTTCAAATGTAAAACAAACTTCACCACATCTGATTTGCTAGACTGTCCAGACTCTATTATTCTAGGTAAAGCTTCAGTCTTCAAAATAAATGCAGTTCAGTCACTCAAGCACAGAGAGTTAGTCACTGAAATTAGGTCAACTATTATAAACAAAACAATAATGTTTCTTACCAAAGATCATTTAGCCTTTCATTAACAGCTTCGCAACATTTGTTTGTTTCCCCTTTTGTGTGTTTTTTCTCATTCTCAAGCTGTTGAGGAATGTCTTAATAAAATTAATTCCGGCTTATTTCTTTAACTCACATGGACTTGGCTGTACGCTTCATGGACACTGAAGAAGTCCCAGGAAAGAGCATTTGGGGAAGGGCTGTATAGTATTGGACTAATCAGAAATATCAGACAACAACGTCCCCCTCCCAAACTGGGTCAAAATGTTTTGAAGCTAACGAAGGTCAAAGTGAATACCCAGAATTAATCGCATCGTGCATTAAATGACTCATGGACAGGAGGAAATAAGTTTTGGAATATCAGGTGGTCTCAGCTTAGAGAGAAAGCTGAGGGGAGATTTGGCAGAGCTGGATCAAATGACACATGGACTTAATGTCAGTAAAGATGATGGTGGCTCCAGAAGAAAATAGAAGCTTGAAAGGAATCTACAGAGTGCATGGAATTGTTTCCTGTGGCAACAAAAGGACAGGCAGAGGGACTCCTGGAGATGGAAGCGTAAAGGATGTCTGTGGTTAGAACCAGGGTAGTAATCTCATCTCGGTCTTTGTAACTAAAATCTGTTTTATGAATTATGACTTTCCCATGTGGTTTCTTGGTACTTGTTTGACTATTTTTATGTCCTTCTAAATGTGTATTCATATTCCTACAATATATGGATTCTTGGCAGTTTCTTATTTTGTGAGATTAAGTAGAAAACATGCTCATTTGATCACAAATGTCCCCAGGATTTCTTGCTACATTTTCTATTGTAAAAGTATTTTGGTGTTTGTAGCATGTGCTTCAGTCACCAATGTTTTTTGTTTACAATTTTTAGCTTGTAATGAACCTCCACCTAGGAGGATTAAAGAAGTGCCTACTGAAAGATGGGATAAGCCTCCCTATCCACACAGTACTAAAGTAACATACAGATGTCGGCCTGGATATATAAAACTTGGACGAATTGTATTTGAGTGTGATGATGGAGAATGGAAGCAACTCCCCCCAGCGACAGAATGCAGAAGTCAGTATTTATGCAAAATACATGCAACCATTTGACTTTACATTTCACATTCCTTGCCAGTGATGTCAATTGCTATTGTATCTTTGGCTGTAACTAACTTATTTCAGCATCCTTTAAAATATCGCCTGAAAAAGTACGTATGCATAAGGAAACATTTTGGGAAATTCCTTTTCTCCAGATCAAAGGATTATCATTTTCTTTCTTTACAGATTTATGTTGCTATTAGGTTGGGTTATTAAGTTATTAGCAGCTTGCTTCCAAAATTTCTGAAAAGGTCTAACGCAAATGAAATTTACAGTCTAAGCAGAATAAAGCACTCATCTAGTTTCTGAATGCAAGTCAAGAGCCAGCATTGCCTTCTTTCCAATTTATTCAAGTAGTTCTATGAAAGATATAATTTCTTGAACTTAAAATTATTTTTCCCTTCCTTTTCTTTTAATCTGTGAAGAAAAAATCCATCATTAGTAAGATAGCTGCTATTTATTATCTCTAATATACTGTGTTAGAAGTTTAAAAGTATCTCACAGCCTCATACAGAATTCACTAGTGAAGAAAAGTTTATTATTGTTAGTCAGCAGATACTTCTTTCGTGCAATAAGTTAGTTTTACACGCAAAGAAGTTTTAGACACATGAGGGTTGTTTTTTTTCCTTGCATATCAGACATATAAAATGTGTGCTAGTAGAATATAGTGTTTGGGTTGATAATACAAATTTAAGTCCCAGGTGTCATTCAAATAGAGGCAGATACAAATCATGAGTAAAAATAAATTCATGAAGTTGTTACTTAGTTTCTTTTAGATCTTCTCAGTTTTATATGTAATTGTATAGCCAGTCATTGAACAAGGATCTTCCAAATTATACTAAATTTGGGGTTGCTTTTTAGTAATACTTTTTAGTAAATACCACCACCCAGTGAATAGATACTGACACTGGCAAGGTGCAGGTGGAAGGAGAGGGATGTTGTGCCACAGATTAAGTGATCATGTTCCCTTTTCAGGATAAACCACACTAGACAGCAAAATTGATCATGAGGTTTTCCATTTTCTCTGTATCACACTGGAACAGGGTTAGAATCTATTTGAACACCTGTTCTTTGATATTTGAAAGGCTCGTACTCACTACTAGTTACTAGGAAAGTGCCATCTTTCACACTTTCACATTCCTCTATATGGCGTAAGCAATTTTTTTCTTCTGCTCTTCCATTTGCTTGTTGTTGTCATCGTTGTTGGTTTTGGTTTGGTTTGGTTTTTTTACCAGATAAGCCCTGTGGACATCCTGGAGACATTGAGTTTGGTTCCTTTGAACTTACCAGTGGAAGTCAATTTGTATTTGGTGCCAGAGTGGAGTACAGATGTAATGATGGGTAATACTTATTTAACTTAATATATTGGGAGTTAACATAAGATGTTAATTATAGTGTCAGTTACAGAATTGTCTGTAATGCAGCTGCAACTTAATATTAATGCTTAATTATTGTTTAAATTTCTGCAATTACAGTAGTGCTAAATAAAACTCATTCTCATGTCTGGTGCTATTGAAGTAACTGACTTCATGCACCTGAAGCTGTCACCCAAAGTGTCTAAAGTATGTAAGGCTGTAGCTAACTTGAAATTATGGCTGTCTGAGTAGAAAACAAAAATAATGATCTCTCCATAAGGCTGCCTCATGTCTGCACCAGCCAGCCAGTTCAGATGGGAATGCAGCTTTGTGTGCTGGAAGCAGTGCTTTCAGTAGACAGTCATGATGCAGTTATGTTAGCAAAGACATTAGTCTTGTATTTAGAACCACAACTTATCAGTCCTGCTTAAATTATTTTATTTTATTTTTATTTTTAAGAAGAATGCATTGTAAAACATGTTTGAAGGAAGACATTTCTGTAGACTCACTAATGTCTTCACTGATGTCCTGGGTTCAGCAGCAGCAGTCACTTTTTCTCCTTCTTAGTAGCTGGTGCAGCGCTTTGGTTTTGGCTTTTGGTCTGGGAATAATACTGATAAAGCCGATGTTTTCAGTTGCTGGTCAGAATGTTTGCTCTGGCCAAGGACTTTGTGAGTCTCATGCTCTGCCAGGGAGGGGAGGAAACCAGGAGGAAGCAGAGACAGGACACCTGACCCAAACTAGCCAAAGAGGTATTCCATACCACAGCACGTCATGCCTGGGATGTAGAATGGAAAGAGCACGTCCTCTTCTCTGTCAGGCTCATTTCCGGCGGGTGGTATCGTATTCTCTTCCCTTGTTATTTCTCTTATCATTATTATTATTGGTGGTAGCAGTAGTGATTTGTGTTATACCTTAGTTACTGGGCTGTTTTTATTTCAACCCATGGGAGTTACATTCTTTCGATTCTCCTCCCCATCCCTTGGGAGGGGAGTAGAAACCGTGTGGCTGACTTGCCGACTGGCTTAAACCACGACAACTGACTGCTTGGAAGAAATTCTCTTTTCCTCCTTTATTCATCTTCTCCTATGAAAATTGCAGGAAGGCAAATATATAGTATTGTGCTTAGTTAAGGATGCCCGGGACTGGATTTTTTCTTCTTGAAATGTAAACCAGCTATGACAGTTTAACCTTGCTTTTGTAGTCTTTACATTTCTGGAATCTAGTCAGAATTCAACCAAAAAAAAAAAAAAATTCCGAAATCAATAGTCTCCTTAATCCCATAATTTCAGCCCGTTCTTCACTGACATTTCTGACTAGCAGTGCTTCCTCTAACTACAGTTCAGACAAGGCAGAAGCCACAGCATTGTGGCCACGTTGCCCTCAAACCTAAGGTAGTACTAGCTTATCAAAGCATGAGATATATATGGTTTGGATTAAGTCCTATTTTGATGCTATCGCATGGCTTTTAATCATACTAGAGCACAAACAGCAGGAATTTTACTCTGTTTGCCATTGATCATGTAAATTATCCCTAGGTTATTTGTTCTATAGCCAAAGCTTGCTATCTCTGTAATGAAGAAGCCACCTTACTGATTACTTCCTACTTCCAGATTATTATTTTTTTATTATTACTTTTTGCCATAAGCAATTAAAATAAAGAAAATAGGGAAGATGCCAGCTGAAAAACTTGGTTTTGGTTAGTCTGTGCTAGGGCATATGAAACCTACATCGTTTGCTTCAAAAACAGCAGCGCTGCTGTTCCTGTCACATAATGAGACTGTATTTTAGCATTGTTTACTTTTTATTTGGTAAGATACCGGATGCTCAGCCAGAGAAATTACCGTGAGTGTCAGGCAGATGGATGGAGCAATGACATCCCTCACTGTGAAGGTAAATGAAGTTTGACATTTAATTCTTTAGCAAGCTGTCTTTTTATCTATCTGATACTGTCTAGAACTAGTCTGTGATCTCTCTACTAGTATTAATTCACATATGTTTAAATTCAAGTTTTACAGCAATGAAACTTACAATTACTGCTCAGCCATTTTAGTCCAATAACCACTTGAGCTTTTATTAAAAAGCATTCACAAAATAGACCCTTGTCACCCCAGACTGCCTTAAAGCTCTGCCTCAAAGCTCTGCCTCACCTAAAGCCCCTGATAGAGTAGATGCCTGCAGAACATGGTTACAGAAGACAATTGTGATGAGGCATTTTGGATGTATGTGAAAGGATGTGTGTTTTTAGCTAGCTTTCTCCTCCACCTCTGCAAATATCCTAGCCATTAGGACATTATTGTGAATTCTCCCTATTAACACGCTGTGGAAGAACTTCAGTAAGTAAGAACTGGCAGTCTGTGGTTTGGCATTTCCTTGGTCTCAGATACTCCACATTTAGTTTACTGGATTTTGAATCTCCTCAGTTTTAGGCGTGCAGGTCTCTGTCTGCACAGCACAGAGCAATGATTTCCAACATTTTTTGTCACGTGTCACCAAAATACTGCATTTTCAAAGTCCTCATAAGATTTTTCTTTCATGATTGAGGAGTTTGTATAATGTCCTAATTTTGAGGAAAGTGGAAGATAAAATGTGAGCTCACAGAAAAGGCTCATAGACTTATAAGATGGCAAATGCTGTCACAAAGTGGAAGCTATGGTAGACAAAAACCAGCCACTTGCTCAGTGATAATCCATGTGAGCATTTAAGAGTGAGATTTGATAGACATTTCCCCCTTAATAAAAGATATCTAATGGCATGCTAATTCTTCCTTTTTCTGCAGTTACAAAATTAGGAGATAATAAGAGGTCTAAGTTCATGGCTGATATTGTGTTTATATACTTTGGTAATATAATGTTCTGATAATATATAATTGTTTAGGTAATATGATTGTTCTGTTAATTTAATCTATTTTGGCAAAGTTTAATGGCCCTAAATGCCAGTCAAGACTTATCTAAACATCCGTAGAATTCATAGGCTCATAAGATAATTTAGATTGCATAAAACCTTAGGAGGTCACCTAGTTCATTGGATGCTCTGTCTTTAACCTTCAAGGGCAGAGAAGAGGATTGATGAGATCCAGTCTGCAAGCTTCCTCCTATGTCAGTCTGTCTTTTTCCATAGGGTTTTGTACTATATCTGTTGCAAATAGTGTCTGAATACATAACAAGAGTGTATATTTCTAAAATGTGTAAGGAATTTACAGTGAGTTTTCTGTATTTTAACTTTTTTTGTCTGGCAATTTATTTTATAGAATAGGCCTCAAAATGGCTAGGCTTTTTTGCTTTTGTTTCTCTTTGTTTTATTTTCCAGTGGCAAAGTGTTTACCTGTACAAGCACCAGAAAATGGAAGAATAATTGCAACTGGTGCATTTGAGTTCGGCCAAGAATATTCCTTTGGCCAGGTTGTAAAATTTGAATGTAATGCAAAATACAGGCTTGCTGGATCTAAAGAAATCATTTGCTCTTCTAATGGAAAATGGAATAGTGATGTGCCTCAGTGCCAAGGTAAATAAGATGCCATTTATTGTCTGTAATTAAGAAGCTTTGTTCTCACAGATTTGTAAGGGTTGGTTACTATATGGGAAGCTACAAAGCTTTCATTTTATTGTACAGCAATTAAGCCTGGCTTGGCTGTAAACAATCTCCATTGCATATGTGCAGGAGAAGTAGGATAAGAAAGAGAAATTAGAGAATATTGGATGCTAATATATTCATAGTGGACCATCTGTTTGTTCCACATTTTCACTACAAACTGTATGTTTTGCCAGGCTGCAGGTTCTTTGAAAATAGCTTTGGTATGTCTACATAAGAGTGAATCACTTCAGTGTTGATTTAACCAAAGTAATGGCAAACAATTTGAATCTGTGTGAACCAAGTTTAAAGAGTCAGTATGGTTTTCATTCACCCATCTTCTTAGGGTATATAAAATACAAAGAAATCATGATGGATTTTGTTTTCCTTCAGACTAATCCCTTTTGGGAAGTTAGAAGGTTAACTCATGTTTAGTTTTCATGGAACCACAGAATCACAGAATACGGCAGGTTGGAAGGACCCCTGAAGGTCCCTCAAAGCAATTAGCTAGGGCAAGTTGCTCAAGACCATGTCCGGTCAGTTTTTGAACATGTCCAGGGACGGAGACTCCACAGCATCTCCAGGTAACCCATTCCAGTGTTTGAGCACTGTTAAGTAAAACTGTTTTTTTCTTACATTTAAGTAGCATTTCCTATACTGTGAAATTTCTGCCCACTGCTTCTTGTCTTGTCACTGGGTGCCAATTACTTCATCATCTTTACTTCTGCCTGCCCCACAGGGAAGGAATTAACACATGTAAATAAGATCTTCCCTCCTCCTCAAGCTCTCTTCTCTAGACTCTAGGTTGTGTGAGATTGGATTGTCAATATTTAAGAATGAATCCTAGGAAACTTATGGCAACAAAGACTTAAATATTCAGTCCATCAAGTTTCTTAGACTATCTATATGTTATCTAATTGGTAAGTGTGTGTTTAGAAGAGCAGAGTACAGATGTCAGATACATGTATGGTTTGTTCACACTTTCAGTGCTTCATTTTGCTGCTTTGAAACTCCTATTTATTAGAATTTGAATAGCATAAAATGGGAATAAACACAATTGCTAGTAACTTTTGCAGAATATAGTTTAATTCTTTCTTCGTGTTAATGCCATGATTTAACTGATCATCAACTGGCTATGAGAGAGCTGTAGATTTGATGGAAATTACAAGGAAATGAAATTATCCAAAAAAGTAAAATTCCTAAATCTCAGCAGCCTAGTTACTTAGTTCAGAATGTCCCCTGCCTTATACTGATTCTGAGATCCATTAAAATCCAAAGCAAAGCCTTGAAATCTGGTTCACTAGCCAATTTTACTATTGATGCTGTGCTACGCCAAACTTTCTACCCAGCACCCACAGTCAGGTCACTGAAGGGTTTTCAAATAAGATTCAAACAGTTTCCAAGTGTGAATGTTTTTTTTGAAGTCAAATGAAAAAAAAGAAAAAAAACCTAAACCAAACAAACCTGAATTTTATTCCTGTAGGGATTCATTCTTAGCAAATAAAAGTAAACAAAAATATATGGATATTGTCTTTCTCAACTTCAGAAATTATCTGTGATGTGCCAAAAATTCCACACGGATATGTACGGTCTCCAAAGGCATCTTACAAGGAAACTGAACAGCTGCAGTTTGCCTGTGACAAAGGATACAGATACGGTGAAAGAGCAGATGCACGATGTACAGCATCAGGATGGAATCCAGCCCCCTATTGCACTGGTATGCCTTACCTAAAGTTATTTATTCGGCACATTTTTTGTGTTTGGAAGTAATTTCAGAGATTAGTAATGACAAAAGTTAGTTTATTCATAAAGAAAGAAATCTGTCCACATCTGACCAACATCCCATGAAGATCTGGAAGGATTAAGTGTTAAGTGCTAAAGAGACCAAACAACTGCATAAGAGTTTTCCATGGAAAGCAGTAGCAAAACCAGTTAATTCAGTCTTTTTTTTACTTGTGTGTAGTTAAATAGGTCCACAAAACAACAGTTGCTCCAGTATACTGCATAAATGAGACTGATGCTAAAATACTTCATGCAGCATTAGTAGCTGTTGTTATTTTATTCTTTTTTGATATGACTCAGAATTAGTGGGAAGAATACAGGAAAAAGAATCCTTATTTGGAAAAATAGGAAGGAAAAAGCTGAATCTCTTTGCCTTCTACAAAACATGATGAAAACATTTTATCCAAGGAGTGGAAAAATCAGACACTAAAAAGAATAATTAAGAAAGCAGGAAAAAATAGGTGTTAATACCAGAGAAATTCAAACTAGAGAGGGAATCTGAAATCTTCAGTGGCAGGGGAAAATTAACATTTGAAACCAACTTCTTGGGTGGTGTGGGTTTTGAAGTCTTATTGTCTTCATATACAGTCTCAATGTTTTTAAAGTGTGTGTAACATGAACAAAACTGGTACAAATCAGTGTACCAGACTGTGCTGCATGCTGGAAGACTAGTTAAAGAGTTGTTGTTTGATACTATATAAGTTGCAGCAGTATGAATAAAATCAGGTACCCTGGTTTCAGCTGTAACAGTAATTTTTCTCCTTCCTGTTAGCTGATGCAGTGCTGTGTTTTGGCTTTAGTCTGAGAACAATGCTGATAATACACTGATGTTTTAGTTGTTGCTAAGTAGCGTTTACACTGATCAAGGACTTTTCAGTCTCTCATGCTCAGCTGGTGAGGAGGGGCACAAGAAGCCTGGAAGAAGCAGACAGGACACCTAACTCAAAGTAGCCAAAGGGATATTCTGTACCACAGCATATCATGCCCAGAACGACAGATCCCTGCTCGGGTTTGTCTGGGTATCGGTCAGCACGTGATGAGCAATTTTATTATGCATCACTGCTATTTATTGAGGTTTTTTTCCTTTCCCCTTTCAGTTTTATATCCTCTCCCTCTGTTATTTCCCCTATCATTATTCTTTAGTAGTATTAGTTTTGTATTATACTTTATGTATTGTACCGTTCTTATCTCAGCCCATGGGGTTTACATTCTTTCAATTCTCCTCCCCATCCCGCCTGGAGGGGCAAGTTGGCCAGGCGGGTATGAGTGAGCAGCTGCATGGTGCTGAGTTACCAGCTGGGCTTAAACCACACTGTGGAAAAATAATAGTCTTAGCTTGATGACATACTTCTGAATCAGCATTCAGCATCTTACTCTGTATGAACAAATGGACGTTTGTTTGACCTACTGAACTGGCCTCCACGTTTTGTCTGAGTGTCCTCATGAGTCTTACTGTAGTGTGAGCAGGCTGAGCACCTGGCTGCTAGTTATTATATCCATTCTTTACATTTCCAGACTGCTAGTTCTGATCAACTAGTTGTAACCAAAGAACGATTCAGAAATTATCCCTATTTCACTGATGGAGCTTCAGTGAGAAATTGTTAGTGTATGGTGCAACCTCTCAGAAATGACAGGAAATTACAAAAGTATCTTTCAAATGAAAATCTTGGCTTAAGTTTATAAACTGCCTTTCCAGAGTTGTTCGGAAATAGTAAGATAGTGTTGTAGAAGGAATACTCTGAAGTTGACATGGCCATTTCCATAGGAGTTCAAGCAAATGTGAAGCTGCCCAATTTCAGAACATAAGTACTCCATTGATGACCATAAGTGCATAAGCTAAAAATTACATTGGAATTGTAGTGCTAGATTGTACATAAAACTGAAAACTTTCTACACAGCCATTATGTCAAGAACTGTGTACAATTCATTAACCCTAAGAACCATGGACACGAACTGATGTATAAATGGAGACAAAAGTAACACGGTATGCATGAATCCTGCCACTGTCCATCACTGAAGATAGCAATTTGATTAATGTCATCAGAACTGCAATTGCGCAACCATGTTATCCATGGGGTTGAAACTTCCCATCAGAAATTGTCTGAGAATCTCTACAAATTAATATATTTACAAAGCTGAAACTCCCTCTTGCTTTCTAACTCCCAAATGCCTTCTAAGCACTTATTTAAGATGACAAATCCAGAATTTCTGAGGCTAGCCCTGTTGGGCATCATCCCTCTGGCTTATGGATTTTTCTTTAGTTTCATTCAACTACAGAATTTAAAGACTATATTAAAATCTCTCTCCTGATCCCACAAAGAGAAATACGCATGTTATGTCCCAGTTGAAACAATCTGAGGTAATTTGGTGGAAATCAGTTGTGGCTTGAATTCTCTTCAAGAAATTGCCAAACGCTTGAAACTGGAAAAAAAAGTGTTGGCAACAGGGCAACGTTGTAGGTGGTTGCGTGCCACCCACCTTCCTGGGACCTAGTCCAGAAAGACTCCTTTAGAAATATAAAGTAGTCATAGTACCCACTCAGTTCTTGACCTTTCTGCATCAAGATTAGCAATTATATTAATTAATATGCATTGCCTACAATTTAGCCACATACTGCTCTTGAGAAGTGCCAAATAAAACATTTTCCCAGGCACTAATACACTGATCAAAGATACTTGGGGAGTATTCAAACAGTGATTCCGGATCCTACCGGACTTACTGCTGAACCTAGATGATTCAGCAGTACACGTGTACAGCTGAGTCACCTTCACTCCACAGCAAGACCACCCTGTAGTTACTTTATAGTCATTCCTTCCCAGCCCTGAGTGTGTTTTTAGTGTTATTTTTGAAGCTCTGGTTTAAAAATAATATGCTTTCTTGGCTTCTCCAAGCATAAAGATACCATGGGCTTTTTACAATAGCATTCCCATACTTTCTCAGTTGTCAAAATTCTTCCAGTGTCAGTGCAAGACCCTAATCTTAATCACACACCCTTTGAAGGATCAGTTCCTAATTTAGAAGTACAGTTATTTCTCCATTTGCAACCTGTCAATGAACCTGCTCTCCTTTGGGACAGCGTTCATTAACCAGCCCTGGAGAGCTGTGGGTGAGCCCAGCATAGGTAATTTTGAGCTCCAGCTGTGGAATGACCTCCTGGAAAAGATGAGTCAAATTCAGTTTGATCGCTTCTAGTTCTTGCTCAAACTATTCTCTTTGCGGTTAAGTTTTAATCTTCTAATTAGCACGACATCGGTAACAGCTGTCACTCTCCTCTTACAGCACTGTATGTTTCTAAGACTGGGAGAGAAATGTAACCTTTTTTTTTGCCCTAAGAAACATCTTTTTAACAATTTCATGCAGTTATGGTCAATATACTATGTAAAGAAGGACTTATACAGTAAGTATAAACATGTTCTTCAAATTAGCAACCATTTTTTCTCTTTTTATTTAGAAATTACATGCTCTCCCCCAAGAATTCCAAATGGGGACTTTAGCCCTCAAGGAGAAAACTACAACGAAGGTGATATAATCACAATACAGTGTAATCCTGGATATCATTTTAAAACATTGACCGGCAGAAGCACAGCTGAATGCACCAAAAATGGCTGGGTGCCTGATCCAGGTTGTGTCCGTAAGTAGCTGTCATGAATGAAGACTCAATGTGTAGCATTGTTGGAAATACTTCAGTAAAAAGGAGGTCAAGGGAAAAACTGAAGAAGCATGAGAAACGAGCTGCTCATTCATTGTGCTTCTTTGTGATGTCAAGCTTCATTTGGTGGTGGAAAAATCAGCTGCAGAAACAAGGGTATAATCTACATTTACATTATGTTATAAGCATGGGTATTATCCATTACTGTATTTGTAAAGCATGTGTCAAAATGTGCTAAGCTCCCTGTCAGGAAGGTTTATGGCCCACCTGAGAAGTAGTATGCCAGTCAAGGTAAGAGAACACGGTGAGTGTTAAAGCATCCAAACCAAAACAGAACATAGATAATGTTTGAAAGGTATCTTTCATCACAGTTATCACAGTTTTAGACTTTTACTTGCTGTCGTATGTTGGTATATTATGAACAATCACAGTTTTATTCTACCTATTATAGCCTGTCAAATAACAAAGCATGATATTCTTGATTGTTGATGAGTTCTTTCTTGGCTTAAACTTCCCTTAACTACAATGATAGTTTTGCCCAGTAGCCACAGTATTAATGACTAAATAACTAAACTAGGAAGTAATTCGATCATTAATGAGCTATCACTCATTGATCTTTGGTCCCTAAATATAAGAGGAAAACTTAGAACCTGAAAGAAACCCTGCTGAAATCTGTCTTGTGAATGAACCTTTGAATAAGATTATTTAAATTACTCCCAAAAAAGTGCAGTTAAGATCTGTATTAAACTTTTCTCTATATGTGTGTGGGTTCTAAAACTCAGGTGTCATTCTGAGACCACTCATTATTGAATGATCTGTCCAGTGGGTGATCTCCCCTGCCCCAGCATGACGTGATTTGGTTTCGGGAGGAAACTACTTGCCATACCCAAGTAGGGCACCCTTGTAAACTTGAATAAAACCTTTTGGGAATCTCTCCCTTCTATCCTTGACTTGTCCCTGATAAAGGTCAGTTCTTTTGAGGAAATGAGACAACAAAAGAAAAACACTACAGTTTTAAAATAAAAATGAGAAGAGAGAAGAGCTAGGAAGAGCTTTTGGTGCAGGATCCTGAAAGGTACAAATTAAAGTGGTGACAGGAGTCATCTCAATTTTAAGAATCCACTGTTCAGTGTATATATGTGAGCTAGCTGTCTGGGCTGCCATCATGGTCAGTATAGTAAATTTAGTTGAGACGCTCTACAAAGACAGTGCCATCTCATATAGAATAAGTACTTAAATTTAGTCTCATGAATTAGCTGGATTTCTGTTGGTTCCATTGGAGTTGGAGGGAAGCAACACAGGCATAAGCAGTGACAAAGACACCAGAAGCAGAGTGTGATTATTCCTGTGCTCCTCAGGATCTGCCAAGTTGTGCAGTCTTGTCTCTGTCAGTTTCAGAAAACACTCAGTTCATGATGATGAATCTGAATTGTGCCTTGAGCATTTTGTCATGCATGTGTTGATATTGTTGCTGTTAAATTCTATTTCCAGAGAAACCGTGTGACTACCCTGCTATAGAAAATGGCAGGTTAAGTGGCTCACTGGAGTACTACAAAAGCTATTACTTTCCAATGAGTTTTGGGCAGCATGCTGATTACTACTGCAATACCGGTTATTCAACTCCGAGTGGAAAATACTCAGTTCGGATGGTCTGTTCTGAAAGAGGCTGGTCTCCAGAGCCAAAATGCCTCAGTAAGTGCATTTCCATTATATGCTCAATTCTGTCATAGTTATCAAAGGTCTGTGCATCAGAACTTGTGCCGATGGAGAAGAAGATGGAACAAAGAACAGTTTGTTAAAGTAGAACTGCTTTAGTTGACCCCTGGAACTACACACAGACTGTAATAGTATTAGTATTATAGCTATAGTATTGCTTCAGCCATCTTCCTTGTGCTGAAAATCACTCAGGGCAGACATCAGCATTTTCAACCAGAGCCGACTATCCAGAAGTCATGTACATGACTCTAGATGCACTGAAGTTAGCTGACCTTGCTTATGAGCAACTAGGTAAGCAATATTGCTTAATAGACTACTTTGTATCACCTTATGTAGTGACTTGCAGTCCTGTTGAGAGTGGTTTTGGTAGGAGGCTTGCCAGGCTGGTCAAGGTTTCTTTAAACTAGATGTGTTGGGGGAGGGGGGCATTGTTTCATTCCATCACACCCAGTCAGTTGCCAGCACCTACAATAAATGCTCTGAGCGATGCAGAGATATTCCACCCACTCCAGCCAATGAGCCGGCTTCATTTGGAGCTCGGCTCAGATGCCTCTATACAAACGCCCGTAGCATGGGGAACAAACAAGAGGAATTAGAGATGTGTGCACGACTACGGGGGTATGATATAATAGGCATCACAGAAACATGGTGGGATGGCTCTTACGACTGGAGTGTTGGAATGGAAGGTTACAGGCTCTATAGAAAAGACAGGCCTGGCAGGCGGGGAGGTGGAGTTGTCGTTTATGTTAGGGGTAGGCTGGAGAGTATGGAACTCTGTCTGGGGACGGGTGAGCAGTCGACAGAGAGTTTGTGGGTCAGGGTTAAAGGGAGAACAGCTATGGGGGACGTTACTGTGGGGATCTGTTACAGACCACCTGATCAAGAGGAATCTGTGGATGAAGTGCTCTATAGGCAGATAGGAACAGCCTCATGCTCACAGGCACTTGTTCTCATGGGGGACTTCAACCACCCTAACATGTGTTGGAGTGAAGGTATGGCCTGGCACAAGCAATCCAGGAGGTTCCTCGCTTGTGTGGAAGACAACTTCCTTCTGCAGGTAATAGAGGCGCCGACAAGGAGAGGTACCATGCTCGACCTCGTGCTCACCAACAGGGAAGGGCTGGTTGGAAATGTGACGCTCCAGGGCAGCCTTGGTTGAAGCGACCACAAGATGGTCAAATTCGAGATGCTCGGGACAGTGAGAAGAGCGTGCAGCAAGCTCACTGCCCTGGACTTCAAGAGAGCAGACTTTGGCCTCTTCAGGAACCTGCTTAGTAAGGTTCCATGGGACACAGCCCTAGAGGACGGGGGGGCCAAGACTGTTGGTTGTTATTCAAGGATCACCTACTACAAGCTCAGGAGTGTTGCATCCCAACTAGAAGGAAGTGCAGCAGGAGGGCCAGGAGACCTCCTTGGGTGGATAAGGAGCTGCTGAGGAAAATTCAAAGGAAAAAAGAGGCTTATAGAAGTTGGAAGCAGGGACAGGTGGCCTGGGAAGAATACAGGGATGTTGTCTGGGAAGCTAGGGACCAGGTTAGGAAAGATAAGGCCCAGTTAGAACTGAACTTGGCTAGGGATGTTAAGGATAGCAGGAAGGGATTCCATAGGTACGTAGTGAATAAAAGACAGACTAGGGACAACGTAGGCCCCCTCCGGAAGATATCGGGAGAACTGGCTACCCTGGATTTGGAGAAAGCTGAGGTTCTTAATGACTTCTTTGCCTCGGTCTTCACTGGCAAAGGCTCTGACCGCACCATCCAAGTCTTGGAAGGGGAAGGCAGGGACTGTAAGAATGAAGACCCTAGGCCCACTGTAGGAGAGGATCTGGTTCGAGACCATCTTAAAAACCTAAGCGTACACAAGTCCATGGGACCTGATGATATCCATCCGCGGGTCCTGAAGGAGCTGGTGAATGAAGTTGCTAAGCCACTGGCCATCATATTTGAAAAATCATGGCAGTCAGGTGAAGTTCCCAAAGACTGGAAAAAGGGAAATATAACCCCCATTTTTAAGAAGGGAAAAATGGATGACCCGGGGAATTACAGACCAGTCAGTCTCACCTCTGTGCCTGGCAGAATCTTGGAGCAGATTCTCCTGGAAGAAATGCTAAGGCACATGAAAAACAAGGAGGTGGTTGGTGACAGCCAGCATGGCTTCACTAAGGGGAAATCCTGCCTGATCAATTTGGTGGCCTTCTATGATGGGACTACAAAACTGATGGACAGTTGACGTCATCTACCTGGATTTGTGCAAAGTGTTCGACACTGTCCCACACGACATCCTTGTCTCTAAATTGGAGAGACATCAATTTGATGGGTGGACCACTCGGTGGGTAAAGAACTGGCTGGATGGCCGCACGCAAAGAGTTGTGGTCAATGGCTCAATGTCCGGCTGGAGACCGGTAACGAGTGGTGTCCCTCAGGGATCGGTGTTGGGACCGGTCTTGTTCAACATCTTTGTCGGTGACATGGACAGTGGGATTGAGTGCGCCCTCAGCAAGTTTGCCGATGACACCAAGCTGTGTGGTTCGGTTGATACGCCGGAGGGAAGGGATGCCATCCAGAGGGACCTCGACACGCTTGTGAGGTGGGCTGATTCCAACCTTATGAAGTTTAACCATGCCAAGTGCAAGGTCCTACACCTGGGTAGGAGCAATCCCAGGCACAGCTACAGGTTGGGCAGAGAAGAGATTCAGAGCAGCCCTGCAGAGAAGGACTTGGGGGCGTTGGTCGATGAGAAAATGAACATGAGCCGGCTTCAGTGTGCGCTCGCAGCCCAGAAAGCCAACTGTATCCTGGGCTGCATCAAGAGAAGCGTGACCAGCAGGTCGAAGGAGGTGATCCTGCCCCTCTACTCTGCTCTCGTGAGACCTCACTTGGAGTATTGTGTGCAGTTCTGGTGTCCTCAACATCAAAAGGACATGGAACTGTTGGAACAAGTCCAGAGGAGGGCCACGAGGATGATCAGGGGACTGGAGCACCTCCCATATGAAGACAGGCTGAGAAAGTTGGGGCTGTTCAGCCTGGAGAAGAGAAGGCTGCGTGGAGACCTCATAGCAGCCTTCCAGTATCTGGAGGGGGCCTACAAGGATGCCGGGGAGGGACTATTCATCAGGGACTGTAGTGACAGGACAAGGGGTAACGGGTTCAAACTTAAACAAGGGAACTTTAGATTGGATCTAAGGAAGATATTCTTTACTGTGAGGGTGGTGAGGCACTGGAATGGGTTGCCCAGGGAGGTTGTGAATGCTCCATCCCTGGCAGTGTTCAAGGCCAGGTTGGATGAGGCCTTGGGTGACATGGTGTAGTGTGAGGTGTCCCTACCCATGGCAGGGGGGTTGGAACTAGATGATCTTAAGGTCCTTTCCAACCCTAACTATTCTATGATTCTATGTTGATGTGATTCATCAATCTTAAGGCAGTGCAGCAAAACATGCTTTCATTCCAGTTTGAATGCGAATGTCTTCTGGGGTTGAAGGCTACAGAAGGGTGCCTGTTTTTTGCTGTGTTCCTTAGAATTAATTTACCTGGCTTCTTGCTGTCAAACGTACTGTGGTTAAAGGTACTTACCTTCCTTCTTTAGAAACATGTCAAGTCAGACACCTGGAAAATGGTTATTTCTCAAGTAGCCAAAACATTCACAAGGAAGGTGAAAGAGTTAAATATATCTGCAATGATGACTATCAGACTGAATATGAAGATGGGGAAGTCACATGCACGAAGGGTGACTGGTCACCTCATCCAAGATGTATCCGTAAAAGTGAGTGTCCTTGTATTTGTTTTTCCATTTGTAGCTAAAGCCCGTACACCTGTCGTCACATCACCTACATTAATCCATCACCACTCTAAATCTAGGGCTCTACAACTGGAACACAATGCTGTGATTCTCTCAGCTGTCTCACCAGCTCTCAGTTCCTGCATGCAGCTGAGGTCGGTCACTATACAAACGTGCACAATGTAACCCTGTAAAACGTCCACGTGTGCCTCATTCAGGTTTCTGTGAGCTCTGGGATGACAGCCACAGTCTCTTTGTCTTCAGTAGTGAAATCTTGTTCTAACATGGTAATATAATACAGAGTCATCATTCCCCTTGCACAACTTATGTGCAATGTGTCTCAGCCTCCCACCATGCCACCTGATCCTTTTGCTTTGAACCTGTTGCTTCCTTTCTAGTTGGCACCATACTGGAAGGGTGGGGAAATAGGAAGGCTACCTCTCCAAACTCCAGCTTTTGTTCCTAACTTGCACCAAGCCTGAAATTGCTAGAATGTCTCACAGTGACTTTAAATACTTTCAATAATGGTTTCATAGAAAGAAAATTCAACTTGACTTCTCTTGAGCTATAAAAATATTTTTTTAGGAAAAAATTCCACCCTAAAAGAAGCACCGACTACAGAATGTTTCATGCTGCCTCCCACTGAGATCTTGACATAGCAACGAGCCAGCAAAATTAAATCTTATGTTTCCTAGGCAATTGTGGGTATCACTGATATAAACCCCCCTCAACTGATACAGAGTTTAAACTTTTACAGCTCTTGCACTAAAGTATCGTTAACTCTGCTCCTCGCAGTGAAATATCCTCAAGTGTGTCTCAAAGTGGTTTTTTTTTCCCTATCTTGAATTACTTGACTCTCTAGTGTCAAATATTGCTACTTTTTGTGGTGTTGATTTCTGAAAATGAAGAAACTCCTTCACAGAATGGTTTATTAGTAAGGAATTTGGCATACTATGGAAGTTTTCTTTTGGAATACAAGACCGGGCCCTGTCCAACCCGACCCTGAACACTGCCAGGGTTGGGGCATTCACAACTTCCTTAGGCAACCTGTTCCAGTGCCTCACCACCCTCACAGCAAATCCTATCTGTCTGTCTCTTTCAGAAAAATGCCAGACCGCCTATTTTAACAATGGCTATTTCTCCTCGCAAAAGAGAGAATATAACATACAGGAGAAAGTCAACTACCGCTGTCGCACTGGCTTTGTAACTCCAGAGTTACAAGAAACAGGAGCCACAGAGTGTCGAGAGAATGGCTGGACGCCAGCTCCAAAGTGCAGCAGTGAGTAGTGTAAAGTCTTCAGAGCTCCCTGTCACCATCACAGGCACAGACGTGATGTAGACAGCTTTTTGTCATCTAGAGACAATTTTCACTGGGCTGAGGGAGACTCAAACCAGCGACTGATCCTCCAGAGACTGACTTCTCTGGGGCTTCAGGAAGTAAAGTGAGAATATATAAAGGGGGTGACAAAGGTGTGAAAATACCTACTGTCTCATAGGTGAGCTGTCTTTTTGCACCTCTGTAGCATAAAGTAGGTGGCAATCACTGACCTCACCAGTGATTCTTGCCTGATACAAGGTACATATGCCCAAATTTACCCTCAGTTCTTCCACCTTGCACAGATAGAAGATTTATGAAGAAATGCCCGTGAACCAAGGGATTCTTCCATAAACTTTCTTCAAGTGTGACCAAACTAGAGAAGAATGGGGTTCATTATTTGGAAATATGTTATCACTTGCATAAAAAGTACTGTGTATATGTCTGCCCCAGTGTCAAAAAATCCATTTACGAAAAACACCCAAGTGCTTTTACCTGAAAAGACTTCCATGCTGGTGTTGCCTTTATCCTCTTCGGGTCTTCTTCCTCTCCTGAACAGGGGTAGGAAAGACAAGACTTAATCTCCCTGTGTTATCATACCAAGGCTTGTAATATTGACCCACTTTAGCTGGTATTTTATCTTGTCCTTTTATTCCAGGTTGCCTTTACCTAGGATTTTATGCCTTTTTTCCTGCCTCGCTCACAAATGATAGTGGGGAACAGGAGTACAAACTCTTTGCTATGACACCAATCAACCATAAGGAAAATATGTAGTACAGGAACTGAATCTAAGGAAGAACTATTTATGCAAGATATTACTTCTACACATGTACTTCTGAAAATTAATGCAATTGATCTATCAATGCGCTATATACAATACTCTACATTCATATTTTGACAATGCAGAACTTCTGATGTGTCAAATATACTGAGTAGTTCAGTAGACTAGCACACACTAAAGAACCTACAGAAATGGTGCTTCCAAAGGACGGTGTGTCTGGATCACAAAATGCACTAACTTTTGTTTTATTCTACAGAGTCATGTAAAGCACCTCATGTGGACATTTTGAATTACCACGCAGATAAAACTGTGTTCATGCCTGAAGATACAATTGAGTATGCATGTTGGGAGGGATATCAACCTGCAAATAATATGCCAACTGGTACCACAAGGTGTGGCATAAATGGTGAATGGAATCCAGAACCCCAGTGTCTTGGTGAATATTGTTGTGCTTGCGTAATTCTCTATATATTTTGTGAAGCTTTTTTCTTAAAGATTATTTTTTGTTTGTTCTGTTCTAATCAGTAGCATTTTGTCTATTTTTTATAAGGTGCACATTATATGTTAAAATATTTTGTCTCTGTAGCAATCGAATGTGAAATGCTGACATTGCCCAATGGAGACTTTTCTCCCAAGAAGGGTAAATACCGCAATGGAGATGTTGTGAAATTTACCTGTACAAACAATTACGTGAGAGTGGGACCTGCCTCTACTCAGTGCTATTACTTTGGATGGTTTCCACCACCACCTGTGTGTAAAGGTAATTTTTCTGTTAACTTTGGTAGGAAATAGATGAAAATGTTTGGGTCCTAAAGTCTTCCATGGACACCTTCTATAAACCAGTCTTGCTCCCAAGAACAATTATCCCATCTTTGTCTCTAAAAGGGCAGGAACTTTGGATCAGTTCATGTGTTTTGCTGTTTTATGTGAAAGATTCTGAACAGTTGAACTTTCAATGCTGAATTTTCAGTTAGCTTTAGTTACACCAGCTGAAGTCTGGCAAGAACTGGAAGTGAGCTGGTAAATGAATTGTGCAAAATTCTGCTCAGGTTATTGACTATAATGCATGAAAAATTACTTATTTTTTAAAAAAGCAGAAATAATGTGCAACGTGGCAGCCAGGAGTGCTTAGTCTGAGTAATGTCTTCTCTTACTGTATCCCAAATGTGCTACAGTATGCCACTGCCTAAATGTTGATACTCATCAGATATTGTACCTTCTGTACCTTTTTCTGATCACATGACACTGAAGGAAAAAAAGCTGTTTTGGAGATGACACAGAGCTAGTTATTATTAAAAAAACTGGGTTGGTTTCATCAACCACATCTTTTGTCATAGCAGGCAATTGACAGTACATGGAAATAAGAGAGTAGAGTGAGCCAGGGTGATGCTTATCTGTTTGTGATCTCCAGCGCAGCACAAATCCAGATATTCAAAGACATAAGCCAATCACCTGTTTAACCTCTTCTACTGATTTTTCTTAACTTTAAACTACAAGTTCAATCTATTTTATGTTGCACTTAACATAAAACTGTGCTAAAAGTACTGAGTTAGTATATGTTAGAGCATAGATTTGATCTCTTGATTTCAGTGAACGCCAAAGGCTGTGGACCTCCACCTGAGATTACCAATGGAAGTATTGCTGATGCCTCTGTGAAACGGTCTCGTCATGGGGACAGAAAGACATATCAATGCAACAGTGACTCGAAATTGGTTGGATCAAAGGAAATAGAATGTGTTGATGGACAGTGGTCATCTCCTCCCTCTTGCATTGGTAATCTATGTAACTCATACTTGTGAGAAGTCTGTAATTCACTGTAGGCTAATACTTCACAGATATTTTCACAATTAAAATTACATATTTGCAAGTATAATACATTGTGTTCAAAATTGCGTTATGGCTGAAAAGTAAACGCACACTATGTGGTAAAGCCAAAACCTTATTAGTAATATAGTTAAAATCTTAGCAGTCCAATAAAATAACTGTTGTGATTATAGGAAGAAAATAAATACATAATATAGAAAGAATAATTATAAATATATAAATACTACAGAATATATACATAATGCAAGCAGTTTATAGTATACAATTGCAGTTGTTATATACGCACTTTCTCTTATTTACCCCTTCTTTTTGAAGAAAGTACCCTCTTTCTGTGATGTCATTAGGTAGCATACATCAAACCTGAGGGTACAAATGTCAGTGACAGGAGCTAAAAAACTGCTTGTGCAAAACTACTATTTGTTTGTTCAGACAGCATCTCAGAGTTAAAGTAGAATGGAATATTCAAGCTGAAAATCTGTAAATACAGAAAGTAATTCAGGGTGTTCTTATGGCGCAGGATGATCTAACAGCACAACCAGTAAAAGGTGCGGGGTTTATAGACTGGTATACTCTGTCCCTATACATATACGTTCTGACATATCTTCCATGAGCAACACTGATGGATTAAAACTGTTCAGCATGGAGCAGAGGCTTGAAAGAAGAGTGGTCCAAACTTGAGTGCAGGGTTGTTCAGATTCAATTTTTGAGTTTATCGTGGGTCTTCCCTCTCACACATCCAGAGCAGGGATATTTCCTTATTCCCCTTTTGTGCCTTTTTCCTGTTCAAAAAAACCCAGTACTCACTTGGTGCCCTTATGTGTGCTGTCACTGCCATTGCACCACTGACAGCCCAAAGCAGGAACCTTCCTGTTGTCACACGGAGGTGACAGCGCTGCAGCCCTGTAAGTGATGAAACTGTGGTTTTCAGCTCTTGTAATAGTACTAACTGCAGGTGCACATTACAAATGTGTAGTTGTATAGTCAAATATAATTTTGACTGATCAGATCCAGGTGAGTTGGATTGATCCCACTCAGGGATCTGCGTGAGCTGGATTAACTGAAGGTGTTCTTACACTTTAGGGTTTATATAACACTGGAAAACAGATTGGGGAAATTACTGTTAGCTGAAGGTACTTGTGGAGCATGCTGTAGAGTTACCACAGTGATGGAAAACGAAGGGAAAAAATAGGAGAGGGATTTAGCAAACTGACTAAAGGATATACAGCTGCTGTTACAATTAATGGGAGCAGGTTTGCCTCACGAAATGCAAATATAGTTATTTTTATTCAAGTTCTTTCAGCTATTCATATATGACTCCAGTATTATTGTGGAATACTTCTGCTGTTTTCAACAGAAGACAAAATGCCATGTGGATCTCCTTCCTCTATTCCGAATGTTGTTCTTCATCAGGAAGACAAGCCGCAGTTTTCCCATGGTGATGAAGTAATGTGTGGATGTAAAGAAGGTGCTGGCAATTCTGAGGAAATGAAAATAAAATGTCTTAATGGGGAATGGAAGCCTTTACCACTTTGTGTTGGTATGCTACATCCATAGATAATATTTCTGTAATATTTCCGATCTGAATGAAACATGAATCTATTTAAAAGTTGAAGGATTTCAGCTATCAATACACAGCCAAAGCTACTTTAGTTTCATACATCTCAACTAAGTCCTTCATCCTGGAAAGACTCCACACTTACAACTCTGTAAGCACTCTGAGTAGGTTTGGTGAAGGGAATGGACACTTGCACAGCGGATAAAATCAAGTATAGGTGTACAGGTGTACATCCTTGGTGTATGGTGGCTTTTACCCATTTTCCAGTGTTCCTCCCTAGTGAGGGACCTTTCAGAAGCCTTGGGACACACCTGCAATAAAGTAGCATGCCTGCTGCGTTAATTACTTGTAGTTTCATGTCTCTTTGTACTACTTTGATTTTTGAAACCCTACTGGGAATTAAAAATTACATTAGTAACCAAAGTGTGCGAGGCTTATTTCATCCTCACCATTTTTATGTGGATTAGTCCTTTCTGTTTCTGATCAGTAGTTTTCTCTTTTTTCACATCTTTCCATTTGGTTTTGCAGCACATAAGTTGGATGAAAATAATGCCTTTTACAAAGATATAACCAAAGCCTTTTCCAAAGAAAAAGAAAAAAAACTACATTAGAGTCAGTAATTGAAGAAAAAAAGCAATACTGGACAAGAATAACTCTTCTCTGTGAAAAATCACTCCAGCCAATTGCTTGTCTTTCTTTAACAGAGCACAATTTATGATATATTCAATTCTTTGTTCCTCCTTTCTTCTGAAGTCATTTTATATTCATCAGTGACTTGAGAACACTGTGCCTTTATTTACAATTATGCTGAGGTTTGAATCGGGCACAAAACATGGTCTGATGAGCTTTCACAGTCAGCTTGTGTTTTGACTCTCAGAATCACTGGTAGAAGGCATAAGACACGGTTATGACTTAGCTACACTTCCACAGGAGATTGACACCTGATACATATACAGTGTAGAGTAGTGCTTCCTTTATGCTCCTTCTTCTACAAGCTGCTTCTTGCTCATCTTACTATTGTTTTATAGTCTTAGGGAAGAAAAGGATTATTAGATTTAGTATTGTTTACTGCACTCAACAAAAGGGAAATTCCAGCATAAAAATAAATGCTTTGTGAGGTGGAGCAGCCTCATCTTAGGTATCTGGAGCAAGCAATCATTCTGTTACTGTAATCTAGGAATCTTAGGGGTTACTTCACACTACAGTAAAAACCATAACTCTTTCACATGGACATGCATTAGGACCTCTTCATCACAGAATGCATGTGTATGTTTTGGTGTTTTTGCTCTTTTTGTTGATTTTTTTCAGATCCATCCCCTCAGTGTGTTCTTCCAATGGGTGTTGAGCTTCGCAAGTCAAAAAAGGAGCCTGAGTTCCCTGGAGTTATGCGTTATGCATGTACAACAGGTGACAGAAGGATTAAAAATGCAGCTTGTGTGTCTGGAAGATGGTTACCGGAGATTGAATGTACAGGTATGGGTTTAGATTTACACACAATTTCTTCTTTTTATGGAGGAATGATAAATGCTTATTATTAAACTTTCTTAAACCACATTTAAGAAGGTTTAAACCACGACAGCGTTGCTGTGTCACTAGTCTGAAATAGGAATGCTTACATGTATGCTTGTATGTGATATGCTAAGGGATAGTAATGAATAATCACGGCAATCGTTTAAACAGTTAACTTGGTTTAGAGATGCATGGCTTTAGTGAGCCCAACTTAATAATGTGTACTCTGACAATGGAACAGTTGTCACTGCCACTTCTGATGTGAGGAAAGACACAATGGCAAATTTAAGCTCAGCTCTTCAAAAGGTCTTTGCTGTGGTGCAAATGAGAGTAGCACATAGCTGAAGCTCAGGCCAAAGTTCCTCTATTTCCTGGAAACACTCAATGCTTTTCTAGTCCTTATTATGCTTTTTTTGTTTTGTTTTGTTTTTCCAATTTCCTTCTATTTTTCCCTGCATAGCAGAATATTGCCTGTAGAAGGCATGACTGTGAAACAATCATCACCTCACTGCCTGCTTTGATTATGCCAGATTCATGGGAAATGATGCATGGAAGTGGGAGAAGTAGACAGAGGGGCAGTCACTCAAGGAAGCATTCAATTTCAAAAACAAGTGTCCCTACCTTTTCCCTTTTCTGGAGCCACTAGAAGCAACAAACCAAGTGCTGGAGGTCTCCTCCATATCTCCTTCCGAGATCTACCTCCTTCCCTCCCTTTTTCTTTCCTTTGGTAGGAGCAGCCCTTTGTTCCTTGAGTGGCAAAATTGAAAGTTTATCTTTGTTTCCATTTGTGATTCTTATTTAGCTCTGCTACCAGATAAGTCTGAAGGAAAAAAAAATCCCACAAAGTGAAACAAAACAAAACAAGAACCTCAAGACCTGGTCCAGTTTTCGTAAAGTAGTTCACCGTAGAGAGGAACAGGAAACAGTGTGCAGCTGTTTGTAAAGTAAAGGAAGGACTACAAAAAGCTCCAGCTTCAACTGGTGTAGGCAATGGTCTTCTATAAGTCAGAAAGCACATAAGCATCCAAAGGCAGCTCTGGCATTTCCGAAGCAGAACAAAATTATCATGATTGATATCAATTAAAGCTTGAGATAGCTACTGAAGAATTATCTACTGCCAGTGTTTTCCTGGTTGTTTGTCTTGTAATCTGCATTGAACTGTTCCACTTTATCTTATGTTTTGTTATAACACGAGTATGTGTCCTTAGCTGAGGATAGCGCATGCCCACCTCCACCTCAACTGCCTCGTGCTCAACAGATAACAGTTGGAAGAAACTACAAGAATGGGAGTAAAGTAGCTTTTTCGTGTCTGAAGGGTTTCCAGCTCATTGGAGTGAATGAAATAACATGTATAGAAGGGAAATGGCAATCACCACCTCACTGTGTGGGTCAGTAGTGGGTTCTTTTTTCCTATTTATTTTGTTATGAATTTCTGTGTTATGCATTTACTGTCATCATTAACAGGGGAATGGTAGTGTTTATGTTAATATTATCATGAACAGGTAACTGCAGAAAAGCAATAGAATGAAGCTGCTAAAGAAAGTGCATTTAACCAGCTGCTGGAAAGTTAATCTTTTCATGTACACAGACTTATCTATCTGAGGTGGGAAATACAACTTTCAGGCAGATCCTCAAAAGCTGTGTATTTATTTGTTTGTTTAGTATATTGCAGAATGGATTGGCACAGTTTTGACTGGCAGCCTTTAATAGCGTCATGTTGACAATATCCGTATTATTTATTATTTAGTTATAGTAGTAGCAATCTTTGATTTGGAGTTGGGATTTCTCTTTCAGTTTTTTCAGCTTCATGGAGATTTAATCCATTGTATATATCAGGAAATACATTCTAATACTTCATCATTTCTCTTTTCTTTTTGATTTTGATTTTCATGTCATCCCAAAACTCCACAGGACATCGGTATAACTGTATTAATGGTGGAAAAATTTAATGGCTGTCATTCTAGAAACTCACCTTCAGTGTCCTCAGACAAAATAATGTCTCTTCAATTTCTCTGCCTATGAAATGTTCCCTGTTCTTCATGCTAAGCTGTAACTGTATCTCTTTGCTTTGAACTGGAAATGGCTTTAATTTGGTTGAAAGGAAAAGAGAGAAACCCCACGTAGGAGGGAAAGGAGAGAGAAGTTTGCTCTGTATATGTTATCTATTTCTTCATCTTCCTTTCAAGCCAATTAATTTAAGTTTGGGTTATTTCCTTTTCTTTCCACTTTTAAGACAGCACATGCCATTGGGATATTGTCTTACATTTATTCATCTGTGTGTTCTACATATATGTTTTAGAAAGACCATGTTTGCCACCACAACCCATAGAATGTGCTGATGATCCCAGGCTGGAAAATCAAAACTTAAAAATTAAAAAAGAAGGGAAAACAATTTATCTGGCTGGTGCCAGACTTAAGTATGTTTCTCGTCCTGGATACAAGTTAGATGGACCATCGGAGATAACATGTTCTATGGGAAACTGGACTTCAGCTCCTACGTGCTTGGGTAATATCAACAAATACTTTTTTTTTTTTTTTTGAAGTGCATTTAGCCATGAAATAGTAATAATTTGAAACAGGAGGTTCAATAGTAAGTGCCAGTAACTCCTTATTTTGCTATAGAATCTTATCAGCCTCATGGATGTCTTCAGAGCAGTCCTGATTGGATATAAAACTGACTTTTTGAGTTCAGTTTAGCTGTTAAATTTTCTCTTGTACTCATGCAAGCTATGTTCAGTTCATATCTCTGCCAGGTGGGCCCTGGGCACATCCTCACAATGCAAGGGTCTGTTTACTACACTAAAGCCTAGGAGTTGCTTTGGTGCTTCAGTGGTGGAAACCTCTTCAGTGTAGTAGGGGACAGAAGACTTCTTTGTTAAAATTTTGCCTGTCATGGTTAGGAACAGGATCTAAATAGTTCAGTGACTGAAGTCCATGCCCGTTTAGGGGAATGATTTATTTAATCTTCTACCTGCTACCTATTACATGAAATCCACTGTTGGCTGATGACTATGATGATGTTAGAAAAACCTCACTAAAGCATCTGTTTGGTGCAAACAGTACCCTCAATCTATGTCTATCACATTAGCACAAGCATCAGCTTTGTGTATCTTTACAGAAATGCCATGTGGAAGTGTTCCAAAAGTTGCCAATGCTCAAACAGAAGGCAGAAACAAGGAAGTTTATGATCCTGGTGAAACAATTCGCTACCAGTGTGATGTGGGGTTCCTCATTGTTGGCCCCCCCGAAATTATTTGCAGAGAAGGAAATTGGACAGCACTGCCCATTTGTGAAGGTATAGGTTCTGCTTCTAACTAGTCCGTGATCCTTCTTGGTGTTTCATGTTGTGAATTAAAATAGTTGCAACCTGGGCATGCAGGTGAGTCTGGCCAATAGAGCCGAAATGTGACTTGCTTTGAATGGGCTGCTACAACTCATCTTTTTCTGGCTCTCGAGAAACAACAAGCAGGGTATATCAGCAAAGAAACATTTCCTCTGTGGGCAAAAGCTAGTAGCTGAAGTTCGGCTCTCTGCTGAAATTAGGCAGACAGAGGATCATGGAGGGATGGATGCTGGCTGCACAGGAGGTGACAACTGGAGGGGTAATGTATCTTATGTTCACATCACTAAGCATGTCGGTTGCTGAAAGTTACCTTCAAACAGTAAAGAAACCACTTCATTCTACAGCACTTTGACACATGATGCTATAAGGCGCCAGTCAGCACATTCGGTGGATCTCTGCCACTCCTTTTCTCTTTTAGTTGCTCTAGGCAAAAATAGTGTTGTGTGGCAAAGCAGTGCAGAATAAAGACAATAACATCTTACTTTGCTACCTGTAGAAAATGATCTATAGTACATAAAATGTTTTTGTTCTTCGGGAACAATAAGGCTCTGGAATGCAACGCCTGTGATTTTCATATTGCTGCTGCTCTACTGCTCTTTTCAGATGTTACGTGTGGAGCTGCACCTGAAATTCCCCATGCGTACATCACGAGCGCTCAACAGGAGAGGTATCTGCCCGGTGCCAGAGTGCACTTTGAATGCAAAAGCAATTTTCAGATGATGGGTGGAAATTATGTCACGTGTACAAATGGAGAATGGTCACAAGCACCAACTTGCAGAGGTAGGAATCTGTGCTTTGGTATCGCCTGCTAGCACAGAGGGGACTGTTTGTTTCCCTAAACACTACAGACTCTACCTTTTGTACTTCTCTTTACTTTGTGTACCACAGCTTAGTACTTGCTATTCCTTCCTTGCACAGTGCTTTAGCTTGATGCTTCTAGAAACGCTGGGGATCTTTTCATCAACACCAAAAACGCCTTGAAGAATTAGGGCCTAAAATGTGCTGCTCTGTCATTCTCCTGTACGATGCTGCTGTTCCCCCAGAGGCTGCCATTTCAGCCTCCCTCTGTAGAAAGACGCATGAGGGCTCCTCTGTCCTGTGCAAACCTGCCAGGGAGCACCTGAATGGAAGGAGCAGTAAGGGAGGGAAACGGTTGTTCTTCTGCAGGGCTCCGCTCTGATTGATGCAGATCCCAGCAGAGACTCGTATCTAACCCATGGTAGATCTGCTGGGGCCATGAAGTGGGAAGAGTGCTTCCATGACAAGGGATCGTCAGGAGCTGCGCTCCTGTCCCCTGCCCAAGTCTGTGGCTGTGCAGGGTGAACAAGAGCTCCTTGGCTTCCACACACCTCCATGGAGCTGACTGCACTTACCCGTCCCTGAGCGGCGCTGATGAGCTCATCTAGTGCTGCCACTGCTCCAGAGCTCTGAGTTCCACAGAGCACCAGCCTGCTGCTAGCCCGTGATTTCCAGGCATTCCAGGGCTCCCTGGGGAGGGCCATGGGCACGCAGGAAGGCCGGTGTGGCTTCTCGTGCAGCCAGGTGTAGCTACAGAAACACTGGCTGTTTCTGGAAGCTCTCATTGACCCTGCCTTCTCCTGCGGGTCCCAGAGCGAGTGTTCTCTGTCGCTGCTCATTGCTGCCTCCACAGTGAGCTCCTGGAGCTGTGTCCCACCTGAAGCAGAGAATCCGGGCAGAAACTGGAGCAAGGGTGCAGGGGGCAACAGCTCAACCCCTGCAGCCGTGACTGCAGCCGTGTCTCTTTTCAGATGCGACGTGTAAACCTCCTCCTGAAATTGCTGGCGGGAAAGTTCAAGGTGTTAAGAAGTCGAGGTACTTGCCTGGGGAGAGCGCTCGCTACCGGTGCTGGCGAGGTTTTGAGATGACTGGGCCTTCCACCATAGCGTGTCAGAACGGGACCTGGACAGAGCTGCCAACGTGCACAGGTGAGTTCTCTCTCTTTCCATGCAGTCGCCTGCGGGTGAGACTGTCCTGGAGCTGACGCCGGGGCATTTACTTCTCCAGTTTCAGTCTCGTTGCTGTGCACAGACACAACGTATCTGGTGCTCCCGGGAAAAAGCCCTTTTGCTGGGCTCTGTTCAGATGAGTTTTCCAGCCAAGAGACTCAAGTGGCTTCAATCGATAGGGACACATCTGCAGAATTACCGTGGGGCTGGGAGCGGTTGCTGGCCAGGCCTGATTTTGAGAGGCAGCCCTTGACTTCCTCGGCTTTCTCTTTGATTGACTGGGAATTTCCTTTCCAGGGAAAGGTGGGAAATGTGGCTCGCCTCCGGTTATTGAAAATGGAGACCTTCTGTCCTTCCCCATGCAAGAATACCCGGAGGGTGCAACTTTGGAATACAAATGCCCAGACTTCTATGTCCTGGAAGGATCTCCGTCTATCACCTGCACTGATGGGCAGTGGACAAGCCCCCCAGTTTGCCTAGGTAGGCTGAAGCGTGTGCTGTGTGGCCAGAGGCTGCGGGACGGCTCCTGTTGTCGTTTTCTCAGAGCCTGAGGGCAGAACCTGCGCAGCAGCGCTTGTGCTGGGGCTGCGATGAAGCAGGGCAGAACAGCAACGAGTCCTCTGCCCACAAGGAGTTTCTCCCTGACAGTAGCACTTGTAGTACCCTCTGCTGCCGGCCAGACCAGCGGGTTCAAGAGGAGGGGAGTTTGGCTGAACCCTCCTGTGTGAGGGGATCTCCACCTCTGAGCAGGGCTCCTGAGTGCACCCGAGCTGGGGAAGCTGTTGCGCTCAACAGGCGGTGAGCAGGGAGAGTGGGTCTGAGTGCAGGGCACTGCTGGGGAAATGCAGGGTCATGTCCATGGCACGGCCACAGGGAAACAAACGTAGGGAAGCTGTGGGCAGAAGGGAAGGACTGATCGAGGAAAAGGCAAGAGGAGGCTCGTTGCAGACCTTCCCACCCCTGCTTCGATCTTGCCCTGTGTGGCTGGACTGCCAGAGGGAAAGGGCTTCACCATAGCTCTGTGTGGGTTCTCAGCCATGGTCTCTGCTCCTTTAGGTTGGATGTGAATGTCTTGCTGTGTAACATAGAGTCACAGCAAAGAACTGGAAGCCTTTTTTGATGCAAAGAACTTCTGTAGGCTCTGGGGGAAAAATGCTACTTGTGGTCATTCTGCACAGAATGATGACACTCTCCTTTTGCCTTTTCAAGCGGCCTGTACAGCATCTGAAGAAGACATGGGCAGAAACAATATTGAGCTGAAATGGACCAGCGGAAGAAAGCTGTATTCCAGATCGGGTGACTTTATTGAATTTCGGTGTAAAAGAGGCTATATGGAGGACCCAGCCTCTTCCCCATTCAGAGTAGAGTGTTTGGAGGGGACGTTAGAATATCCCCGGTGCAAGCCAGCACGTAAGTCATCTCCGCTTTGGGCAGAGCCTAGGTGCAATGCTGTTTGCATTTTCGGTGCTGAAACCAAGGGCAAAGCCTTTAGGTTTCCTGGGAGAATGCCTAGTGGGGAGCCAGGGTGGGGGAGCATCCTGCAAGCTGCAGGCGGTGAAGATTAATGCTGTTGATGGCTGTACCTGAGCTGACAGAGGCCCCCTGGGGCTCGTGCCAGAGCACCAGCATTTCCAGAGCATTGGTTATCCATTATGAGGTCTGCAGGCAAATAATGAAAGTACTTTTTTCAGGGGACTGTAGGCTGGATGAGAGGTTGATGGAAATGAACCACATTCAACTGCAGTCACCTCGCCGGTCGAGCCCCTCTACCTTTGTCACTGGGGAGTATATTTTGTTTGAATGCAAATGGTGGTACCAGCAAATTTCACGTCCTGAGAAATTTAGAGCAGAGTGCAAGGATGGAGTGATCACGTATCCTACGTGTGAATGTAAGTGCTCGGTGCCCAGGACACGGCGGGGCTGCATGAGGCAGCTTTGCTGAAATTACCTGTCCACTGCTCTGAGGAACCCCAGCGGGGTGTGTCAGGCTTGGTCTTCATGCTTTTTCCTCTTGTCTCTCTTCCAGATGCAGGGGTTTTTGGATGAATGGAAATGGCACAAAGGATCCCAGCTCTGGCAATGAAGGATCTCCACCGACCTTGTGATTTGAGCTCAGTTTTTCCTGGCAATTCCCATTCTCTTGTGTGTTCTTTGCAGCTTAGGCAATGTTCCATCTTGGAATTTGTTATGGGTTTTATGATCGGATGATTGTGTTTGCATTTTGTTCACATTTTATCTTTTTTTTTTTTTTTTGTGAATGTGTTTCCATTTTGTCCATCCAAATGGTTGTATTTGCATTGTATCCAGTCTGCATTCATCTCATTGTTAGTTTTATTAACCATTGTGTCCTGAAATAGCCTGGCTTTGGTGGCATACGCAGAGAAGAATTAAGCTTGCAGGTACGTTGATCATTAGAAAGTAGAGTGTATTTGGCCTAGCTCCTAGCTTCAACTCCAGCTCCTAGCTTCAACTCCATGCACTTGCCTGAAAACTATCCTAGGGTCATGGCAGAGGTGAGTGTCCTGACCACTTGGTCAGGAAGAGGAAGTATGTGGAGTCTCCTTTATATCACTCAGGGAAGTCTCTAGATCACAGACCCAGTTCTTATGGGTCACTTGAGCCTACCTGACATTTGCTGGAAGGGCAAGATATTGGTATGCAAGCAATGGGGATGTCTGGATAGGGGTGGGGTTGGCTTCTTGGTCCAGGTCTTGGACGGACCAGTCTGCACAGTGCACAGCTCCATCTGCTGTTCACTAACATGGAAGAACTATCTGAAGTTGTAGAAATAAATGGCAATCTTGGATGTGATGACCTTGCACTCATAGATTTTGTGATTTGTGGGAGACAGAGCAAAGCAGGTAGCTGGGTAAATCATGCACTTTAGGAGAGAAGATTTTGGCTTGTTTGGGAAACAGGTAGGTAGGATTGCTTGGAAGAGTGGTAGAGGAGTCCGGAAAAGCTTTGAAGGACAAAGCTTTTTTTTGTCCTTTTTTTTGGTCTTTGAAGGACAGAATCTTCCAAGCACAAAAATATTCAATTCTGGCACTCAGGAGGAAAACCACATTTATCAGGACAGTGGCTTGACTAATCAGGGACTTCTCGTAGATCTTCGAAGTAGAAATCAGTGCCCAGAGATTGAGGCAAAAAACAGATTACAAGGTCAACTGTCTACAGCATTGACTTAGCCTGTATGAACAGTGCTAAGAAAGCTGAATCTTCCCAAGAGTGACAACCACAAGGGCCATCAAGGGTCAGAAGAAGATATTCTATTACTACACTAGCATTAAAACAATAAAAATGTGACCAGTCACTAAATGGATTAGGTTATTTGCTGACAGCAGCCCCACATGGAGCTCAAGTACTCAATGCATCCCTTGCCTCAGTGTTTATCAACAAGATGCTGTCTTCATTTCTGTAATCCACCCCATCCTGTCCTCTGCTCACAGATGAACGTCCATCATTGTGTGCGCATCCAGGGGGTTTGTGTGGCTAAAGGACCTCAGAGGCTTGGGCACACTCACTGAGAGCTGTTTTGCTGTGGCGGTGTCCTTGGCAATGCTGTGCTGAGGACATACTGCTCACAGGGATAGCACCCTTAGGCCCCACATAAAGCAAAAGCATTTGGGTTCTTTAAAATCTCTTCTAGGTTAGTGTTGTTTCTCTCTGTATCTAGTGAGGATGCATGTGAGAGCAGCAGAAGTGAAATTAAAAAAAGGCTATTTAAGTTACCTCTTCTTCTGTGGTAATAGGATTAAGAATTAGATTGCCAAATCATAATTCAGGTAGTTCCTGTCTCTCAGTATTTTACCTTAGTGCACAATAGAATTGCTTCCTTCTTAGGAAAACAGGCAAAATATAATCACCTTTGATTATACGTTTTAATAAATTAAGGTTGCATAAGTTTTACTAATGGAATGAAATATTAATGGTTTAATTAAAAAGTATGAATTTAATAACATTGATGGTCAGTAATTTTTTTTTCTTTAATCTTTATTATTTGTCTTAGGAAGCTCTTTCTCTTTTGTATGCTTGCTTAGTGAAAATCAGGGTACAGAGGTTCACTTCATATAAAATCTTATATGTTTTTCCTCGGTGGTTTGTTAAGGTTTGGGGGCTGCAATAGAAAGGCAGTTTATGTTATAAATATAAGTATCTCTTTTGTATCTTTCTAGTATCTTTCTAGTTCTGTTACAATGGTATGTTTTTTTGTATGCATCTCATTTTATGAAACAAACACCCTCAACAACCTAACTAGTAGGTCTCTCCATTGGCCAGCATTTTATCTGGCAATATTATTTTCCCTAATTTCACAGAAATAGATATCCATATTGCACTGTTGAAGTTGGTGTATACTCTTTCAAGGAGAAGAGAATGATCTTTATGTCCATTATCAAAAGGAGGTGAAGTCACCATTTCCCAGATGGTGGAAGCATATCTATTTTCAAGACAATCAGCATCACTCAAATAATCTCAAATTTATCCCAAATTGTGACTGTACTTTTTTTTATAATCATGATAAATGAGGAGAAGGTTTTGCATTTTTATAGGTAATGTTTTCATCTGATAATTTGATGGAGAATTTGATCTATTCTTGATTGATATTTTGCTGGCTGTTTGACAGGTTGACTGATGTCAGCAAAGAGCTCTTTACTTTGTGATCACCTTGGCTTAGTTGTTTTATGCAGGTGTACGGATGGATGCCATATAGCACTGCAGATGCTATTGCTGTTGACGCTTGGTTGCAGATGTGGTACATTAAGATTGATGAAATTACATTTCATTCACACTGAAATAAGGAATGTTCCTTCATTTTTTTTTCTGTTCAGAACTAGAATTCCAAATATTTTCTTTTTTATTTTCTCCTTTAATTTTGAGGTAGAAACACTTTCATACACGTCTAAGACCAGAAAGGAGAAGACTGAAGTTCTTACTTTAAGCTTCAGAAGGAAGCAGGTGAAATTTCTCAGCATGATCGTGGGACGAACACCTCGAGCCCCTGAACTGCAATCTACCCAGGACTCCCTTTGAAAGCAGTGGGACTGTTAGACTCACATACCATATCCACACTTAATATCATTCAGCTGTGACATATTGCTGTGAGCGTAGGAAGAGCAGAGCAACGGAAGTCTATTTCCAGGATGGTGGAAGGTGTGCCTTCCACATTTCCACACAAGGTGTGCCGACAGCTCCAAATCACAATTTCAGATGTGTTACAAGAAGAACTGAAAAGGCACAGTGTGTTTTAGTGCACTAAATGTTACTAGATGCATAACATTTACCGAAAATGAAGCTTATTTTTGGCAATAAACAAAACCAGATTCTTCATAGGCTGTTTTTAAAACTAGAAGACAAATTACCTTTGCCTTCTGGTGGTTGTGACTAGTTTGCTTGCCTACAAATTATTCTTCATCCTGAAGAAGGCTGGTTAGCCTAAAGAAGGGGAGCTCAGAGGTGATCTCATCGATGTCCCTAAACACCTGAAGGGAGGGTGCAGAGACGACAGACCCAGATTCTTTTCAGGAAGCCAGGACAAGAGCCAATGGACACAGACTGAAATACAGATTCCTTCTGAAATTCAGGAAATGCTTCTTTTGTCTAGGGAGGTTGTGAAGTCTCTTTCCTTGGAGACATTCAGGAGCACTCTGGACATGGTCCTGGACAGCCTGCTCCAGGTGACCTTGCCTGAGAAGGAGGGCTGATGACCTCCAGAGGTCCATTCTGTGATTTGTGAATGCTTGTGCTCAGGGGCAGAAAGGTGCAGCCTATCATTTGCCTACCTGAGTATAAAGCATGGTGCTGTGGCTTTCTCAGACAAGCAGACTTACGATTGTGTATAGCATTTTGACTGTTAATTTGTTAATGAACTAAACCCTATTCTGTCTCAGTCTTCTGAACAGCCTGAGCAAACTGTTTGCAGCATCCATCCTAAGTAAAAGTCAACCACCAAACTATTTGGCTGATCAGTGTTTCCCAATGCCATTTTTTATTGCATTATAAAATACAAGACAGTCTCTAGAGTGAAAGAAAATCAACGGCTGTACATTTAGGTGGTGTTGTCCACTTCTTCCCTATTTCACAGGTAATAACCAGCCATCTGGTAACAACAAAAAGGGGTTTCACTGATAACTGGATTAATAACTCTTCCTGTATTTTCCTCTACGGGTACATGAGGTTCCTAGGAACCTTTCACATGCTATTTCTGAAAATGACCAGACAGCAGATGTGAATGAGAATAGCCTTTGTGACTGAACCATTTGTAACACTTTGGCTGCTCATAATGGTTAATTGAGCGCAAAAATGTCAATCAAAGGTCTGCGTAATCTATGGGTTCATTTGCTGCTGAAATTCAGACTGAGATAACCAGCAGTAGAAGCAAATCTCTGCTGGACTCTCACTTGCTGTCTGCACTACCATAACAAAGCACTATTTCTCTTTTCGATAAGATTAATATAAAGCAACTCCTTTAGTTTACTAATAATAGAAGATGTCTCTTGGGCACAAGTAAGCTCTATAGATTTTGTAGATTGGAAACCAAAGCATGGATGGGAGATATTTTGTCATGGTCACACTGTGTGCATCCAGGGTCATCGCAGCCAGAACCCTGCCCTCCCTGTCTGTTTTAGAAAAGAAATACTGCTTTTGGAAATCAAACTGTTCTTGAGATCCTGCATCCTGAAACTGGTATTTCTCAGTAACCTGAGTAAAGCCATAAAATTACCTGAATTTTCCTTAATTCTGCTTTGCGTATTAAAGTATCAAGTTCCTTATTCATTTCTCACATGTACGCTCGCACCCACAAAATAAATACTGAACTGTGACACTGAATAAAGGACTGAACTTTTAATTCACTGGTGGTAGGGAAACTACTCATCTGAACACTATTCTTGCAGTGAGAAAAACACATCCTTGTTTCCCAGAAAGTTTATGGTCACAGCCAAAGAAAGTAATTCCACTGTATCTTTTTGCTAGAGGAAGGGAAAGAGGGGGAAAAAAAGATGGTGGTGATGTATCTGTCTTTTACGTTTCTTTGTTTGTTTCTAACTTCATAACTTCACAGGGATTTTACACTGGCTGATGTGCTGTCATTGGTATTCTCAAGAAAACAGAGTTGCAGCTGGATTCCCAAAATGCCTCACAACAAAAAGGAGCTGCAATGAGGTGCCAGTGGGGCAGTGCGTTGCTCTCCTTCCACAGCAGTAAGACTCTCTTTAAAAGTGCAAGAACTCCCAGCAACGCCCCTTCAGTGCAGAAGCACAGGAGGTGCTCAAACGAGTCTTCTCGTTTGTACAACTTGGATTACATGATGATTTTTTTTACTTGGACTTTTTAGTACAGGTGAGTTAGCTGATCACTATTCTGTTTCTCACCGTATTATCTGTATTCATAATAATGGTTAATATTGTTCATGTTCGTACTGTCAAGGTTTCTTCTCATTCTGTTACTAACACCGCATACAGTTTTGTTGTATTTCCACCAGGTCGCCAGCTCTGTTCTTTGTCTATAGCTGGGATAGGATCTTCATCAGTAACAGCAATGGATTTAAATCCCTATTTCAAATACTCTTCCTCACAATTTTGATTTTTTTTTGGATCTACTTCCTGTCAGGTGTGATTAGAGAGACAATATCTTTTACCTCATAATGTGGCTCATGAAGAGTATACATTAGAAGCATCAGATTTGTCACTTTCTTGTTTGCTCGTGTGTTATGTTTTGTGTTGTTAAAACTAAATATAATCCAGAAATACACTTAAATGGGCACATATAAACTACAACGCATTGTAATACACTGAAGGTGAATGAATGAGTGAGGGTGCCGGTGTGAACAGCTCTGCACTGTAGAGCACCTGATCCCCCCCATGAGCACCCTATGTGACATGGAACCCTCTCACATGCGGATCAAGTGAAATCACCAATGTCAAATCTTTTTTTTTTTGGCTTTGGCAAAAAATAATTATAAATAGAAGCTCTAATATTTTCTTCCTGCAACTCACTGGATCAAATTCCAAACTCCAAGCGGTGCCTATTCCCCACTTTGGAGCCCATTGTTCTAAAGCACATTTCAGTGTTAATTTATCTGCTCTTACGCAGAAGGACTCCCTCCCCTCCAGGTCCCTACAAGAAAAGACCTGTCTGTGCTCACAAAGTCAGGTTAACTTTGCTATCTTCACATCACAATCTGAGACAATATGTCCAGATATTTGGTTATGGGACTGTCAAAGCAGAGATTTAGCTGTTTTGAAATATCCATTAGCATCCAGCAAAGGAAATAACAAAGGCATTTCTTTTTTCCTCGCAGAGAAATCAACCTGTATTAATACTCCACATGAATATTGAAGAGTCAAATTCCTGTCTCCGCGTGCCACCAAAGCCAGGCTATTTCAGGACACAATGGTTAATAAAACTAACAATGAGATGAATGCAGACTGGATACAATGCAAATACAACCATTTGGATGGACAAAATGGAAACACATTCACAAAAAAAAAAAAAAAAGATAAAATGTGAACAAAATGCAAACACAATCATCCGATCATAAAACCCATAACAAATTCCAAGATGGAACATTGCCTAAGCTGCAAAGAACACACAAGAGAATGGGAATTGCCAGGAAAAACTGAGCTCAAATCACAAGGTCGGTGGAGATCCTTCATTGCCAGAGCTGGGATCCTTTGTGCCATTTCCATTCATCCAAAAACCCCTGCATCTGGAAGAGAGACAAGAGGAAAAAGCATGAAGACCAAGCCTGACACACCCCGCTGGGGTTCCTCAGAGCAGTGGACAGGTAATTTCAGCAAAGCTGCCTCATGCAGCCCCGCCGTGTCCTGGGCACCGAGCACTTACATTCACACGTAGGATACGTGATCACTCCATCCTTGCACTCTGCTCTAAATTTCTCAGGACGTGAAATTTGCTGGTACCACCATTTGCATTCAAACAAAATATACTCCCCAGTGACAAAGGTAGAGGGGCTCGACCGGCGAGGTGACTGCAGTTGAATGTGGTTCATTTCCATCAACCTCTCATCCAGCCTACAGTCCCCTGAAAAAAGTACTTTCATTATTTGCCTGCAGACCTCATAATGGATAACCAATGCTCTGGAAATGCTGGTGCTCTGGCACGAGCCCCAGGGGGCCTCTGTCAGCTCAGGTACAGCCATCAACAGCATTAATCTTCACCGCCTGCAGCTTGCAGGATGCTCCCCCACCCTGGCTCCCCACTAGGCATTCTCCCAGGAAACCTAAAGGCTTTGCCCTTGGTTTCAGCACCGAAAATGCAAACAGCATTGCACCTAGGCTCTGCCCAAAGCGGAGATGACTTACGTGCTGGCTTGCACCGGGGATATTCTAACGTCCCCTCCAAACACTCTACTCTGAATGGGGAAGAGGCTGGGTCCTCCATATAGCCTCTTTTACACCGAAATTCAATAAAGTCACCCGATCTGGAATACAGCTTTCTTCCGCTGGTCCATTTCAGCTCAATATTGTTTCTGCCCATGTCTTCTTCAGATGCTGTACAGGCCGCTTGAAAAGGCAAAAGGAGAGTGTCATCATTCTGTGCAGAATGACCACAAGTAGCATTTTTCCCCCAGAGCCTACAGAAGTTCTTTGCATCAAAAAAGGCTTCCAGTTCTTTGCTGTGACTCTATGTTACACAGCAAGACATTCACATCCAACCTAAAGGAGCAGAGACCATGGCTGAGAACCCACACAGAGCTATGGTGAAGCCCTTTCCCTCTGGCAGTCCAGCCACACAGGGCAAGATCGAAGCAGGGGTGGGAAGGTCTGCAACGAGCCTCCTCTTGCCTTTTCCTCGATCAGTCCTTCCCTTCTGCCCACAGCTTCCCTACGTTTGTTTCCCTGTGGCCGTGCCATGGACATGACCCTGCATTTCCCCAGCAGTGCCCTGCACTCAGACCCACTCTCCCTGCTCACCGCCTGTTGAGCGCAACAGCTTCCCCAGCTCGGGTGCACTCAGGAGCCCTGCTCAGAGGTGGAGATCCCCTCACACAGGAGGGTTCAGCCAAACTCCCCTCCTCTTGAACCCGCTGGTCTGGCCGGCAGCAGAGGGTACTACAAGTGCTACTGTCAGGGAGAAACTCCTTGTGGGCAGAGGACTCGTTGCTGTTCTGCCCTGCTTCATCGCAGCCCCAGCACAAGCGCTGCTGCGCAGGTTCTGCCCTCAGGCTCTGAGAAAACGACAACAGGAGCCGTCCCGCAGCCTCTGGCCACACAGCACACGCTTCAGCCTACCTAGGCAAACTGGGGGGCTTGTCCACTGCCCATCAGTGCAGGTGATAGACGGAGATCCTTCCAGGACATAGAAGTCTGGGCATTTGTATTCCAAAGTTGCACCCTCCGGGTATTCTTGCATGGGGAAGGACAGAAGGTCTCCATTTTCAATAACCGGAGGCGAGCCACATTTCCCACCTTTCCCTGGAAAGGAAATTCCCAGTCAATCAAAGAGAAAGCCGAGGAAGTCAAGGGCTGCCTCTCAAAATCAGGCCTGGCCAGCAACCGCTCCCAGCCCCACGGTAATTCTGCAGATGTGTCCCTATCGATTGAAGCCACTTGAGTCTCTTGGCTGGAAAACTCATCTGAACAGAGCCCAGCAAAAGGGCTTTTTCCCGGGAGCACCAGATACGTTGTGTCTGTGCACAGCAACGAGACTGAAACTGGAGAAGTAAATGCCCCGGCGTCAGCTCCAGGACAGTCTCACCCGCAGGCGACTGCATGGAAAGAGAGAGAACTCACCTGTGCACGTTGGCAGCTCTGTCCAGGTCCCGTTCTGACACGCTATGGTGGAAGGCCCAGTCATCTCAAAACCTCGCCAGCACCGGTAGCGAGCGCTCTCCCCAGGCAAGTACCTCGACTTCTTAACACCTTGAACTTTCCCGCCAGCAATTTCAGGAGGAGGTTTACACGTCGCATCTGAAAAGAGACACGGCTGCAGTCACGGCTGCAGGGGTTGAGCTGTTGCCCCCTGCACCCTTGCTCCAGTTTCTGCCCGGATTCTCTGCTTCAGGTGGGACACAGCTCCAGGAGCTCACTGTGGAGGCAGCAATGAGCAGCGACAGAGAACACTCGCTCTGGGACCCGCAGGAGAAGGCAGGGTCAATGAGAGCTTCCAGAAACAGCCAGTGTTTCTGTAGCTACACCTGGCTGCACGAGAAGCCACACCGGCCTTCCTGCGTGCCCATGGCCCTCCCCAGGGAGCCCTGGAATGCCTGGAAATCACGGGCTAGCAGCAGGCTGGTGCTCTGTGGAACTCAGAGCTCTGGAGCAGTGGCAGCACTAGATGAGCTCATCAGCGCCGCTCAGGGACGGGTAAGTGCAGTCAGCTCCATGGAGGTGTGTGGAAGCCAAGGAGCTCTTGTTCACCCTGCACAGCCACAGACTTGGGCAGGGGACAGGAGCGCAGCTCCTGACGATCCCTTGTCATGGAAGCACTCTTCCCACTTCATGGCCCCAGCAGATCTACCATGGGTTAGATACGAGTCTCTGCTGGGATCTGCATCAATCAGAGCGGAGCCCTGCAGAAGAACAACCGTTTCCCTCCCTTACTGCTCCTTCCATTCAGGTGCTCCCTGGCAGGTTTGCACAGGACAGAGGAGCCCTCATGCGTCTTTCTACAGAGGGAGGCTGAAATGGCAGCCTCTGGGGGAACAGCAGCATCGTACAGGAGAATGACAGAGCAGCACATTTTAGGCCCTAATTCTTCAAGGCGTTTTTGGTGTTGATGAAAAGATCCCCAGCGTTTCTAGAAGCATCAAGCTAAAGCACTGTGCAAGGAAGGAATAGCAAGTACTAAGCTGTGGCACACAAAGTAAAGAGAAGTACAAAAGGTAGAGTCTGTAGTGTTTAGGGAAACAAACAGTCCCCTCTGTGCTAGCAGGCGATACCAAAGCAGATTCCTACCTCTGCAAGTTGGTGCTTGTGACCATTCTCCATTTGTACACGTGACATAATTTCCACCCATCATCTGAAAATTGCTTTTGCATTCAAAGTGCACTCTGGCACCGGGCAGATACCTGTCTTGTTGAGCGCTCGTGATGTACGCATGGGGAATTTCAGGTGCAGCTCCACACGTAACATCTGAAAAGAGAGGTATTTCCACATGGCATTTTATGAAAAAATATGGAAAGCTGATGCTTGTGCTGATGTGACAGACAATAGAATGAGTGTGCTTTTCACACCATATAGATGCTTTATTAAGCTAAAATGCTTGCTAGTTTGAAGAACATGTTTATACTTACTGCATTAATTTTTATTTGCATATATTGACCATAACTGCATGAAATTGTTAAGAAGATGTTTCTTAGGGCAAAGAAAAGATTACATTTCTCTGTCAGTCTTAGAAAGGTACAGTTCCTTAAGAGAAGAGTGATTCCTGAAGTGAGTTCCTTAAGAGAAGATTGTGTCCTGAGACACAATCCATTCAGATTTATCATCATTATCCGAGTGCTTTCCAGAAAATTACAGAAAAAGGCAATGCCAGATAAGAGAAAACACATGGCATCAGAATTATGCAGCTTGAAAATAGACATGTTTGGCACTTCGTGCACATCAGTCACCTCATTTGTCCTTTGTTGATCTATCTCCATTTCTGAAAACACATCATTCTACCTCTAAATGAATAAGATACCACCTGCAATGGTAATGTTTTAGCAACTGAATTACAGATCTCTTAGCATTTCTTACTATAGATGTCTTGACTTATGCCATCATATCATTTATACTCTTGTTACCCGAAGAAGGCACAAAAATAAAATGAGGAAAAAAAAAAAAATCAAGAAATTATACAATTGTAGAAACCAAAAGATTTATTCCTGATGAGCAAATTTGGAAACATACTTTATAACCATAATTTGAAACCTGCTTTTGCTTTTGGTTTAAGTAAGAAGGAAGGGAGAGATTCTCTCACATCACACACCTTTGATTTTGGTGACTTCCCCTCTGCACTGTGTTTACACACAACCTTATCATCAGTGAGTGCTTTTGTGTTGGGAAGATCAATTTCCCATAAAATAAACAGCCTCTGATAGTACAGGCAGATGCAGTTCATGTACATGAACAAGTGCAAAATCACAGAGAAGATTTATTTGACCGATCAATTTCATTCAAGTATGGCACATATTTACCAGAAATGCATGAAGGAAGCTCAATACGCCCATCAAAACACTGCTTGATAGGAGAGGCTGTGAGTTTAAATCCTGTCATGCATGCAAATATCTCCCACTGACCACTTTGAATCAAAAATGCTCGTCTTTGTCCATTGGAGAGAAGTAGGTTTTGGGCTTCCAGCTGCTGTCTTGTAATGGTACACGGTGCTGAAGGAAACAAGAAAAACTAAAAATGATGAAGTACGAAAGTTTGGTGGCTTTTATTATGTGAAGCACCTCCTCAGCAAAGATAGTTCAAAACCAGCTTGGTTATCACTCAGCAGTGATTTTTAAAAGTAAAATGTGGATGACTTAAAACACTTGATTCTCCATCACAGTTAATTCAGAATGCTTAGTTTTAGGAAGTTTATCAATGATATCCACTACTTCCAAGTGTATTTATAGACTTTGGGAACAGCAGTGACTATCTCAAGAGGTACTGACTTCAGGAGACCACAGTCCTTGAAAAAATTAATGAAATCAGTGAGATTATGTCCAATTTTATCCCAGTTAGAAGGCTCCTAACAAGGAGCTGCAAGGAGGAAATTGAAGACAGCAAAGCAGCTTACCACAACAGCAATCTTCCCACATATGAGGGACAGTTAAGGAACTACATGAAAAGATGTCTTAACCAATGTAATCATTGTGGAAGGAGGCAGACACCATTGTCAGTACATGCACCTTGTTGCACAAGTTCTTGGAAGTACAGGCAAAATGTTTATCTGCTTGTAACCTTTCAGACAGCTCCAAAATTCTTGCAATAAAAAACATGTCTGAATGTAAATGGTTTTAGGACACTAAGGCCAAGATCCACAAGTTAAGTAGCATTGAACCCAGGAATTGATTACGGTCCATTCCAGACTTGGCAATCTAGCAATGATTGTAAACCTAACAAAGTAGGAGTTTCAGAATCATTAGAATTGTCTACCTGTACAAAGTCAACCAGCAATAAAAGTTACACTTACCCAAACATTTTGGTGGCCCAGGTACCCAGATTTTTTTAAAGCATGTTACCCATTCTGATCCTGATAAAGTGTATCCGGGGTTGCACACATATTGCACACGGTCACTTTCCTTATATGCTGATTTATTCCCACTAACAATTTCTCCAAAGTCAACAATTGGTGGGTCTTCACAAGCTGCTCCTGCAGAAGCTGTGCACAGATTCATGTTATTTGACTGCATGCTCCCATTTTCTTCTTGTCCTTATTTATCCCTAATAGCACTTTCTTCACAATCAGTGATGGGTGGGTGCTTGCAATACTATTCTAGCAGAAACCATGTGCAAGTTCTTGTTAATTGATAGATACAGGACAATACTGACAGCTGCAAATAATGGCAGTACACAGGAGTTAAATAATATTCCAATTACTGACATCCCTCCATCTGGAAATATACTATACTAATAAACAGCACCGACTGTAATAAACAGCACTGTTTGCTCTAAGAAATTATCATTATCTTCACTATTTTTACAGTTTTGCATTGAAAAAAGTTACCAAACTGAAAACATTTTAACTGAAAATATGAATAAGCACCTGAAATTCTCAAAGTACAGTTTCTGTTTTTTCCAGCATTATCCTGGAAAAGAGTTTTAGACATGCAGTCACAATTCTCAGTTTTCCTCAATTCTACAAATAAATCTGTTTGTCCCAGATTTCTAAAATTAGTTTCAAATGAAAGAAGTTGGATCATTTTTTCTTAAGGTATGAATTATATACAAAAAAACCACTTTTAAAGGCAGAGGGGAGAGAATAATCTGAATATGATGAATAGATTTAAATGGATCAATCATAGAGTTTAAAACGGCTTATTTTAATAAAGGTATATATACAGTGAAGACCTCCTTCAGGCAGTATGGTTTTTTTTTTATCATAGAACTTATTGAAATAATAAAGTACCTGTATTTTTAAAGAGTTGTGTTATGATTTAAAATCAGATCAGTATTTTGCATTTTTAAGAGTATATATTCAAAATAATAATAGCTAAATTTAAATACAAAGAAATTTATATGGACTAATGCATTTTAAGTGAGTTATGGCTTGTAATAAGTTAGGTTCTTGATGAGAGTCATTAAGTTCAGACAAAAGGCAAAAAACCAAGCTCATACGAGGAAATACAAGGCAAATATTCTCAAATGCATAGTTTGTAGTTCTAAATTATAACTCTCATGTCGAACTTCTGAAAGGAATTCTGTAAAGAATAAATGGTGCAGGTTTTGCAGCTTATTTTTTCTTGATTGTCACCAGCTACCTAGATTAAAATGTAGATTTCCATTTAATAACTTACCTTTGTAAGTAGTAGAGCCCATCCACAGCAGGAACACTATGGGGTGGTGCAACAGTGTCATTTTCAAGCTTTAGGAGTTAAAGATGTCCTCTGCAACAGTTGTTGCTGTTTGTGCCCAGAATCGCATGTTACCGTATTCACTCCCATGATTCCTGAGGCTGTCCTTGCAATCTCTTCCAATAATTTTCTTGCAGCACAGCAGTCAATCTGTACAGATATTATGCAATTGTTGCAAAAAGGCTTAGACGCTTTTTGTCACAAAGCTTTTCAGACTAAACTTGACACAGAAGCATTATGAAGCCCATAACCAAAATCTCCTGTATGCTTGTAACACACAATACAGTGCACTTAGCTCTTCAAACTTAAGATTTTGCTATGGGCAAAACCGCCTTATCTGTGGAGCCCATAATTTATTATCAATCTGCTTAAAATAAAGCAAGACATGAGGGGAATGCGACAGTGATCCGTTAGTGTACAAGGGTCTTTGTTGAGAAGAGCTCAATTCAAAGTAGCAGGGGTCCCTTCCTCCTAAGTATTGACATTTTCTTGTGTTTAAATGTATTTTCTTAATACAGTCCACTGGTTTGGATCCCAGTTATTCAGTGTCTCTGTTCACTGAAATTGGGTTTACCTGCATAAGACCAAGTTGCACTTGTGCTGGGGCTGCTGCTTGACCACCATGGTTTGTTTTTATAGTTGTTGATCTCTGTCCACCCCCATATAATCCCACATTCTCCTTTCCCACACCACGTTTTAGTCTGGAGTCACAGATAGCTTAATAAGCACTTGTTACCAGTAAGAATTAGAGCTAAACTAAAACACATTTAGGCAGCCAATGAGGTGATTGCTGAACAACTGCTATCACAGCTAAATAAGCTAAAACCAGCTCAAGACGAACCCAGACAAGCCCAGAGATCCTGCACTGCAAAGTCAATGCAGAGCCTGTGTTCTGTTATTAGAAAAGGCAAAACCCATGTTTAATGGGCTGCACCAGCAGGACGACTTTGAGCAAACTGAGCTCCTCATGTCACAATACTAAAAATATATTAAAGATTATTTTCTATGGAGTTTCTTTACACAGTCTTCCTTTCAAGGAGATTTTATTTTTTTTCTTCCAATGCGCTTGCTGCTATGAACTATTGTGAAATACAGGATTAACTAGCATAGCAACTGAATTTGAGTTGCTTTTTCTCCCTCAAAAACACATATGGCATTGTTTTATTTACCAAATGGTAACATCTATCTGAGGATCAACAGATACTGCTATTACTAGATACACAAAATTCATTTCATCATTGATATGCCACTTTATACAACTGGTAGAACTTCAAAGCACCTTCCAAAAGGCTTTTTTCTAAAGACCCACAAAACTCTCAGCGACAAATGCCTAATATTAACACTTATATTAACCATTTTCTTCAGGAACTAAGCACATTCTTAGAGAAAACCAGGACATATAAACATGCGACTAACATTTCTAGAAACATGAAGTATTTATTTTTTTTTAGATTCTTACATGCTAGTCCAACATGCCCTAAGGACTGTTATTTATGGAGTCCTGGCAGGTTTGCAATACAAAACACCAAACCCCACAAACAGTATATAAGAAAGCTTTCTGGATTTCACTCGGTGCAGTCTTTCTGGCTCATTTCCTCCTCATCTAATCCTCCTGCGCTTCAGAAAGACTGGTCTCTCACTCAGGAACTTTTCCTTTTATTATAGCACTAAGAAAAACAAAAATCATGAACTAAAAAAAATTAATTTCCACCTTATATGCCACCATTTGTGCCCCTTTTTATAGATCATTAACTTTTATAGATCTGTACAAGTCATTAACTTTTGGCCTCATTTGTAACTCAGTCACTGGAAAACACTGAGTTACATTTTCTAAATAGCAATTGCTGATCTGGCAGCTGTTTCCAGTCAGTTAGCTCCAAACGGGTTGCATAATTTTTATTACACAACATGTAGATTTCTTTTTATAAGAAGAGACAAAAGAAAGTGTTCTTCCTATTCAAGATCATATTTCCTTGTACTCAGAGGAGAAAATACAGGCACTGTTTAAAAGATCAGATCTTCACACCAAGGTAGAAGAGGACTATAGTCACTGTGTAAAATCACTTTAGCTTTGCCTTAATACAGGGTGATGCTTAGCAAGACCAGCCTTCTGCAATACTGCTATGGGCTGAAGCCTACCTGAAAGCGTTGCTCAGATGAGCAAGAACCTGACTGCCTTTGTGCAGTCCTGACTAGATGACCATTCTTCTTGGACGAGAATAGCAGGGCCTTTGATTTGTCGGTGTCATTGAACAGAAAGCTTACAGTAGAAATTAATATCCTCTTACTCTAGCAAACCTGCTGCTGAGTAAGAAAATATAAATTACATGCCAATGAATGGTGCAATACTGCTCTTGTATCCACCCTACCCAAAATTTCCCGAGTCGGCTATCTTTCCCTTCTGATATCAGTTATTGTATTGCAGGCCTGTGATACCTTTCTGACTTTAAACCACAGTGATTTCACATCAGAACTCCAGAAACTAAATTACCACTTTTTAAAACGTTGGAAATTGCTCTGAATTCAACTTCTCGCACACGTTCTGCAGACTGACTTTCGCCCCATTTTCTCCAGTTCTGCTCTTTAAAAAGGGGCCTTTTACATTTACCAAATATTCTTATGCTTAAACCAGAGCTCTTTAAAGGCAACAGGTCTGGGCAACAGACCCACAGCTTCACTGCATGAAACACTTTAAAGAAAATATAAAAGTTGTTGAAACCTCACTAGGGAAAAGATTCACCTTTGTTAAAATGTGCCAGTCTGCAACGTGACTGGTGCCAAAGGCAGGGTTTGGGGTTTTTCAATCATGGGCTGCTATATGAGACACCTGGTTTGCTGGCGGCAGGTGGGATACACCAGTCCCAGAGGGGGAAAAGGTTTTTTGGGGCAGGAGTTAGCAGGGCTCATTGACAGGGCTTTAAACTAGATATGAAGAGGGAAGGGGAGATAACTGGGCCTGTTAGGGACAAGCCCAAGAGAAACATGCTAGGGCTTGAAGGACGGCAGACTAGGGAGGACTCTCAATCTATTGTTTCATTTGAGGGAAAGGATAGTTGTTTAGACCCTATCCCGCAGGGGAAAAAGGGTACTAGGGCAAGAGTTAGCAGAGCTCACTCACAGAGCTTTAGGTTAGATTCAAAGTGCGAGGGGGTTGTAGCTGGGTTTGAACTAGTGGGGCATTGTTCTAGTATTAATGGAGACCAGAAGGCCTCCCGCCTCCCAAGGGTGCCATTAGCGTGCTCTGCTCGCTCCCTGAAATGCCTGTACACCAATGCAAGCAGCAGGGGGAATAAACAGGAGGAGTTAGAAGTCTGTGTGCGGTCTAAAGGTTATGATCTGGTGGCAATTACAGAGACGTGGTGGGAAAGCTCACATGACTGGAATGTGGTCATGGATGGCTATGTCCTTTTTAGGAAAGATAGGTCAGCAAAGCGAGGTGGTGGAGTTGCTCTTTATGTGAGAGCGACTAGAATGTATTGAGTTCTGTCCAGGGGCAGATGAGGGGCAAGTGGAAAGTCTGTGGGTACAAATTAAGGGACAGGCTGGTACAGGTGATACAGTTGTGGGGGTCTATTATAGACCTCCTGATCAGGACGAAGGAGTTGACGAGGCTTTCTACAGGCAACTGAAAGCAGCCTCGCAACTACACGCCTTGGTCCTCATGGGGGATTTTAACTACCCCGATATTTGCTGGAAGACTCGCACAGCCAATCATTCACAGTCTAGGAGGTTCCTCCAGTGCATTGATGATAACTTCTTAATGCAAATGGTGGACAAACCAACTAGGAGAGGAGTGCTGCTGGATCTAGTACTCACCAACAAGGAGGGTCTGGTTGAAGTGGTGATGGTCAGTGGCAACCTTGCCTGCAGTGACCATGAGATGGTGGAGTTCAGGATCCTGTGTGGGAGGAGTAGAATACCTAGCAAGGCCACAATTCTGGATTTCCGAAGGGCCAACTTTGGCCTCTTCAATCAATTGCTAAGGGAAGTGTCATGGGAAAGGGTACTAGGTGGTAAAGGGGCTCAAGATAGTCGGTCAGCATTCAAGGACCACTTCTTCCAAGCTCAGGATCAGAGCGTCCCAATAGGTAGGAAATCAAGTAAGGGAACCAGACCAGCATGGTTAAACAAGGAACTGCTGGGCAAACTCATGTGGAAAAAAGAGAATCTATGGATTATGGAAGGAGGGGCTGGCCACTTGGGAGGAATATAGGACAGTTGTTAGAGGATGTAGGGAGGCAATTAGGACAGCTAAGGCCTCCTTGGAACTTAATCTTGCAAGTCGGGTTAAGGACAATAGAAAGGGCTTCTTCAAATACATAGCAGATAAAACTAACACAAGAGGCAATATAGGTCCACTGCTGAACGAAGTGGGTGCCCTGGAGACAGAGGATATAAAGAAGGCAGAGGTGCTGAATGCCTTCTTTGCCTCTGTCTTTACTCCTGCAGACTCTCCCCGGAGGCCTCAGATTCCTATAGCCCCAGAAGGAGTCAGGATAAAGGAGGAGTTTGCTTTGGTAGATGAGGATTGGGTTAGGGATCAGTTAAGCAATCTGGACATCTATAAATTGATGGGTCCGGATGGCATACACCCACGGGTGCTGAGGGAACTAGCGGAGGTCATTGCTAGGCCACTCTCCATCATCTTTGGTAAGTTGTGGGAAACAGGAGAGGTGCCTGAGGATTGCAGGATGGCAAATGTCACACCAGTCTATAAGAAGGGCAAGAAGGAGGACCCGGGTAATTATAGACCAGTCGGCCTTACATCCATCCCTGGAAAGGTGATGGAACAACTTATTCTTGACACCATCTCTAGACATATCAAGGATGAGGGGGTCATTAAGAGTAGCCAACATGGTTTTACCAAGGGGAAGTCATGTTTGACCAAACTTATAGCCTTCCATGAGGAAGTAACTAGGTGGATGGATGATGGTAGAGCAGTAGATGTGGTTTTTCTTGATTTCAGTAAGGCATTTGATACTGTCTCCCACAGCATCCTCATAGATAAGCTAAGGAAGTGTGGGCTTGATGATCAGGTAGTGAGGTGGATCAAGAACTGGTTGAAAGGAAGAAGGCAGAGAGTTGTGGTCAGTGGGGCAGAATCTAGCTGGAGGTCTGTGACTAGTGGAGTCCCTCAGGGATTGGTGCTGGGACCAGTGCTATTTAGTATTTTCATCAACAACCTGGATGAGGGAACTGAGTGTACCCTCAGCAAGTTTGCTGATGACACTAAGCTGGGAGGAGTGGCTGACACACCAGAAGGCTGTGCTGCCATCCAGCGAGACCTGGACAGGCTGGAGAGTTGGGCAGGGAGAAACTTGATGAAATTCAACAAGGGCAAGTGTAGAGTCTTGCATTTGGGCAGGAACAACCCCATGTACCAGTACAGGTTGGGGGTTGACCTGCTGGAAAGTAGTGAAGGGGAAAGGGACCTGGGGGTCCTGGTGGATAGGAGGATGACCATGAGCCAGCAATGTGCCCTTGTGGCCAAGAAGGCCAATGGCATCCTAGGGTGCATTAGAAAGGGTGTGGTCAGTAGGTCGAGAGGTCCTCCTCCCCCTCTACTCTGCCTTGGTGAGGCCACATCTGGAATACTGTGTCCAGTTCTGGGCCCCTCAGTTCAAGAAGGACAGGGAATTGCTTGAAAGAGTGCAGCGCAGAGCCACAAAGATGATTAAGGGAGTAGAACATCTCCCTTATGAGGAGAGGCGGAGGGAGCTGGGTCTGTTTAGCTTGGAGAAGAGGAGACTGAGGGGTGACCTCATCAATGTTTACAAATACGTAAAGGGTGAGTGTCAGGATGATGGAGCTAGGTTTTTCTCAGTGATGTCCAGTGATAGGACAAGGGGTAATGGGTGTAAACTGAAGCATAAGAGGTTCCATGTGAACATCAGGAAGAAATTCTTTACTGTGAGAGTGACAGAGCACTGGAACAGGTTGCCCAGGGGGGTTATGGAGTCTCCTACGTTGGAGATATTCAAGGCCTGGCTGGAGAAGTTCCTGTGTGATGTACTCTAGGTTACCCTGCTCTTGCAGGGGGGTTGGACTAGATGATCTTTTGAAGTCCCTTCCAACCCTTGGGATTCTGTGATTCTGTGATCAGCATACACAGCACTCAAAACTTTGATGGTTACAGGAATTGCCCTGGTCTGTGGGTTTATATCCAGACAAAAGTCAGTTTTCTCTATTATGTACCACGGCAGCAAGAATCCATAAATAAATCTGAATGTCTTTTCCATCTGATCAAAACATGTGTAAGTGCAAGATGGTTATGCAAGAGGAAAGGCCTGTCTCTTATGATTGAATAGTTTTAAACTGGAAGAGGATGAATTTGGATTAAAGAAGAAGATTTTTTTAAAGAAGTTCTTTGCTATGAGGGTGGTGAGGCCCTGGCACAGGCTGCCCAGAGAAGCTGTGGCTGCCTCATCCCTGGCAGTGTTCAAGGCCAGGTTGGACAGGGCTTGGAGTAACCTGGTCTGGTGGAAAGTGTCTCTGCCCACAACAAGGGGGTTGGACAAGATGATCTTTGAAAGTCTCTTCCAACCCAAACCATTCTATGATAAAAATAAAAGGCTGTTCTTGAAAAAATTTGCACAAGCCAAACTTGGTGCAGAAATGTTATCGTATTATCTACCTGCTCCAAGTCAGAATTAGCTTTTTCAGTTGCTTCTTAAGAGAAGACTGTGAGGATACTTATTTCCCGTTTCGGCTTCCTAATGACAGAGTACAGAGTAGACCGAGGCATACTTTTTTCGGAGGTGCACAGTGATGGGATGAGAGACAACAGACACAGATCTGCAGAAAAAGCAGTTCCAGTTAGATATTAGAGGAATAGATCCACATGAGGGTAGGCAGACACTGGAACAGGTTGCCCAAAAAGGAAAGAAAACATCTCCTCAGAAATATTAAAAACTCAGCCAGACAGGGTCCTGAGCAACATGATTCTTTTTCTACAATCCTATGCCTAACTATGCAGAAAGCACAGCAAAAAATTCAGGACTGATAAAGGGTAAAATTGAGGTCTTTGGTATGTTGATGGTTATTTTAAAAGTTACTCCAGCACCATGGTTTGGTAAGTCTAAGCAAATAATGCCGAAGAAAAAATTCTTTCCCTTCTTCCAAATACACTTAGGAGGTCAGAAACACTCCTGGGCTTACGTATCACTCTCATTTACACTATATATTCCACATGCACTAAGCACAGTGTTTTGACAGATGTGCTTTCAGCATGTCATCCGCACTAGGAAAACAGCAGGCCTGAGCTGCGTGTCTGCAGCAGATTCTCTGCTATGACAGCAGTGTACGTAGCTGCTCTGTGTCTTCCCACACTGCCTAGCCACATGCATTCACGTTCATGAATATACTCTGGGAAAATCAGAGTACTGGAAAGGAGTCATTAACAAGGTTTCCTTACCTTACAAAAAGCAACTTTATCACTTCCTGTGTCTTCATCAACTTCTGTAAGAATTTTGTGTTGTTTGTTTTGTTACGTTCATGTTGTAAATCTTTATTTTCAAGATTTGACACAGATTTTTCTTAGCTTTTTCAGATTTTGAAACCCAAGCTGTAGCTCTCATTTTCTTTCACATAGTTCTGCTGTGCTACTTAACAGAAATAACATAGTCCAAGATTTCAAATTGCAAGCAACAAGTTTGTTTTCAGATAATTAATGAAAAAAGAAAAATTGTAAAGGGGAAAATGAAAGAAATACACATTTTCTTTACCAGCACATGCTGCAAAAAACCCAAGAACAGGAGAATTAAAAACACTGGCACAGGCTGGTGTTAGGAAGCAACTGCAAAGATGTTGATGCCATCAGGCCTGTAATGGGCACCAACATACCAATATGTGGATGCTCCAGCTATTTCTCCGAGGTGTTTTTCCCCGCTAGCTAAAGAATAAGCCCTCCTTCCATGCCCTGAATTAGTCTTCCAGACCACAGGAACAGGTTTGATCTCTGTGGTATAGTCAAGACTACAGATTTAGGGTTTTGGCCTAATCAACACTAAGGTGAGCAAGCACAGAGCTGCTTGACTGGTAACCCCAGAGAGTCTGAATTATATCATGTGCACCCCATATTACTCTTTTTATTATCTAATGATCCTCTTTTCATCATGTTTGTACTTCCCTTTCTCCACCCCAGTATCCTTCCAAACAACCAACCTTCCCCAAATTACTTTTTTCCCCATTCATTCCAGTTTGGTTATATCTGTATCCAAATTTGTTTTTTCTGATTCTGATACCTAGGTAATGTTGACCTTGTGTGGAGTTGCTGATATAGTCACAGATGTACTGGTTGCCTTGCAAGATTTTGCTTACAATCAAGACAAGATCTAGTCCATCATGTAAACATCTTTCAAGTTAAGGGGAAATAGTTTTTCATCTACCTGTCATAGACACAGGAATTATTAGGATGTAAAAACTCAGAGACTGAAATAAATTTCTACATATTTTAGCCACAGTACAAATAGTTTCTGGATACATAGCAAGCCTATGTGCCAGCTATTAAGGTAACAATGCTCAACATAACAAAATTTACTGGTTAAAAACTGATCAGTTTGTTTAAATGAACGCTTACAGTATTTCTTCACTGAGAAAGACTCACCAATTCACATTACAATTGTTGTTCAAAACATGACCTAGAAGTGAAAGCTGTGAACATCTAGTTTGGATTTACATGCCATACATCAGAAGTCTGTTAAGTTGCTAAATCTTATTTGTCTTAGTTTTTAAATAACACTTTACAAAACAATGACTTTTTAATCTTTGGAAAGCATTTTGGAATGCTATTGTAAGTACTGTATAAAAAGCTGTTTTTATCAAACTTCTCTTCTCCCACCAAATGGTTGGCTGGGTTTTGATTAAATAAGCAGAATTTGTCTATTTCTTGAATGCTTGAATTTCTTTTTGGTTTATTCACCTAGCACTCACAAAAGCTTTGGAAAACCATACAGAATAGTACACATACATACAATAATATCAGTGAAAGATGGATTTTACATAAAATCCAGAAGAAACCCTCACAGTGACATTTTTATTAAAACATAATAAAGTGGATGCAAGGCAAATGTCCATATTCCTGAACTTTCTTCATATCTTCATAGGCTAAGTTCCAAGAGTACCGATGTTTAAGTGTCAGAGGAAATCATACAAAATAGGTGGACTAGATATTTTAATAATTTAAATGCTCTCAATTAGCAAAATGATGCTTGTTGACCTTTTTTAAGAATGATAATTAACTACTCAGTGGAAGTTGCACATTTTTAGGTTTTGAATGGTTTCATAGATCCCTTAAATGAAATTTTATACTTGCTTTTGTATACTTGTACTTCAAGCCTTGTCCATTAGAGGGTTCTTACCTGTGAAAGGAGACATGGGTGCTGTTAAAATGCACAAAATAATAGGCCTCACTGTAAAATTAGAGTTTAACATCCATTTGAAGGGCACAAAGTCTCAAGTTAGCTCTATTCTGTAGTCACAAAAGCATCCATGCTGTCAAAATTGTCAATGTCCTCACAAAGGGCACTACTTGCCCAGCATCTCCTCGTTGTGGTGGCTTTGCTCTGGCCTTCCAGATTGTGACGCATTCTCAGGTTTATCGCTGTAAACTTTATGAAACTCCTACATCCTAAATTTTCCATGCGTATGCCAATATTACATTCTTCTGCTGCACTCCCAGTCCTCACACCACAAAGCCCTTTCACTTTGCTTTCCCTTCAGCTCAGATCCAACAATGCCACTGATCAGTCATTTTTCAAAGCTGACTGTAGTGATCTTAAAAATGTAAGACCACTTTAATTCAGGTGTTCCTACCAGATAAAGAACATGCACATACCTTTCCTGTAGGCTTTCTTGAAGTCCATACTTATTTTTCTCTTTCAACACACCTTGGATACATCAGCTGTCCTCTCTTACACTGCACTTGAAATAACGTTGTACCAGATTTTGCTCCAAAATGGTTCTGTTTACAGTAAAAACCAACATAATCCCCATGGTAAAAGTAAACTTGATTCTCATAGAACCCTTGCAGCAGCACATTATTTTTCTCCATTTCACTTTTTGACAAAATACATGGCTCTAAAGAAAAGAGATGTAATCAGTGTTAATGTAGCATGGTTTTGACTAGTCAATGCTAAAATTATAAATTATTTCCCATTCTCCTAATGTACTATGCATGAAAATTTGAATACTGCAGGCATATCATATTTGAGGGGAAAAAAACCCCAAAGGCCAGACAAGCTTACACTCACTCCTATTAAAACTTTCATCTTGAAAAAAGAAAAAATGAAGTTGAGATCTTAAAGTTCTACTTGACAATATCCAATTTATAAATTCTAAGTATCTGAATTTAGAGAGAGTTGGGGTTGTTCAGCCTGGAGAAGAGAAGGCTTTGGGAAGACACTGAAACCTTTCAATACTTGAAGGGGGCTGATAAGAAAAATGGGGCCAGACTTTTTTAGTAGGGCCTGTTGTGATAGGACAAGGGGAAGTGGTTTTCAACCAGAAGGTTGATGCAGACAGTTGTAAGGAATACATTTTTATAATGAGGGTGGTGAAACACTGGAACAGGTTGCCCAGTGAGGTGGTAGATGACCCATCCCTGGAAACATCCAAAGTCAGGCTGGACAGGGCTCTGGGCAACCTGATTTACCTGAAGACATCCCTTCTTATTGCAGATGGTATAGGTTAGATGACATTTAAAACTAACTTCCTAAGTATTCTATGATTTTATGAATTACAGAGAAGAATAAATTCTTATCTATGTTATCAAACCTACCTATACACACTGGTGGTGAAGTCCATTGTCCTTCAGAACAGTAGATTTTCTCAGATCCTTGCAAAAAATGATACTCAGAGCAATTATACTGAACAGAAGAACCATTGTCATACTGAGTCAGGGGTGGGAGAGTAAGAGCTCCATTCGCAATAGAAGGTGGAGAGTCACATTTTTCTGTAGGAGCTGAAATGGCATTAGAAACATTGGAGAAGCAGTCAGCTTTAGAAATTAACAAATAAGCAGCTTTAAATGCCTGTCCACACTAGATGCCTATCAATTCTTAGTGTATTTTCTTGCTATTTCATTATGTCCCAGAACAGAAAGCAATCTCCACTTAATTCTAACTACAGGAAATCCCTTGTGTGCTTTTAATATTTTGCAGCTGTCTTTCTACAGAGCTTTGACTTCTCTGCGCTTGGAGATGAGCTCCTGCCTCCTTTCTATAGCCTTCCCCATCAGAGAAGCTGTATAGTTTTTCCATGCTTGAATATATTTAACAATATAGGTATTTTTTGCATGGGTATCTGCATATCTGTATTGTTGAATTCTAAACAGCTATTACTTACAACAGATTCTAGGCCCACACAGCCAAAGTAAATTATTTCTAAATAAGTTTGACATTGATTAATTAAAAAGGTAATAAAAAAGTATTGGTTTACCTTGCATAATGCATTTTGGATATTTCAGCCTGCCATGGTTACACTGTGTCCTCCCAGGAGACAGAAGGGTAGTCTGGAGAAAACTGTGTCCCTGTTTACATTCAAACTCTACGAGATCGCCATGAAGGAAAATTAATTCTTCTTGTCTCCATTTCAGCTCTATGTTGTTGCTGTTCATATCAGTTACATTAAGAGTACATGGTTCTAGGAAATGTAAAGAAATGAGCTGAAGTAACAGAAACAACTTTAAAAAAAAAAAAAAAATAGCCTAAATTGGGAACAGAAAACGGACACTTCTGACAACATCTGGTTTCTATAAGTTTTGGTAAACATACCTTAGCCTAGGTTTACTATTGAAGAAAGGAACTTCTTCACTGTAACTTGAAAGGACATTTTATAATGGCAACAGTCATCCATCAAAACTGACCCATCAGTTTTGGCTGACAGGTTTGGTAAACCCTTCGAGGATAGTTGTTAATACACAGTAAATTTAAACTGTTAACATAAGGAAGTGTTTTGACAATTCCCTTTGGGTTTTTGTTGTGGTTTTTTTTTTTTTTTTTTTTATATTTGTTTTGTCTCCATTAAAAGAATTTTGAGATCTTCCAAAAACCTTTTGGAAATGTTGTGTTGTTTTGGGGCTTTTTCAGGTTATTCAAAGTCAATATTGTTTTGGATGTTTTCTGACAAGTTTCACAAAACTTAGTATGAGGAGCACATCAGGTATCATAGCTTTTCTTTAGACAGTTAACCTCATTAACCTACCAAAGCAAGTTGGTGGCTCTGTCCAGTTTCCTTGTCGGCAGTAAACAGTAGTAGGTCCATCCAAAAAATGATAACGCTGACAACCGTATTCTATTGAGGAACCATTTTTGTAACTTGTCAATAATGGACCAAGAACAACACCATTTTTAATCACAGGTGGAGAGGTACAGTCTTGCTGTGTTTCTAATACAAGGTAGGGAATTAGGTAATTAGATCTTTGAAACAATGTTAACACTGATGAAAGTCTCAGACTAATAATAGACTGAGCAAAAAATTATCATACAAATAAAATATAAATCAACATAATTTCTTTTTCAAATTTTGTTTCCAGAAACTCTACACTTGCCTTACTGAATTGCAGACAGGTGTTTTATTTGCCTGTACAGTCCTCATCTTTGCCAACTCTCGACTCTTGCTGGTTTAATCAATATAGATAAGTTCTTTTTCTGTGATGAGACAGTCTTTATTCATTGTTTGAAATATTTAGCCCATGTAGGGTTCAAAAGTAAAAGAAACCACATGGAACAATTGGTCAAAGGATCAGCAAAATACTCATGAATTTGCAAATTCAGACAACATTAACACAAAGGGTACAAAATGAAGCTAAATGCTCATGTATGAAATAAAATAATAAATACAGAAACAAGCATATAGGTGTAGTTTCTAATCACTAGGAAAAGGCAACATGACCTTTCATTCAGACTGCTACATTGACATCTGTAGCACATGGAAATATTTTCAAGAGTAAAGAACTGTACTATAGCAAAAAAAGTAGTAAGAGTAGTCATAAAATGCCTATAATATCATTGGAGAGTATTTAAATAGAAAAGCAATGTTCACCTACTCATATCTTCATTGTGATATGTTTTGCTTGCCCTTATTGCTGCATCTGCCTCAAGTGATGGTGGTGCCTCAGATTCCGATTTATCCATAATTCCTGTAACTGTTCCTGTAACCATAGCAGAAACAGAACCAGAGCAGAAACTAAGAAATAACTCATATTCAAATATCAAAACAGACACACTGATGCATTGCAAGATCTAATAAAATCAATATTCGATGGAAGAACATGCATGTCACTTGAATTCACTATCTCATCCTCTCTCTTTGATTTGAGAACCAATTGTCTACCAATTAGATTGCAATTTACCTCTCAACCATTTTAACAGAGGAGGGCATAAAGAGTTTTGCAGATATGGAAACTGAGGCTCTCCAGATAAATAAGGAATTGTCTGAAGACTTGTTTCTGTTCAGTTGTCAGTCTTCATAAAAGTACTAACCAATACAAATAGGGGGTGATGTCCATTTTCCTTTTTCACACTGGATTTCCTCAGATCCTCTTATTTCAAAGGTACTTTGACACTGTATACGAACTTTGTCTCCATTATGATATGTTCTTCTATCTGTGATGACATGGGCATGAGGAGGAAGTGGTGGTGGAGGACATTTATTTTTTACATCTGAAAATAAAAAATGCATACTATTTTCTCACTAATCAAAACCATATACATAATTAATTGTACTGTACAGAATGCAAACCTATAACTCAAAAGACATCTGTGGTTGATCCAGAGTAATTCCTTACTCCCATTTTCCTCACAAAATAGGAGACCAGAAGAAAAAGTAATTGTTATATTCAATAAATATGAGGTATTATGCTACTGCACTGCTAGAAACAACTTTATAATTTCTCCACAGAGGCTTAAAATGGTTTTTGAAGGACTTCAGGTAATAGAGATTTCCCATAAATTCCATTGATACATTCTTTAAAACAGCTTATGTATTAGACCTAGATCTGGCATGGGCAGGGACACGTTCCACTAGGCCAGGTTGCTCAAAGCCCTATCCAACCTGGCCTTAAGTTTGCAACTGCAATATCCTCAAGACTAGATTGAGGCTTTGTTTTCATTCTGAGCACCCCACCTTCTCTGTGTCCACACAAGAAGAATTCCTGCTGTGTCATCAGAATAAATACAGAGCTGGGCTCCTAACACATGCCATTTAATTGAGATATTCTAGTGCATTTAAAACACTACAGTATCTTCTAGGAAAGGAAGACGATTTTCATCTTTGCGCTCTTCTGCAAGATTAGCTATAAAGGAATTACAAAAAAACTGATTTTACTGAATATTCTGCTTTACACATCTATATTTTTAAAGGCTAAATATAATTTTTAATATTACACCATCCTACCCACCCAACAATTATTAAATTTGCTTTAAAAACATACTTCATGGGGAAAAAATCCTGTAAAAATATATTGGAAAAGAATACCATACATTTAACTTAAACCAACAAAAAAGATTGCCCCATCCTCTGTCATCAAAATGTGGCACACTTTGTATATAAAGCAGAGAATTTGTTACCATGAGATCTCCTAAATCTCAGAAGTAATCCACAGAGGGGACAATATCCACATCAAGGTATGCTGAACAATATGAACTCTCAAGCTAGCCTAGATGTTGATTTGTACCATTTTCTGCTGTTTATCATACCTCACCTGGCTCACTAGACCTTTCATTCTTTTGCAAGTTTCTTTTCTGAGAATCATTATCCCCCAGTTACTGGGGAAGTGAAAGCAATTGCTAAAGTTGTGTTTCTGATTACCTTTCTAGTTAAATTCTGTTGAAAACATATACAGTTTGGTGAGGCTGTAAAACTCTGAAAGGGACCACAATTCTCCGAGATCAGGAGGAACTTGTCAAAGATTTTATTTTTAATGCATCTCAAGATTCATGTGCCCACTTCACAAGGCAGGATTCAACATGTTTGATTAAACCTTTATGTCATCTGAATGTGCTTTAACTTGAGATTCAGGGGTTGAACAACTTCCCTACAATAGTTGATTTCTGCTTCTCCAGGATCCAGCATACAAAGAAGCAACAGCAAGAGACAGAATCCACTCTACTGTTAGAGCCCACTGCAAATTAATTCCAAGTACCATTGTGTCCTTCCCTGCTACCTTGGCTCCATGCCCTTCAGCTAACACTTAATTTCTATTTGGATTGTGAATAGGTACAAAAAGTGTATTTTTATTTTGTATTCATGTAGTATTTCGTGAAAGAAGGTGTTCATTAAGAATTTGACATCATAAAACTATGAAAATAGGTACCTTCACACACAGGAGGGTCTGGATGCCATCCGAAATAATAACATTGAATTAGGTCAAATTCACTGGCAGAATAATTTTCTTTGCAATAAAAATGAACTACATCTCCCTCTTCATAGATTTTCTTCACAGGATAGAAACCTCCATGTGCTATTGCACTCAAAGAGGAACAAGTTATTCCTAGGAAGAAAACATAAAGCAGCGAAAAACAGCTGAGGGAGCCTTCCCTTTCCCACCCTGCCCCCCAACGGCTTATAAAACTAGCCTTTTTGCAGATTTTTGTTCATTTGTAGGATAAATCAAATTTCAAACTGACTTATATTCCAGCTCACTACATACTACTGCAGTTTGGAGTAAGGGACCACCCATGTGATAGACACACTGCTTCTTCTGTAGTGTTTCCTCCTGCAGTACGATATCCCTCGTCACATTTGTATAGCAGTGTTTCATTCAGCTGAAGCTCTTGCTGGGCTGTGAAGTAATTGCCATGATGTAAACTCGGTACTTGACATGACTCTTAAAAGAAATAAAATGTGCATAATATTAGTCACCCTTTTCATTTCAAGGTATTATTCTAAAATTTTTCTTAGATACACCTTAAAAGTGGTTATATCCAAGGCAAAACTCTTCGCAAAAATATTTATAAATAATGAAGAATTAAAAATGCAGTAGTTTGCATGACTTTTCCAGTCATCATTTGGGAAGGAAGTTTGGATGATTTTATCTGAAACAATGTGATTTCATCTATACTGATTTCTTCTACATGTAATTTTATCTATACAAATTCACAAAACTAGCAGCATGTGAAATCTGACTTCTTCCCATGAGGTACTGCTGAGAACCTACTTTGGGAGTACTCAGATCATAACCTGACACAGGTAGTTTGGCCCTACAGGTACAGCAAGAACAGTAGAATTACATACAGGTAAGAGATAACAAAGGAGAACAGTGTGGAGTCCTACCAAATTTTTTAGTACAGCTTGGCTGGGAGCTCCATCCTCCTGGCTGACATTGTACTGTATCTTCAGTTCCACTGCTTGGAGAGTGGTAGCCTGGATTACATTTGTACTGAAGTTTCTCATGCACTTTGAAGTACATTTCTGTACCATAAAAAGCACCATTCTCCAGAAGAGGCTTATTACATTTTCCTAAATTAAAGGAGACAGCTTGAGTAGAAAGAATTAATGGAATATTTTTGTTCTCTAATACGCAAAAGAAGGGACTTTCAGCTATCGTGATATAATCTTGTCTTGACCTATTGAAGAAACTCTACCACATTCATCGAACAATACATCAAATTGATGGCAATAACATGGAACATTACAACCAAGGAACCTAGAGCTAGGGAGGCTTTAGAGGATATACATCTGAGGGGAAACTGTCTATTAGTTTTCTCAAAATAAGGACACTGGGCAAGTTTCTTGGTGTTTTGAGAAAAACATATTAGGTTAAAGTCCTTAAAATATGTATTATTGTAAACATATTCCATGTATAAATATGTAGTTTATATACATAAGTGATTGATTTCACCTTGTCTTAACACATACATTTTATCCTCCTTATATGCAGCTTCTGCTCCTGTATGTTCTGGGAAACACAGCTGCTAGAAAAAAGTTTCCTGGTAGAAGCAATGATGAGATTAATAAAGCTAACTCACTGTAGCAGCGTGGCACTGGAGACCAGCCTTTTGCAGTACAAGTTATTCTTTCATCTTGAGTCCCAGTTTCAGTTGTATAACCAACCATACAGGAATAGGAAATCTTTTTTCCCTTATGCATAGGGAAATAGTGACTTTTGAAATTATAGTAGTACTGGGCAATCCTTCCATTTTCTATATGTGGCAACTCACAAGGTTTATCTGAAAAAAAAAAAATAAAAAAAAAATATATCTCTCTCACTAAAAATCCCAGCCCAAATATGAGGTTTTTTGCATTAGTTTATTTAATATCAGTTAAATTGATTCAGGCTTTCAAACAAGGTGAATGAAATCCTGAATACTTGCAAGCATGAAGGGTCTTTTAAGACTCACTGAAATTAAGATATATTACAGCCACATCAGTTCTTTACATTCACAGGAACATCAGCTGTAGAATGAAACTTCCTAATATGAACTGGGCAATGCTGATGCAGAACACATTTATTTGACTCTATATTTAAACCAGAAGACATGAGCACACTTTGCTGCATAAACATACTGATACCTGCTCTGAAATTCACTGACAACAGCATCAAGGTTAGCTATGTGATAGCTCCTTAATTCGGCAAATGTTATCAGAACAGTATGACAATCTGCCAGGAGAAAATAAAGGACTTAAAGTTGCTGAAGAAAGAGAACTTAAGATCATAATCAATGGAAAAGAAAGAAGAAATTGAGGTTTAGAAAAGAACAAGCAGAGTGACAAATAAAGGAAGACAACAAAACAATAGAACACCTTTAAAAGGAATCATGCTGAATGTGGCATGAAGCTACTTAAAAACCAAAACAAACAAAAGGAAAACCCAAACACCACAACCACCAAAAAGCAATACTAATGTTTGGATTTCTCACAAAATTACCTTTTGGGTCTCAAAAACTCCTTAGCATTACAAGGCAATCTAACCTGAAGAATCACAGAATACAGAATCACAGAATCCCAAGGGTTGGAAGGGACCTCAAAAGAAGAATCAAGCTTTAAAAACAATTACCACCTATGGATCTCATTGGAATTGGGCAATTCTCCCACAAGTTGGCACTGCTGCATTCACCCTACACATTAAAACCAAAATAACAAACTATTGCTTCTTCACTCAGTAATGCCACTAGAATTTACTGCTAATACTACAATTTTCTGCAAATTTTGTATTTTTACTAAATACAAATTGCCAAGATAATTATTTTTAACAACTAGTTTCCTCACACTGCCACTGTATTACATATAAATTGGAAAAAAAAAAACCAACCCCAAACTAAAACCCAACCAATCAAACCTCTCCAAAACAACACCAAAACCAAACCTGAGAGTAATTACGGTTTTTAAGTAACTAAAAGACAGAAATGGTTGCTACCTACATACCTTTTGTTTGGCTTTCCAAAGGGTATCATCAGAGTAATTTCAACTGCTTTGTGTAAAGGACAAAACTCTAGTGAAGACAGGTGGTTTGCAACAAATATTCTTGAGTTAAACATACAGTAGCATAAAATGAAAAACTGAAAAAAGGACACCTTTCCAACTAATAGAGGTGTACCCTTATATACAGCCCACATCTCTGTGAACTTGCAGTTCAAGTGGCATGTAAACTATAGAAACCCAGCAGTTTTAAGCACCCCTGAAAATAGGGATAGGAAATGCAGAGCCACCCCAAAGCAGCTTCTGCAAGGTTCCATGTAATTACCACAAAGCAAAAGAGTGGAAAAGTCAAAACACTTCAATTCCTGACACATCAGTGTAGAAAATATTTGAATAGTACAAAATTCAATTTGTATAAACGCTGCAAAACACTCAAATACATTTCAAAAGAAACTTTTTCTGAATAAAAGTCTGAACCTTTCAATATTACAGCTTTGAAACTCAGATATGAATCCGTAGCCCTGAGCTGCAGTGACAGCTGAATCATGATCAGCCAACTCACAACAAAACTATACTTAAAAAAAAAAAATAAAAATCAGTGTTTAGGTAAAGATATGAAAGACATTGTACTTAAGTTACCTAGATTGCATGTCCTAGTTTCAATGCACATTTATTAACAACAGAATTCAGTGTATTTACCTTCTGCAATGAGTTTGCCTGAATACATCATAACTAGGAAGAAAAACCAGCTTTTAAATCTCATCTTCATTACTGTCTCCATGAAGTTTTCACCACCTGTGCAAACTAAATTTTACTTTTGTAAATAATTAACTGGATTTTCAAAGGTGGACATTCCAAAATGCCTTAGTGTACACGGTATTTTGAATGTCACTAAAAACACTGCTTTCATTTATTTTAGCTCTCTAAATGCCGTAACATTAGCCTTGCAGAATTCTACTTCCATTTAGCATACTTTACATCTGTAAAGAGAACAGACTTTGTCATTTTGCAGTGAAACCAGGCAAGAAGCTTATGAACAATTTAAACTAAATGAACACTGTTCCCTGCAGAACCTCCTGAGTTCCAAGTTTAAAGGGCATTCTGTTATCACATTATTTGCCTTGACTGAAGTAAGAGGAAATAGAAAATCCCCGCTCCTCCAACCTACTCCCTTATAACCAGTACCCTGGTTGCAGCTGAGATAGAGTTAATTTTCTTCCTTGTAGCTATGTTTTGGCTTTAGTCTGAGAACAATGCTGATAACACAGATATTCTAGTTGTTGCTAAGTACTGCTTACCTTGATCAAGGACTTTCCAGTGTCTCGTGCTCTGCCTGTGAGGAGGGGTACAAGAAACTAGGAGGAAGCAGAGACAGGGCACCTGACTCAAACCAGCCAAAGGGGTATTCCGTACCCCAGCATGTCATGCTCAGTATAGAAACTGGGGGATGTTAGCTGTAAAGGGCTGATTGCTGCTCAGGAACAGGCTGGGGCATCAGTCAGTGGGTGGGTGAGCAATTGTGTTATGCATCACTGTTGGTTGCTGCTTTGGGTGGGGGTTTTGAGGACATTTTTGTGTTTGGTTTATTTTTTTCTTTTCGCCTTGCCTTTTCTCTTATAGTTTTATACCTCTCTGTGTTATTTTCCTTATTATTATATTTTAACTTTAATTATTAAGCTGTTCTTACCTTAACCTGAAGGTTGTACGTGCTTTCAATTCTCCTTTCCATCCTGCCCGTGGGCAAAGGGGGCAGGGGAAGGGAGGGAGAGCGAGCAGCTGTGTGGTACCGAGTTGCAGGCTGGGTTTAAACCATGACAACCGGTCGGTTACACTATGTATATTATTGATTCTGGAGGCTGTTATATTAAGAACATAGCTGCTCCTGTTGTCTGTCTGTTAGGCTTTGCTGTACACAGCTAGAACCTTTTGAGTCTTTTTCTAAACAAAAAAACTCAACTAGAACAAACAAAAACTCAACAAAAAAAAACCCAACAAAATATCCCCCCCCTTAAAAAACCCTGAAAACCAAACCACCACCAAAAGTCCCCCCCGCAAAAAAAAACCAAAAACAAAACCCAAACAAAAAATAGTACCTCAGTTGCAATGCAGTATCACCTGACTAATGGCTACCAGTTAATTTTGTATCATTCTCTACCCTTGGGAGGCATAGTCTTTAAATTTGGGGGTGGGAGAATTTCCATTTTCTTGGCCTTCGTCTAAGAAAATAAAATTCCAAGGCACAAGAGAACAGAATTTAAGGGAGATGTTGTGATGAACATCACCTATTCAGCTGTATGAGATGCATGCTTGCATGTACTTCCTTAAAATATCAGGTTGGAATTTCTAAACTCACCCTTTCAATATCCCATGGTTCCATCATGATCTTGTAGTGTTTAGGAAAAAAAATTCTTCCTACAGTCGCACATGACCCCTTAAAACTGTACTGAAAGTAAACTCAAACTCCCTGGAAACAATAGCTGGTTTGAAATCCACAGACTACACCTCCCTTCCTACCTATACCTCTCCACATCACACAAACCAACATAACTGTCCCACACAAACAACTTTTTAATAGAATGCTACGATATTTAATCAGTGTGGAATACCATGCTATAACAACAGTGCTGCACTAGTGAAGTTGCTCGGGCTTATGATTTTATTGTACAATTGCTTTTGGCAGTAGAACAAAACAGGATTTCAAAAGCTGTACATAATACAAAAAAGTTAGACATATTAATTGTAATTAAAAAAAATAAAAATCAAGGGTAGCTTGACACTTATTTGCTTTCTGTAAAGTTGCTAAGGACATGCTATACAAATACATTTTCATATACATCATTTACATTTCAGTAGTGGGCAATACCAAGTGTATCCATCACCATCAGAATTGCCTGCAGAGGATCCACAATTTCTTGCATATTATCTTTCCTCAAAACCCAGTCTGGTTTAATTCTGTGAAAATATTAATGGCAGACCATTAAAATATTATACTGCCACAGCAAAACTAGCAGGCTAATTTTCAAGCATTTACCTTGAAACTGTTTTTATTCTTAGAGGAGTTACTGGAACACACACAGAGGAACTTTTGCTGAAAAGAGTATTTGTTTTCTGCTTCACAAGTATTCTCTCTTCATCCATTTTGTGTTTACGAGCTGTAAGTTTATATAAGCTTTGAATACAAGCAACAGTTCTTGGTATGCTTCGTATTTCCTGAGAAAATATGAAAACAGCAACACTATTAATACTACAAGTTCAAAAGCAATATGCCTTCAGTGATCGGTATAGAGAGTCAAATTAGAGTTTACATCCGTCTTCATAGCAATGAAAGAATAACACAATGAATGAAAGTGACAGGATAATGTAAGTACTTATGTTTGATAGATAAACAACTAGTGAATGTATAGTGTAGAACCTAGACTACCCCAGTAAAGCTATTAGGTGTTATAGCAATAGGAATGAACGAAGGAAATTTCTTTCAGAAATAGGCTATGTCTGTTACAATAAAGTATGTCAACACAAAGTCATGGACAATTATATTGTCAGTTGTTACCAATAATAAAGTCCTTAACTTTATCTGAAAAGCAACAGTAAGCTTTTAGAAATTGAAAAAAAAGTTAAATGGCAACTAAACTATATCTAATGCTAAGCAATTGAAAGAAAGTCATCAAAACTCGGCAGAAATAGGAATCGCAATATCATCCTCTTGCAAGGATTGCAGGATCAGAACCTCAATGTCTTATTGACTAGCTCTGAGTGACAAAGGCATACACAGCACAAAATAGTGAGTGTTTTTATCATCTTGGAATTTTATTTTTTTTTTAATCAGAGTTTAGTCATAATTAATATTACAGCCATAATAGGTTTGGGAGAGAGGGAGAGAAAACAAGAATAAATAAACACCACCAAAACATGCAAGAAAAGCATGTCAAAATCAAATTATTAAACCCAAAGCATTTATGTCTTACCAAAGCTCTTTTTGAGTCCTTTGAAAGGATGGCCAACAAACAACAGGTCTTTGTGAAAATGCTTCCTCCTTTCTCTGAAATTTTGTCCCCAGCTTTCCCTCTATACATTTGCAGTAGGTCTAGTAACGTATCTACAGCATTTTCTACTTCATAAACTGCATGGGTAGTTTTTTCGTGCTGTTATACAAGAAGGAGACAAGAGACGTTAGACAGGTCTTTAAAATATCTTTCAGTTTAGAGGAAATAGGAAAATCTATACACTCCTCATGTTGAAATTTGTAGCTGAGCCGGCATCCAATTAATAAAAATCAATTCTATATGGTACACCATCACAACAGGTTACAAAAAGCTACCATTTGTGCTACCCCATTTGTTTAGAAACCTGTAGAATCTGATTTTATGTTTAAAATAAAAGAATAAACCAGAATAAGTTTAGAGAAACTTAAAATTAAGTTTTGCCCAAATGTTATTTTTTTTCCTGAAATAAAAATAAAATAATTTGAATGCAAAATGCCTGTAGGGTGGATAAGATCAAAAACTATGTTTAGCAAATATTTTAAATTTCAAAGTAAAAAGCCTCCAGAACAATCAATACCTAGTCAGTAACTACAGTGGTACTACAGTACTGAAGCAGCTTTTAGTATTTATGCCACTAGGATGATCAGGGAACTGGAGCACCTCCCATATGAAGATAGGCTGAGAAAGTTGGGGCTGTTCAGCCTGGAGAAGAGAAGGCTGCGTGGAGACCTCATAGCAGCCTTCCAGTATCTGAAGGGGGCCTACAAGGATGCTGGGGATGGACTATTCATCAGGGACTGTAGTGACAGGACAAGGGGTAACGGGTTCAAACTTAAACAGGGGAAGTTTAGATATAAGGAAGAAGTTCTTTACTGTTAGGGTGGTGAAGCACTGGAATGGGTTGCCCAGGGCGGTTGTGAATGCTCCATCCCTGGCAGTGTTCAAGGCCAGGCTGGACACAGCCTTGGGTGACATGATTAAGTGGCAGGTGTCCCTACCCATGGCAGGGGGGTTGGAACTGGACGATCTTAAGGTCCTTTCCAATCCTAACTATTCTATGATTCTATTACAAATTAGATAATTGATTTCAAAATGACAGTTAAAATTCAGAAACTGGTTTATTAATTCAAAACAGTTACTTTTGTTTCTTCAAATTTGTTCAGAAATTTTCTGGGTAAGTAAATACTACGATAAAGTAGCCTACAGCTTATAAAGCTGCAAAATAAAACATTGAAGTTACCTTTGAAACATTAAGTAGAACCTGAACTGAGTATCTTATCACATCCATGCATGGAACACTCCGGTTGCAACTTCGGATCAGAACAAAAATGGTGAAGATTGCTCTGCTCTGGGCCATATTTTCACAACAGAGTGGTGACAGCCTGGTAGCCACCTCTGTGAGAATTAAAAGGAAAAAAAAATAATAAAATAAAAAATACAAACCAAAAGCCCCACGCCCTTGAAGCTCTAGGAGTTTAATTGCAAAGCAGGGTTTTCTGTTAAAGATAAGTACAAATGCAAAGAAGTAAACCCCCCACAATTATTGATTTAAACAAGTATCTCTGAATCAATAGTTCTACTATTCCAGACTAAAAATTAAGCAGACAAAACAATCCATGGAGAACACATATTGGTAATAATTTACTTATGTAAGGCATAGTATTATTAGGACTTCCAAGAAGTTAGAGCAATTTTATCAGATTTCCTTTATCTACATAACGATTTTAATATCTTGCTTAAATCAATAATCAAATTTTATCCTGAAAAAAACAACAAAATAATCCATTATACTACCTAACATGTTCCCATTTTACAATCACAGAGAAAGCCTAAATATCATAACGTACACTTCAAAGCTGAAAAATTCCAGTTTCTATCATCCTGGAAATCTATCAGTTACAGTAAAATGAAATACTGACCGAGATGCTTTAATGCTGCAAGAATGTAAGAGATATGTTTGTATTTTAGAAGGTATTCAATAGCAGTTGCTGTTCTGTTGCTCAATTTGTTTTCTTCTCTGCTATTTTCATTAGCTTTTTCTAAACTACGTCTTATAGCTTTAGTTTTGGCTGTGTCATTACTCTTTCTCCAAGCATATCCTCTCCACAATGCCTACAGAAAAGGAATTTCACAAAGAGAAAAAAGTTGTGAACAACAGACAATAGAACAGAACTTCCATTATCATTCCAACTCAATTTTACACAAGTCTGTACAAGTATTTAATTACCTTGGTTATTAATTTTTAAGTAAATATCATTCAATTTTAAATCCTCTAAATACTGGATATTCAAGACAATAAAGTCCAAAACAAACATGCGTATACATCCCACATGCATTCCCACAGAAGTCACCTCAACCAGTATCTGCTTAATATTACTCATTTGTTTCCATTTAGCTTTAATGTCTAAACTGAAGTTCACTTGGCTTGCAATTGAACTGATAAACTGACAAAAATAAACATCCTTCCTCTCCCCAAAAACCTATGAGAGAAAAATGAAAAGAAAAAAAACTCCAAAACTTTGCTATCTTCTCACAAGTGGTATTTACCTGAAATTTAATTATTCCAACTGCAAATTTTCTCCTCCGTCTGCAGGCCAGGAATCTTCGTACATTTCGCTGGATTGTAGTTGCTGCATCATTTCTGCAATTTAGCCAGCCTCGTATCACACGCTGTAATTGAATGATTCTTTGATAATCTCTTCGAAATCTCTTTTGCTGCATTTTTGCTCGGAACCATCTCTGTTTAAAATTAAAAGTATCTTTCTATTTATTTATTTAGACTTTTCCCATCGTAAACAAGCATTGATAAAACCTGAAGAACTATTTTAACATGAATCTTGACAGATACAGGCACTATAAACATTGCTAGCATTCATATAAATCACCATGACTCTTGGTTGGCCTTGCAGTAGCTGAAATGCAAGACTGCAAAATGAAATCTTAACTAAGAACAGTTAGTGAAGCATTCCATATAGAATAGAACATTTTCAGTTGTGACGGATCTACAATAATAATCTAGTTTGACTGCTTCAGGGCTTACCAAAAGTTAAAGCATGTTATTAAGGGGATTGTCCAAGTGCCTCAAACACTGACAGTCTTGGGGCATCAACCACATCTCTAGGAAGCCTGCTCCAGTGTTTGACCACCCTCTCAGTAAAGAGATCCTTCCTAAAGTCCAGTTCAAACCTTCCCTGGTGCAGCCTTGAACCAGTCTCATGTGTCTTATCACTGGATACCAGGGAGTAGAGATTAGAACTTCCTTTTTCACTTCCCCTCCTTATGAAGCTGTAGAGAGCAAATGAGGTCACCCCTCAGCCTCCTTTTCTTCAAGCTAGATAGGGCTTGATAAGGATAAAGACAGATAAGGACAGAAGTCCTTAGCTGCAATTCACAGGACATTTCTTCTAGCCCTTTCATCAGCGCTAGAATTGTTGCCTTCCTCTGGACACATTCAAGGACCAGAACATCATTCTTAAAATACAGCGCCCAGAACTGTACATGGCACTCAAGGTGACCCCACACCAATGCTGAATATAGCGGGATGATCACCTCTTTTGACAAGCTGGTTATACGGTGTTTAATGCATACCAGGATGATGTTTGCCCTCTTGGCTGCCAGAGCACACTACTGACTCACAGTATCACAGTATCACAGTATGTTAGAGATTGGAAGGGACCTCAAGAGATCATCTAGTCCAATCCCCCTGCCAGAGCAGGAACACCTAGATAAGGTTACACAGGAATGTGTCCAGGCGGGTTTTGAATGTCTCCAAAGAAGGAGACTCCACAACCTCCCTGGGCAGCCTGTTCCAGTGTTCTGTCACCCTCACTGAGAAGAAGTTTCTTCTCAAGTTTAAGTGGAACCTCTTGTGTTCCAGTTTATACCCATTACCCCTTGTCTTATCATAGTTTGCCATTGAGAAGAGCCTGGCTCCATCCTCATGACACTCCCCCTTTATATATTTATATACACTAATAAGGTCCCCCCGCAGTCTCCTCTTCTCCAAACTATAGAGACCCAGCTCCCTCAGCCTTTCCTCATAAGGGAGATGCTCCACTCCCTTAATCATCTTTGTCGCCCTGCGCTGGACTCTCTCCAGCAGGTCCCTGTCCTTCTTGAACTGAGGGGCCCAGAACTGGACACAATATTCCAGATGCGGTCTCACCAGGGCCGAGTAGAGGGGAAGGAGGACCTCTCTCGACCTACTGACCACCCCCCTTCTAATACACCCCAGGATGCCATTGGCCTTCCTGGCCACAAGGGCACAGTGTTGGCTCATGGTCATCCTGCTGTCCACTAGGACGCCCAGGTCCCTCTCCCCTACACTACTCTCTAACAGGTCGTTCCCCAACCTATACTGGAACCTGGGGTTGTTCCTGCCCAGATGCAGGACTCTACACTTTCCCTTGTTATATTTCATCAAGTTTCTCCCTGCCCAACTCTCCAGCCTGTCCAGGTCCCGCTGGATGGCAGCACAGCCTTCTGGCGTGTCAGCCACTCCTCCCAGCTTAGTGTCATCAGCAAACTTGCTGACAGTACACTCAATTCCCTCATCTAAATCATTGATGAATATATTAAATAATACTGGTCCCAATACTGACCCTTGAGGCACTCCACTAGATACAGGCCTCCAACTGGACTCCGCCCCATAGACTACAACTCTCTGGCTTCTGTCCTTCAGCCAGTTCGCAGTCCATCTCACTACCTGATCATCCAGGCCACACTTCCTCAATTTAGCTATGAGGATGCTGTGGGAGACTGTGTCAAATGCTTTGCTGAAGTCAAGGTAGACCACATCCACCGCTCTGCCATCATCCATCCACAATGTTATTTCCTCATAAAAGGCTAGGAGGTTGGTCAAGCATGACTTCCCCTTGGTAAAGCCATGTTGACTGCCCTTCATAACCCTCTTATCCTTGACATGCCTTAAGATGGCATCAAGGATAAGGTGTTCCATCACTTTCCCAGGGATGGAGGTGAGGCTGACCGGTCTATAGTTACCCGGGTCCTCCTTCTTGCCTTTTTTGAAGACTGGAGTGACATTTGCTTTCCTCCAGTCCTCAGGCACCTCTCCCGTTTCCCAAGACTTGGTAAAGATGATGGAGAGTGGTCTAGCAATGACTTCCGCCAGTTCCCTCAACACCCGCGGGTGCATCCCATCTGGACCCATGGATTTATGGATGTCCAGATTGCTCAACTGGTCCCTAACCCATTCCTCATGGACTAAGGCAAACCGCTCCAGTGACCTGACTTCATCTGAGGTCTCAGGAGTACAGGGTTCTTCAGGACTGCCTCCGGCAGAGTAGACTGACACAAAGAAGGCATTCAATAACTCTGCCATCTCTGTATCTTCTGTCACCAGGGCACCCATCCCATTCACCAGTGGGCCAACCTTGCCTCTGGTATTAGTTTTATCAGCTATGTATTTGAAAAAGCTCTTTCTGTTGTCCTTGACCCCTCTGGCCAGACTCATATTGAGCCTGGTGATGACCAGCACCCCTAGATCCCTTCCTACAGGGCTGCTTTCCAGGCACTCATCTCCCAGTTTATACTTGTGTCTGGCATTACTCTGTCCTAGAATTTTTCTTTCTCTTGGGTGCCTTTTAAGGAGAACTACAACTCCACTTTTCTCGTTTCCCAACCCTGTTTTTTCCCTACTATATACAGAGATGGGAGACAGGGTACCGTATGCCAAATCTGAGCAAAAAAATCTTCTCCCACCCACTTGCTCTTGCCTTAAGGGGAAAATATAATTTATGGGGAGAGATAACAGATTTGTATATATGGAGGAGTAGGGGTTCCTGATTCAGCCTCACCATTTATCTATTGCTGTCCTTCCACCATTGAGACTAAATCAGTTTAGAGACCCTGAAGATAATTTTTACTCTTAGGCAGTGCTGTAATACAGACCTGAATTTTTGCTTTTAGAGAAACAAAACATGGTTACATTAAAAATGCTGCCAGTTAGACAGGCTTTGGTATGAGTAGCAGGTTAGAAACATCCAACCAAATAGATTCGTGAGGATTGTTCATGTAAGGAGATGCTCTTCATTTCATGAGCCTTACAGATTGTCACATCTGGTCTTTCCTACTTCCAGTAGGATGTAAAGAAATAAGCTAAACCAACACTCTTTAGAAAGCTTGAGTGTCTGAAGGAAACAGTAACTTTCCCATCCATCCTCAGCTTTAAAATACTGAAGCCTCCAAAGCCTGCTGAGATTCACTCTATTATGCTTAGCTAAGCATAAGCAGCATTATTTAATATATCAGTCTCTACAATTTAGCTTTATTTTTACATGTGAAGGAACTAGTGTCATAGTGCTGCAGCTTAGCTGATAGAAATTAGACTATGTCACACAAAATCATTCCCCCTTAATTAAACTAACCTGAATTACAAGAACAGACGAGATCTGTTTTTGTGCAAGTTTTAAGATGAGATGAATCCTATACGCTTTTTGAATTTTAATTGCACAGATATGATGGTATGCAGCTGCTGTAAAATATAATAGTCTCTTCTTTTGTTTCTGTTCTGAAATCTGTAGAAGGAAAACAAACCAAGGAACATCATTGGGTTTCATATTCAGAGATAGCTGATCGCCTATGCAAAGATGATAGTACACAGCAAGGTACTATCAGACGCTGAAGAATTGCCTCTGAAACCATTGCTTCAGAACCAAAGTAAGCTACCTTCCTTCAGTACTAGGTCTCTAATGTAAACAATAACACAGAGAAGTAACTGTAAGCAACAACATTAATATATAGCAGAAAAGAGTTTCAGTCTAAGCATGTGTGTACATAAGTATCAATTACAGGTAAGCCACAAAGATCACAGAACCTAAAAAATACCCAGCAATGAAAGCCTATTTTAGTACTAGAGGATGGTGTGAAAAGGGTCAAACTGTATTTTCATCTTTTCTGACCCTCGAAATCCTCAAAGCAGTCAACAAGTGATCAGGTTTTCCTTTTTTTCCCAGCCAAAACTAATGCCAAAACAGCTCCAGTGATACTTTAAATCAAAAGTGTGGCTTTCATTTAAAGTATACCAACCTTTTTTCTGACTAAATAACCCCGTATAAATGCTTGCAGTTTAATGACAGCTCTTCTAGTTTCGTTGTATTTCATAAACTGAAGCCTGCCTTGCTGCCAAGCCCTCAGATGTTTCTGGATAACTGCAACAGCAGCGTTTTGTTGAACAAATTTCCTTCTTGCCTTGAAACCTCTGTATGCTTTTTGGATCAAACAAGCAGCTTGAAGCTTCTGAAAAGGTTTTTGAAGACACGTTGATAATTAAATTTTTGTTCATTTCTGTCATGATCAATATACATTTATACTTTAGTTCTAGATTTTTCTTCAAGAAAATATAAAAGGAAATACAAGGAAACACATGCAGCAGTAGTTCACATGAAAATGCACTTCCACAATTTAGAAGGTCTTTTCCCTTGCCTAAGTGCGGTCAAAATGTGGGCAATTTAACTTAACCCTTTAAGCAATAAAGCCGACAGAAAATTTTAATTTTCTCTCGCTATCAGTATAGGCAGGGGTAATTCAACTATTTGATTGTGTGAAAACAAAAAAATCAACCTCATTGCTCAAAGCAAAAGGGAAATTCAGTATTTTGGTGACTGAACAGTTTTGATTTGAGCAATTTTTGTTCTGGCCCCACCTTTTTTCTTTTCTATACTTCTGCAAATTGATGAGAAAAATCATTCAAATGCATTGAAAACTTTTAAAACAACCATGACATAGCAGAGTGCATGTGAAAACATACCTTTCTGAAAAGTCGTCTAGCCCTGTACCGCCTATATGCCAACTGAATCTTAACTGCAGCATCCTTGGTTGCCAGAAACTGACATTGAATCATCCGTGCAGTAAGGGTTGCTCTCCATCTTCTTTGAATGACCAGTGCACAGAGCCTCATTTTCAAAAACCTAACATGAAAATAGATTTTAGGTTTATTTTGATTGTTTTTGGTCCTCCCCCCAAGTTGAGAACACGTGCATTTCTAAAGTAGGAAAACAGCAACTGTTAACAAAATTATTAATATAGATACTGTGAAAGCAGAACTGTTACCAACTAAAGCTTGGAACGTTGGAACAAGAGGATAGCCAGCAATGTTGGCAGAAAGTCTTATTTAGAGTAGAAGATACTTTCTGTTTTCCCACAATAAGTACTTCAAGAACTTGCTGCCAAAGGAGGTTGGGAAGGGAGACAGCAGTTTAAAATGCATTAGACAAATTGACACACAACAGGTCCATAAAAGGATAACAAGGGGAATAATCTGGAATATAAATATTATTTTTATATATATATGTGTGTATATACATATATAATCCATAATCTAAGAAGCATGGATGTTGAGTGGGGACCTTAGAAAGTGGTCAGGTTAACATACTCTCCCTAAACAGCACCATCTACTGCTACTGGCAGAGGACATGAAATAAACTATCAGGCTGATCTGGTACTGCATTCGTTATAGAATCATGTCACAGGACAATAAACACAAACTAGTTCAACTATTCTGTTATACATTATACCCAGAACATGCTTCCTGTAAAAAAAAAAAAAAAAAAAAAAAAAAAAAAAAAAAAAAATTAACAAAATAAGATCAAGGCCTAGTCTTTTTAGATCCCCAATATACAAAATTTCAGTTTGTGAGGTAGCTTGAAGTCCAGAAAAAACATTAAACATAAGAAAAAAATCATATGCAAAACAATAATCTCACCTGCATCAACATGTTCATGCACGTTGCATGCAGCAGGATCAGAGCCTGAGAACCTATAGACCATTTGCCAGAGTGCAAAGCAGTACTAAATAACTATATAGTAAAAGCTTTGAAAAGTAGAGAAATTCCTATTAAATTTAGTATTACCAGGTCCGCTGCTGTTTTGTTTTGAAGTGACTCTGAATAACACATACAGCTTTTATCAGAGATGCATATTCCCTTCGTGCTCTGCAGCCTCGAAACCAGGCTTGAATAACTCGTGCTGCTCTCATTTTGTTAGCCCACTGCCTGGCTTTATATCCTCTGTATGATGCCTAGTAAATATGTAAAGAGAAAAAACATAATTTTCAAAGTGTTCAACTTTTAAATTTTTTAATGGAATAAGAGTATCAAAGGGAAAAAAAGTCATGTTAGCTTAAAAGACTTTTTTACTATTCCCATCTCTACACCATTACAAATATCTCATTTCCCACATGTAGAAGATGTTTTCTAAAGCATGTGAAACTCATTCAGAGAAATACCACAAATGCTCCACTAATGTTTGCAAAAATAACATTGTGAAGAAGCAAATACAGGAGAAAAACAAGAAACAAACACACACCCACCAACACCCCCCCCCAAACAAACAAATCAAAACACTCACTGCAAGAGCAGCAATCTTAAAAATAACCCAACAACAAAATCCCATACTGAGCATACACAAAAAAAGGAAAACCTACACCCAACCCCACTACTACAACTTTGAAAAGTACCTGAATCTTTATTGTGCTTTCTTTCATTTTCTGAAACCTCTTTTTTTCAATGAATCCTCTGACTCCAGCCTGTACAATTATAATGCTCCTCCGGGTTTGTAAGTAAGTTGTTCTTTCAGATTTCACAATCAAGTAGGATCGGTAGCATCGCTGTAGGACAACTGCTGCTTTTTTATAGCTTGCATACTGTGATTTATATTTATGCATTAAGTAATAGGCTTGTAACGTAATAGCTGCTGTTCTAAGTTGAATAAATTTTCTACGCTGCACAGCCATCTGAAGAAAAGACTGAATCTTTCTTGCAGCTCGTACTTGTCGTGCTATTTTTCTTGCTTTCATACTACGGAAGGCAGACTGAATGATTACTATTGCTTGTCTTTGAGCAGAATACTCTGCTTTCTGTAAACGAGCCCTGTGACATGCTCTGTACCATCTCTGAATAGCAACTGCTGAACTTCGAATCAATTTATAGCGAGTCCTTGCTCTTTGGCATCGGAACATACACTGGATCATTATTGTGGCTGCTTTCTTTTCAAGCAAATGCCTCCTCTCTACATGCATTTTTAAGAATGATTGTAACCACACTACAGTAACATCAGTTTCATACAGCTGCCTAGCTTTTTTAGCATGAAAAGAGGATTGCAGGCAAATGACAGCCTTTATATTTGCATAGTTTTTCAGGTCAACTTCTTTTGCCATTTTGGCTCTGAATCTTTGCTGTATAACTCTGACAGCCCAGCACAACTGTTTGTAATATCTATGTTGTATGTACATACGATAACTAGACTGTATTACAGTGGCTGAACCATGCATGATTTTCAGTTTCTGTCGTTCCTTCATGCCTCTATATGATGCCTGAATAACAAGAGCAGAATTCTTCATTGTCAGATATTTCTTCCGTTGATTCTTTCCGTTGATGTAGGATCGATAGTAGCTCTGTATAACAATAGCTGCAATTCTCATAATTTGATAGGACCTCCTATTTCTGTGCATTCTGTAGGCCGACTGTATTGTACTAGCAGCTAAATGCATCTGCTCAATCCTCTTCCGCACCCTAATACCTCTGTACACAGCTTGTATATGAAGAGTTGCTCTGCGAAGAGAAAGATACTCCAAAGTATGCTGTCTTGACAGAATTAAAGCTCTGTATCTTCTCTGAAAGACAAGAATAGCTGCTTTAACAGAGACATATCTCCGACGTTCTCTAAAAGCTTTAAAATATTTCTGAATAACAACAGCAGCACGGTGCATTTCTTGATGGTGCCTTCTTGCTTGCATGTCTCGAAAAGCTTTCTGAATACAAGTTGCTGCTTTCTTTAATGAACAGTAATGTTGTACTGCAATTTTCTTTAGTTTATTGGCTCTGTACCTCTCCTGTATTAGCTGGGCTGCCCATTGAACTTTTCTGTAATGGCAGTACTGCCTATACATTCGGTAGTTTCTCTGTATTGTAAGTGCTGCCTCATGTCTTTTCTTTAAGAAGTGTCTTGTTTTCATACCTCTGTAGGCAGCCTGAAGAACTAAAACAGAATTGTACAGTTTTAAATACCTTTCTCTCACACGCTTCCCTTTCCTGTAAGCACGGTAACGCTGCTGTATGATTACTGAAGCAAGCCTGACAGCTTGGTAAGAAATGTAAATTTTACGCATTCTTAATCTTGCTTGGATAACTGTAGCAGCTTGATGCATCTGCTGCAATTTTTTTCTCACCACAAAACCTCTATATGCAGACTGTAGGATTACAGCAGCTTTAAGGCAAGAAAGATATTTTTTATGTTGAATTTTTGACAGTTTTGCTGCTCTGTATCTTCTTTGAATTACAGTAACAGCTTTCTTAATGGAAAGATAATGTTTTCTTTTGAGAAAAGTTCTAACACTTCTTTGAATAATCACAGCCGATTCATTCATACTTCTTATGAGTCTCCTTGTTTTCATACCACGGAACGCAGCCTGGATACAAAGTGTAGCCCTTTTCATAGTCATATAGTTGTGAACTTGTGTATTGCGCTCCTTGCAGGCACGGTACCACTGCTGAATCTGCCTGGTTGCCAGCAACAACTTTCTGAAATCCTGCTGCTGTTTGTGCATTCGATAATAAGACTGTATTACTGCTGCTGACTGATGCATAGCTTTTAAGTCTTGTCGGACCTTCATGCCCCTACAGGCAGCCTGAAGGATAATGATAGACTTCCTTAGTTCCAAGTACTTTTTCCGTTGTACTTGGCCTAGACAAAATGCTCTATATTGTCGCTGAATTACAGTTGCTGCCATTCTTATTGCCTGATATTTTATGCTCGCGCGATGCATCTTAAACATGGCTTGAATATAAATAGCTGCTTGATGCATACGCTGAACTTGTCTTCTAACCCTTACGCCTCTATAAATTGCCTGCATTTTGATTGTGGCTTTTTTTAAAGACAAATAATTCTGCTTTTGACATTTAGCATGAATAATTGCACGATAATGCCTTTGAACTGCTATAGCTGCAGATCTAAGTCTTTCATAGTCCTTTTTGACCAGGTAAGATTTGAAGGCAGCTTGTATAGTTATAGCAGCTTTGTTGAGTTTGTTCAACCTTTTCCTCACAGTCATCCCACGGTAAACAGACTGCAAGACTAACACAGCTGCCTTTGTTTTTAGATAAGCTGCACGCTGGGCTTTTTTCATACAGTAAGCTCTGAAGTATTTCTGAATCACTAGAGTGGCTTGTCTCAGTTTCTTATATTTTAGTTGATTTATATGCATTCTGTAATAGGACTGAATAATTGTTGCAAGATCATGTTTCTTTTGAATTGTTTTTCTCACAGTTTTTCCCCTCCATATTGCCTGCAGAAGCACTACAGAGTTACGCAGTTGAATGTATTCTTGCCGTTGTTTCTGGCCTACAACACTGGCTCTGTAATGCTTTTGGATAGTTAGCACAGCATGGCTCATAAGCCTGAACTTTTTCAGAGCTATAAATCTTCTGAAGGCAGACTGTATCTTAGTGGCAGCAACATGCTGTTTTCGAATCTGCTTTCGTACCTTCCAGCCACGAAAAGCTGCTTGTAAAGAAAGCACTGATGCTCTTGTCATTAAGAAGTTCAGTCTTTGCCTGTTACCAGTCTTGTAAGTTCTGTACCATCTCTGAATCACAACAGAGGCCTGAACCATTGCCTTATATTTCATTCTTGCAGCATGAGCTCTAAAAGCAGCCTGAATTTTAACAGCAGCTCTATATTCAAGTTTAAGCATTTTGCGTGCTTTATAACCCCTGTAGGCTGCCTGTAAGCACACAGCTGCTCTTTTAACTTGCAAGAACTCCTGCCTCTGACACAGTTGCTTTTTGTATGCACGATAATGTTTTTGAATGACAAGAGCAGCACTGTAGATGCTTAAATAACGTCGCCTGTCCCTTCTCATTCTGTAGCATGCCTGGAGAAATATGGCAGTCTCCCTCCACCTTTGTATTTCTTTCCTGACAATATAGCCTCGAACTGCAGCTTGAATTCTTATGCAAGCTCCCTTCAATTTCCTGTAATCTTCTTTAAGTTGAAAAGCATATTTTTGAGATCGATACTTTCGCTGGACACAAAGCGCTGCCTCCCTTAATGCACAATATCGCTTATGTGCTTGCCTCATCTTTACAAACGCTTGAATTTTCACCGTTGCATCTTTCAGGTTTTTGAATCTCTTCTGGGCAACGTAAGCACGGTAACTTGACTGAATTTTTACTACAGCTCTTAATATGCGAGCCTCTATCCTAGCTTTCATTCCTCTGTAGGCTGACTGCAGGACAAGAGCAGCCAGGCGCATCCTCTGGAAATCCGCAGCTGCCTTTTTAGAGCTGACCTGTGCCTTATACCAAGTTTGAATTACAAAAGCAGCATTTTTAATCTTTTTGTATCTTTTTACTTGTTGGTATTTTCTCACATGTGACTGCAATGTAGTAACTGATTTTTTTAGTTGTAAAAACCTTAGTTTCTCTTTTCTCACTCTCCACAGCGATTGAATAACACAAACTGCTTTTGTTTGTCTGTATAGTTTACGTGCCTTCATACCTCTAAAAGCAGCCTGGAGAACTATCACTGCTGCACGCTTTTTCAAATAGTGCTCTCTTTCAACTTTTCCTAGTTTATAAGATCTGTAATACTGCTGAATTGTCACTATTTTTGCCCTGTGTTCCTGGTAAATTCGTCTAGCCAGCTGACACCTGTACCAAGCCTGAATATTGATAGCACATTGCTTAATATGTTGATACTGCTTCAAATCTCTGTGCATCCTATACCAAGACTGTATGACAAGGGCAGCCTTCTTTCTTTTAGCCAGTTTTGAACATTGCCATTTTCGGAAATAAGCCTGAAGAACTAACGTAGCTTCAATTTTCTGTTGAATTTTGTACTTTTTCCATCTTCTGAATGCAGACTGGATAGTAAGTGCTGAAGACTTCAGTATTTCATATCTCTGCCGATCTTTTTTGGCCAACTTGGATGCACGCACATGACTCTGAATTGTAACAGTAGCCCAAAGAATTCGCTTATATGTGGCAACAGACTTGACCATCCTTATCCTTGCTTGAACAAAAATAACATAGTGCCTTAGCCGTAAATATCTTTTCCTAGCAGAGTATTTTCTCCAATTAGCCTGCAAGAAAAAATAGAAAATGTAGTATTTTCTTCATGGAATCTCAAGTTAAACCTAAATTTGAGGACTACCAACCTCAGACTCTTAAAGATTTCTTTATTGTTACTTAATCTCTAGTAAGATAAACCCAGATATCAACATAAACCCAAACAAAACCCAAAAGCCAAATGCTTGAATTATTGCTTTTTTTAAGCATTTTAAATTCTGCAAAAAAGACAAATCTTCTCTGGCAACAAAAGATTCCCTTTTTTACTTTTTGATAAATCTGCAATTCTTTAGTTTCCACTACAAGAAGTCTTAAGAATGTAGTATCTATCTTTGGACAATAGTGGGTAAGTATCTTAAGAAACAGAATTAACAGCCCAACTAACAACTGGTAACTAATGTAACTATTGACTGCCATTCTGAACTTGCCCACTGCAAGTGGCATAACACCACAAGAGTAATTTTTTTAAAGCTTCTTTAGGTAATGTTCATCATCTATAAAGAAGCAAACCAACACAATCTGATCACTCCTTACACTGACTGGCTTAAGACCCAGTGGCTTTAATGTTTACAGTATACCGAGAGTATTCACTGAGAAGGAAGAATTGTTGATTTAATAGCACATTGCCATTTTTGTTCGAAGAGAAAAAGCTACCAAAACATCTCAAAGGCAAGGGTTGGGTAGAGTAATGCTACATTTCATGAAGACACCAGTTGCTGCAAGCAGAACAAACGGCCCTGAGGAAGCCAGTTCCTTACAGGTTTCAGAGGATTTTCTTGCTGTGTAATCTTATATTACCTGAATGACTGTGGCAGATCTACTTCTGGCTTCCTCCAGTTTTGCCTTTTTTAGATTTAAAATAATCATCCTGGCTAAGTATCTTCTCCAGTGCTTCTGAATGAAAACTGCTGCATTCACTCTCCTCAGGAAGCGTCGACAAGACAAGAAGTTCATTGCAGATTTCTGAATTATCCGAGCAGCTCTGTCTCTTTCCTACAAAGAGTGAATGATCCACTGAACAATTAGGGTTGGAATTTGCACCCAAATTTTTATGTATTAAAATAACTATCTAAAGCAGTCTCATAAAAATTAGGCTTGTAGACACCACAGCTTTTCTTTAGTAAAAGAACTTCCTGAGATAGAACATTTATTTCAACACAGAGTTCCTTGTAAAAGGGTGGTATCACTTAAATTTATAGCCTCCCACCTTCACAGTTCTTTCTCTTTTATACTCAGCTTTTAAACACTGCTAAGGAGCCCATTTTCAAGCCTCAATTTTAATTTTTATTCATAAGAGTTTAAGATACCCTTACAAATGAAGCACACCAGAATGCCTTCCAGCTATATTTAAATATGAGTATAAAGATAGTCATACCAGCTCATGTCCATCTAGCCCAGAGTTTTGTTTGCATACACCAACCAGTGTTTTTATTGTAACCCAGAGTTACCCACACTGTAACAACAAACTGATGTAAGTACAAAGTAAAAGGAAAAAGCAACTAACATAACACATCATCAGCCCACCTTGTCAGAACCTTCCTACTAGCTTATCCTACCACAGGGCAAAGTAATATGTGCACATTGTAAAATTAAATTAAAAAAGCCTGCAATGCTTAGGGGTTTTGATTCCCTGTTCCCCTCCCAGCATCTTTACTAGTAGTTATTTTAAAACAGAAAGGGAATATATTATCATCACTAAGGTTGTGCAGCTTTTATAAGAGTAAAAAACCTGGAGCTGAAAAAACCTACATAAATGAAACATCTGCCCCTTCTACACTACAGATTCTTAGAATACTTCACTTGTACACTATTTCAACCTCAAATAACATACATCTTAGACACAGTGGGGGCATTTATCAACCTTAATGGTGTCATAGTTTTAAAACCATCACAAGATCTGGTATAACTACCAGAAAAGCAAGAATCAAAATACCTTGTCACTTGTGTGAGTCAAAAGACTGGTAAAGTTTAGCTCCTGAAAAAAATAGTAGATCTATCCAGAAGTTTCATTACTCTTTTCATCTTGTAGATTTCAATAGGAATTAAAAATAAGCTACTCTCTTTTTGTTTTAAGGAAGCAGTGCAACTATTTTCTATTTGAAATATTGGGAAAGGACTTAAGGGGTGACATGCTGTAATCAGCACAAAAAAGAAAGAACAGTAGCCTTTAGACCAAATGTAATTACTTGAGAATAGTCTTAAGAAAAAGTGTGTTTTAGTAGATTACACCACCAAGGCTGTATACTTTGATAATAAAAATGGTACTCATTAATTTAAATGCCAATAGCATTCTAATAAACATGCATCCTCCAAACAGTGAATTTATATTCTTTATTTTGCATTTCTCAAAGTAGAAGTTGCGCAATATTGCACAGGCAAAGAGTACCTGAGAAAGTTTCAGTTCCTTTTTCAGCCTGTAATTCCTCCAAGCAGACTGAATTAATCGTGCAGCTCGAATTTCTTGACGAAGTTCTAGAAGCCGCGAACACAGAAATGACAGGTAGGTAATAACAACCTACATAAACACAGAACACAGCAAGTTAAGGGCTATACAGAAGAGGAGGACATGTTCACAAGAAAGCAGACCACGTCAACATCAACTTTAAAGGCATTTTACCTTCTCATCAGGAATTGTATTTGACATGTCTGAGTGATGAATCATTGCTGGTATTCCACCTAGGTCAGATACTGCAGCATTGATCAGCTGGAAGTTTTTCCTTTCATTGTCCAAGAGTTCCTTGTATAGGACTGAGGCAGTTACAGCTTTGCAAACAGAAAATATTCGTGAAACCAAACTGTGTATAAAAGAAACAGGCTTAAAATGAACTTCTATACATCAAAAAAACTCACTTTGGTCAAACATTCCTTCTATAACATTTAGAGAGGTATCAGAGTCTGAAGAGGATGACGGAGAAGAATTTAGTCCCACTGTACGAGTTCTTGAGCATTCTACTGTTTGGGTTGTACGGTGGCACACAGCTTCCAAAGGCACATAACATGGATGATAATGATGAATCAAATGACATAATACTCTACCATCTGAGAAACACACTGTGAAATTTTCCACCTGTTAAATAAAATACAATAAGATACAAGTTCCTTGAATATTTGTTATTTAAGGAGAGGAATTCCCCTTACGCCAAACATTAATTCTCACATTTAATTCTCACAGTTCCTATAAACATAAGATATTTATGCAAAAATATTTTTAGAATGAATGCTCATTAAACAACAACAACGACGACGAAAAAAACCCCCAAAAATAGCAAACACCAAACCCTCACCCCAAAACAATTCAGCATATTCCAGAAAAAAATGTTCAATTTTTAAAAGGCACTTTTATGCATAACACTAACTGGGAGATCCTTTTGCTCAAACTTGGTTAAAAAGAAAGCTGCAGCTAAACCCACATAAAGATAGTTATTTCAAACTGGATTAAAAAGTCCAGAAGGGTATTTAAGACTGACTAAAATTGAATATTATGTATTTGATAGTTGGAAGAATTCTGCTGTATAAGAAATAACCATTCTTATGACAACAAAGGATGCATTTGCCAAAAAATGCATAAAACTATTTACCTTGATATTGTAAAATCCACAAACAGCATTAACCCATGCCATCAGCAGCTTTACATTTTCACTGTAACTTTGAGGTGAGAAATTACTATTATTATCTTCTTGTACTCTACAAGAATTTGGAGAAGTTTTGAGAGCAATCAATCGTGTTTTCCTCTTGTGTGTATTCCTTAAAAATTCAATTTCTTCTTTTAAATGTTCTACATTAAGAAATACATCCACCTATTAGGAAAAAAAAAAAAAAAAGATTTTATGTCACCAACAGTCCGATACATTATGCATTATTCCAGCTGGATACAGAGGCTTTAAATACGGCATTTTAAAGAGAGCCTACTCTCACTACTTAGTGGTACCTGCCACACTGATCAGTAGTCTACAACTGGGACTTTACAGCATAGATGGCGGCGTCCATTACCAACTGCTTTAAATTAAAGAACCTATACCACATTTTCACTATCCTGTGCAAAACAGTTATTATAGTTGGGGAAAATAGGGAAATTCCCTGAAATCTGTGTAATTTCACCATCTTTTCAGAGGAAAAAAAGAGTTTCAGAGTCTCATTTGCATTTCTATGGAGTCCAGGTACCACCAGTCATCATTTACGGGATTCCAAGAGGACTTGAGCTGGCGTGATGATGTGAGATTTGGAGAACCAGTAGCATATCCACAGGGCTTGGACAAAGTCCCTGCTCCCTGTAATTTTTTCTTCAATCAAAAGCAATGGAACTGTGACATGTGCATCAGGAGAACCAGCTGAATGAAGGTAACTTCTCAATACTATAACAGTAGTTAAGAAGATAGTTACATTTGATTTTTATTATGTTCTTCTGCCTCACAGCTCTGTGGCTATAGTCTTTGAAATTCTCGCTTTAGATATAGTTAACTGTACTTATATTCCCAGCTACTTAGTGGTCAATTTCCACTCAACTGGTAAATTATTTTATCTTTCATACTTTAAGTTCCTTCTGGATTTATTGGCTGGATACATATTTTCAAAAGACTACTGAACTCAAGTTAACTCTAAAAACAGTCTCAAGAAACTATTTTGCTTCCTCTACAATTTTTTTTTTTAACACTGGCTTTGAAATACCATTGCAGGAATGCCCAAGAAATTTTTGTTCTTGTTTCAAGAATGTTTCTTCAAATTGACTTTCAGGCAAACAAAAAAAAACCTAGAAGAGCTATAGCTTCAGAGCTTACTTTATAATTGCCTATCAGTGCAACTCCAAAACAGCTTGGTAAGCTCTTACTAACTAAAAAGGCTGTTTTGGAGTAAGAGCTTACCAGCTCTTACTAACCATTTTACTCTTACTTACCATTTTGAGACCAAAGTTATTTTACTTTCCTCTATCAATATCAATCCTGTTGGCGTACAGCACAAACTAAAAGTTTTCCAAAAACTTGTATGAATGTATATAAGAAAAAGCACAGTTAAAATGTTACTGAATCTGTATTGTTAGGCCACAGTTAGTTGATTAGGTAAAGTTTGCATGGCACTTCAAAAGAGATCATTTCTGTCTGGACTTAAATTTCACAGGCTTTCATTGACAATAAATATTCCTGAAAATTTGTTTGTTTGTTACAAGTAAAAACACCAGCCTAAGTAATTGAATAGTACCTGGAAGGCAAAAACAATTTTCCACAAGAGTGCCAACGTTCGTTCTCTGTGTCTATCCACAATATCCCTGGAGCCAATTGAAGCACCTGTTAAATAAAACAGGTAATTAAAGTGTGCACTACTCCAATGCACTTAGAGTAATCCTGCTTTCTAGGCCTTACCACTTTCATCTTTCAAGTGAATTCCTTTCTCTTTTAGGACATTAAGAACAATGTCAACATTATGCATCTTCTGTAGGCGACTTATTGCAGGAACTCTCAATTGTTTTGAAAGATCCCAGTTTTTGGTGAGAAGTTCCATTGTTCTCCTAAAAAGGGAATTTCACAGTTTAATGATCATATTAAGTGTCATATAAAAGAAAATAAATACTTCAAAGTAATTCTGTATCAACGTACACAAGACGAATGCCACATTGTAAGTCCACAGCCAGATTTGTTACAGCAAAATCAAATTCATCGAGTGGAGTTTGGATATGTCTGACGGGTAGTCCTAAGAAACCAAGATGGCGGGAAAGGTCACCTTCACCACTCAGGAAGTCCCGAGAAAATGCAAGCAGAAGGTCTTTGCTAGCCTAGAAGAAATTGAAAAAAAAAAATTAAAAGGGAAGATAATCTTAAACTACCATATTCATCAAGCAGAATACAATTTTCATCCCTTGTCTCCCAAATTGGACTCAATGTTTCCTTGCCTAATACTTAAAATGATAAATTATTTTGGTTTCATTTATTTTGAGCTAGTTCACACGCTTTAATTTTCATCATACCTGGCTACCATGTCATTGAAAACATCACCAAATTCAGGAATACGTTTTTCTCAGTCTGCTTGTCAATATATTACAAGCCCAAGAAAAGTGATTTTATTTGAACATACTTGTTAATCAAAACCTTTGTACAACAGATGTTGCATAGCCTTCTTATCACAACAAAGTAACAGGAAAAAAAAACCCAACAGAAAATCCTATCAATCTGACTTGCAGTTTAAGATCAGCTGCAGCATGCTAGAGTGATATTTCAATATAATGCAGAAGCTTAACTTTAGAGAGGGAAACCTGATAACACAAGAAGACAAAGTCCTTCCTACAAGACCAACACCTCAATTTTCTTGGCATTTCCTTTACATGACGATGAGATGGTGTATTGAGAAAGCTTGTACAAATGGATGAACAGACAAGACTTGTTAAAGAAAAGTACACAGATTAAAAAATACAAATGAATTCTTTGTTGAATCTTATGACAATGTTGGAGGGAGACAGCAAATCACAAGTCTCTTACCTTGAACTCTGCATCCTTACAAAAGAGGCAAGGATCATGGTCAATGATTCTGGACTGTTTGGCACAATCCAGAAAGCAAACTAATAGCAGCAATTTTTTTAGCGTGAATTTTGACAAAGCTTCTTCATGACCTAAAAAGGCAGAACCCATTAAGTGACAGTTTAAAAATTAAGTGCTAAAAATAACCTAATTTTGGGAAATAGTACTTACCTTCTCTGTAAAGGTGAGGCACAGTGGGATGTCTGTATTCAGCTGCAATGTCAGGGTTCCAAAGCAAGCGATTAAGGATAAATATTGCTAAACCCATAACATCACTATTGCTCTCCAAAGCTATCAGTTCTCCATAAACAGTCTAATATGAAAGGAGGGGGGGGAAAAAAGCAAAACCATTAAAAATTACCTCAAATACAGGTGAGGTAGGGTTTTTTAATAACATCATACATTACTGAAATTCTGAAGTACTAAATAGTAAAGAGTCTCTAAAAAGCAACCAGTTTTTCAAATCAGTAACTGAAGGATAAAACCAAAGGAAAGTCCAGAAGAAATAGTCTCATTTCAAAACATGTACAATAATCTGCATCTCAGGAATCAAGCAGGAACTTCTTTAAGACAACCACATTTTTCTCCAGTTTAGTAAAGAGTGAAACTGATAGGAATCTGCTTTTGTGTTATTGGCCAGGGAGATAATTACCATTTTCCTTGATTAAATACTTTCCTTTTTAATAAGCTAAACACTTTTTAAAATCAAATCTGTTGTATTAAGAGATGTAAATATGCTATAACTAAATTAAACTTATGTCATTTAGTAAAACAGAAAATACAAAGAAACCCAAAACATCTCCTACTAAAAAAATGCTAGATGTCTTTAAAATGTAATTATATCCCATAAATACTGCACTTACCTCCAGGCCTATACGCAGCCACAAAGGATTGTAAGATAAAAGCCAGTTAACGACTTTCTGCCTCTCTCCTGCAAGACAGTATATGTAATATTACCTCCAGCAAGCATTTCATATTATAGCAAAAATTTCTATCAACCAATTTTAGAATAAATCAACTTAGTCTGTAAATACTCTTTATCTATTTACAAGAAAAGAGACGATGCAAAGTTTTAGTATTCTTACCTACGTCTTTCCAGAGGTGTCTGTCTCTACGAACTAGCAAACGTCTATTTTCAATTTCAACTTCCAGCTTCTTAATAGCTTTAACCATTGTTTCAGATGTAAACAAACGGCAAGCATCACGTCGTAACTTATTCAGCTTACGATGAGCCATATAAGCTTTTAGAGATGCTTCATCTTTTGTTGGTGCTTTAGGCACGCTGGTTTTATGATGGTTCTCTTCTCCCAAGATAAGAGCAGCTGCATTTACTGTTTAAAAAGCACACAAAAAGTATGCATTTATATCTCAAAGGTAGATTTTCCCACCTTATTTACTTTTTTCTCTCTAAATTTGCATTTTGCTAGCTTACTTCTGACTAATGATTTTATACCTCAGGAAGCTTATCAGCTGTTGTACTAAACATATATTGTCATTACACGTATATTAGTCAAATATTTAATATAACAATGTTTATTTCATAAGCAAGTAGAGCTAGGAATGCAATTTTAAGATCAATTGTACCATCTTCAGTTTTTTAGATTGAAGATTAAGATTGTCAAAGTACATTACACTGTCATTTTAATAAAGTGACAGCTATAATGTTTTTCAGCAGGTGGCGATTTGACACTCAACACACACCGAGGAGTGTCACAGCCACATGTTTCACTGTGTATTTCTTGTTTCAGAACATTCAGGTATATAGTATGCTGTGCTTGGTGTGAGCAAGTGAGAGGAAAATATGATTCTGAAAAGGGTTAGATGGTTATAAAATTCTGCTGGGATGGACAGCACTGTGTCCAGTGTAAGAACTGCATTTGATTTAGCATATTCCATATTTTCTAGCTTAACTGCACTGAGACACATTACCAAACATTCGGATTATGATCATCACTGTATTAAGTCAAATGCTGAAAAATGAAACACAGGTGATACATAAAAAAATAAAAACCAAAAAGCTCTTACCTTAGAGCTTAATGTTACAGAAACTAAAGTGACAAGTTAGTACTACTCACTAATGCTAATGAAGTATGTTATATAATGTTCAAGAACACAGAATCATAGAATAGTTCGGGTTGGAAAGGACCTTAAGATCATCTAGTTGCAACCCTCCTGTCATGGGCAGGAACATCTCACACTAAACCATGTCATCACTGGAATGGGTTGCCCAGGGAAGCTGCGCACATTGAAAGACAAAGTGAAAATTTTTGTACCCTTACCTTGTGAGGTGTTTGTTTTTACATTGAAGTCATCGGGGGTAAGTACAAAATTTAACCACCAGGTGAAACCTCGCTGCTGCTTCTCCTTCCAACGCTCATCATAAAACATGTTTTTAGCAGCAAAAGGCATTGGATGCCTAGGGATGACTTAAAAAAAAAAAAAAAAAAGAAAAAAGAAAAAAAAGAAAAACCCTCTGCAGTTCTTTAAATGTTTGATAACCAATATACATTTCATTGTAGAAAGCACTGACATTTTACACTCCATTTAGCACTATAGCACAAAAAAGCAGACTGTTAGAATTGTCAGTAACTTCAGATCAGCCACTGCTAAATAAATTTCAGCCACAAAACATGAATTAAGTTACTAAAGCACTAGAACAAATACAAGATTTCTAGAACCCAGGCCATTTGCTATGCACATCTTGTGGCAAAAAAAGTTGAGCTGGATTACATCCAGGAAGAACCATTTTATAGATAAATTTTTCTGATCAGATCAAATTAGTATTATTAGCTCTGTAAAATTAGCATTCTTTTAGTAAAAGGTTTTCTCAGGTATTCTGTTGTATTAAAATGTTATCAGATATCAGAGGCATTTCACTGATAATCATCAGTCAGCTGGGAATATTCTCTGTGTGTATGTTTGTAAAAAAGGTAGCTTTTACATTTATAAGCAAAACTGGAAGAAAGTAACACATGCCTTCAGCTGGCCAATGTGTTGCAACCACTTTTCTTATGAGTAGTCAAAATGGAACATGAAAGGCTACATATATTTTTCTACTAGATGTTGAGTCATTGTAGTCTTCTATTTCATCTCAGCTCTAACCAGTTGGTCTTACCAATCACTAGCAGTACAACAATTGTGATGTTCAGTTCAGTATATACTGTTTAACTAAATGCCAGAAGCCAGCTTACCTGTTTTCAGTGGTTTCACAAACGTCAGGCGAGACTGAGCCAATCCAGGGATGGGATTACTAATTCTGTTGGTAGTTCTGGATGCTTTTTGAAGTGAAGAACCTATAAGCATTCACACACAAATATCAACAACAAATATGTCAATGAAAGTTAATGTATTAAAGTTTATAATTTATAAACCACAGAACTAGAGTAATTCCCCATAAACCCATGCAAAATACCAATAATCTCGCGTTGATGGAAAAAGTTAAGGAAATCAGTTTGATGACAGATAAAAGGGAAAAACACTTGAATAAATAAGCACTATTGCATTTCACAGATTTTCCATACACTAATGAAATACACCATTCGTAATTGATTATCATATGGCTAGAAACACTAAGCTAATTGGTAAAAACATTCATTAGAACATGTGAAAGTGTATTCTCTAAACATACGGGCTAAAAGCTAAGAATTTTAGGGCTTGACTCACCTCTTCCCATAGTTAGATGACTACATTGATACTCATTTCAGAGCAGCCCAGGTTGTGTTAGCTTAGGCATCAAGGCACTAGCTAACAAGTATCATTAGCAGTAGGAGGGCTTTTATAAGTTGTACCCTCCTGCTTAGCTTCAAGCAGTAGAACATTCACTTCTGGAGAAGTGAAGTAGTCATTCCAATCTCTCTTGCGCTTCTAATAAATTTTAAATACATTCTGGTAATTTTTAATAAAGCTGGATCTCAAAAGGATGAAATTACTGATTGGCTTTTCAAAGTTAAATTTTAGTAGTGAAATATGAGGGTTTTTTTGTGAAGCCTAGAGACAATGTTTGTACGATTAAAAGAATGACAGGTTGTATTTCTCAAGAAAAAAATGTCAATAAGAACATAACTCAAAGCTGTCATTTCTATGTTTCACAACTAGGATTAAGAGATGCCAAAGTCATTTTGAGCTCACAGAATACTTCCTTGTCCAGTCCATCTAACCTTACTCTAATCGATATAGAAATATACAAACTCTAATAGAAATGACCTGTTAGGTAACACAGCTCTTCCTGCTACACACTAGCACTGTTCGTGTGTAACACTGTTAGTACGTTCTTGTTTTATGTAGACTTATCTTAGAAAGCCTGAAATAAAGGGCGTTACTGAAAGCCCCAAATCCTTATATCCCAAAGCCGTAGATCACAGAACAGATAATTTGAACTGAAGCAAGCAGCATATGTTATTTTCATCTGAAAGCTATGACAAATTTTTCCTGTTAGGACCTGTGTGAAGATTCTGCAAATTAAATGCATCTTTCAGTTACAGACCCTCATTCTTTTTGCATTCCAGAGCATGTTTGGGAATGGAGCGTTGAGAAAACTCAAAATACATTGAATAGAAGAAGTCAACTACTGATCTTCGAGCAACAAAATACTGGCAAACTGTAAAGACAGAAGGATCTACACAAGGCTGATAAGCTTATTAGACAGTAAAAAGCAGGCAGAGTGAATGAGACTTGAGAACTACGTATTTGAAAACGTGACAACAGTAATGGAGTCAAATATTCACAACAGCAAGTGTATCTATGACAAATCTTGTGCAGTAAGTTATTAGTAAATTTAAATTACAAGAACTCTGCTTGAGGACTGTCAGACACTTTTCATGTTACTGTCATTAGCAAGGTTTGCAAAACAGTAAAGTAAATTTTAAGCTAATCATATCACCAAAATTGGCTTTCAAATTTTTAAAATCCAGACAATACCTAACAAACTGAAAAGGTCCCAGTTTCAGAGATATGAAAAGGCTCAGGGGAAACAATATCATCATGTTCCAGTATTCAAAGTGTATCTACAAAGACAACTTAAGACTCCCTTTTTACAAGGAGTCACATGGAAAACAAAGGGGTAATGGGCACAAGCTACTCCTGGCGAAATTGACTGGACACAAGAAGAAATCTTTTCACGACGAGAATAATCAGCCAGTGGAATAATCTCCCAGGGAAGTGATGGATTTCCCCAGTGTTGGACACCTTTAAGATTCAGCTGGACAGCAAGCTGGGCTATCTAGTCGAGGTCATGCTTTGCCTAGGAAGGTTGAACCAGAGAACTCTTCCAACCTGGTATTCTACGATTCTACTAGATATGAAATATTCCTGACTGTTGCTAGACAGTTCAAGTTTGCTACAAAAATTCCATAATCAAAGGCATCTTTCCGAAAAGTGGTAAATGAAAGAAAAACTGCTCACCAGCTTTCTTCCTCTGCCCTACTCTCTCTCGGTTTGCAGGTTTGGAGGCTGATGGTCTTACAGTGGTATGCATTTTATTGTCCACACTAGACATAAGGGTTCTTTTTCTTTCCACTTCTTCCACATACACCGGAGCTGCAGCTTTACTATTTTCTATATACATGTCACTTTTCCTCTTACGACATAAAGAAATTGATCCAGTAGGAAATAAATTTACTTTGTCATTGTGACACTTATGTTCAGGTGAAACGGGACCTATCACTGGAAGTTGGTTAAATATTTCTGCTTTTGTATGTACAGACACATCAGCACATCCCATTATTGCTTTATTAAGGCATTTTTTAGATTTAGGCCAGTGGGTTTCCCTTCTTTTTTCTTCAACATCAGGCTTATTTTTTATGACAGTGGCAGAAAGAACTGGGCGCTTTTTTGGTTGTTCTCTCAAAGAATTGTGAGTCTGAAGGTCCTCTGTAGAAGCAAAACTGCTGTGATTTTCTTTGGGCTTGTCATACTGAAATACTTTTGATTCTACATTATGCATCTCCAAGACTTCATTTAAGTTGTGTTCTATATGAGCATGTGGTTTTGTTTCTACATCTCCATTTTTTTTCCATTTTGAGGGAGGGAATTTCTTTACAACATAAGTCTCTGTAGTAGAAGATATTACAGCTGCTTTGAGTATAGGAGTCTTTAATTGCTTATCTGACAAGCTGTCTTTCACAAATTGATCAGGTGACAGAATTGGAACAGGCTGTTCTATTATATCTATATCCACTTGATAACTGTCATTTACAAAAGAATCTGGACTTAAAATCCTCCTTGTACATAGAACAGGCAAGGATGCTGAGTGTTCTGGAGTGCAAACTGCTGGGAGCACACCATTAGGAATTACTTCATTGTTTGAAATTGACAGTTGTGCTACTCCAGTAGTACTGCATGCATTTTCAAATTCATTGTGATCAATAACGGATTTCTTGACATCACAGCTGTCCTTTTCAGGCATTAACTCGTTATTCACAGTGGCAGCAATATCCAAGAATGTAGTTGATCTTCTCATTGCAAGTGGTGTGCAAGCATTATTACGTTGTTCCTCTAGAACTGGTGCAATAGGAGATATAGGCAATTTATTTTCTGAGCCAACAAGAGAGTCATTTCCTGGGGATGTACTATTTTCCACCATGTTCTGATTTTCACATGGCTGAAGTGGGCTTCTAAGTCTGTCCACTTTCTGAGATACTCGAAAGGTCTTATTAATATTTTTAACTTTTGAAGTACTTTTAACTTTTGTTGAAGCAGATGTTTCTAAAGAGTTTTTCTTTTTTATAGTATCCCAAAGACTCCTCTGAAAAAGAACCACAAATGAAAGTTAATATGCTGACTTTCTAAATACTTTCATGTGTAAAAATGAAGGTGACTAGTGTATTAAAAGTCTAAAACTACTATAAAAAGAATACCTAGTCCAAAACTCATTGCAAATTATTTTCAGGCTTTTTGGGTCATGTTTTAGTTTTATTGTCTAAACTGCAATGCACTAGTATTTACTTTCCAACCCAGATGAAAAACAATTAAGACAATGGCTATTCCTACCGACAGCATCATTTATCAAATTTTAATTCTCCTTCACTAAATTTTTTACTAATAAAATCAGTATTGTGTCAGCTATGTCAAAGTAATGTTTATTGTGTGTCCTAATTCCACACACTCACCTTTTTCTTCAGAGGCTGCTCAGCAACACCCAGGAGCACAGCTTGATGTTTTACAATGCCATTAATAACAAAAGTTATCAGTTCTCTGACTTTTCCTTCTTCTAAAGGTGTCCATGTTACAGAAGCAAAGACTTTTTGTCCTGACTATTGGAGAAAAAGAAACAACTAAATCTAGTACTTAAGTACACTTCTGTAAGAAAGATAAAGTAATTGAATCAAATTAGAAGCAGTATAGATGAGCAACATATATTCTGACAACATGAAAAAATAAACAATTTTTAAATGTCGATTTTCCCCCAGCATATAAATTTAAGCAATCTCTAACAAAAATGTTTTCTTAATAAAAGGGCACATACCTCTTAATGAAACAATAAAGGAAAACAAGCAAGAACACATGTAGATATAACATAGTAGAAAGGACAAAATTTTAGTAAAGGTAAGTAGAAGAAATAACTTTTTGCACATACTAACTATGTAAGGCCTTTAAAGTAATTTTGTGAGAATTATAGTTGGACCAATAATGACAGGTTAATTTTTAGGATCTTACCTGAATCTAAATACAAGTGTAAATTTCTTTTAGTTAAATAACCCACAAAGATGAGATTTGACACCTAAGTTCATTGAATAAAGATGAAAATAAGCAAGGAAGCTATGGAGCTATGCATGATCTATGAAAAGATTACGTAACCTATGGTTACATGGGTTTTACATAGGAGTAACCTATGGTGCTCTGCTGGTCTCAATATTGACAGACTGTCATGGTTTAAGCCCAGCAGTCAACAAAGTATGCACACACGCCAGCCATGGAATGGGGAGGAGTATCAGAAAAAGGTAAAACCCACACGTTGAGGTAAGAACAGCTTAATAACTTAAGTAAAACATAACAACTGTAATAATAGGAAAAAACAGGAAGAAGAATAAAACCCAAGAAACACAAATGATGGACAATACAAGTGCTTATCACCCACTGACTGATGCCCAGCCCACAATGGGGCAGCAATTGCCCTTTCTTGGCCAGCTCCTCCCAGTTTTTATACTGGGCATGACATGCTGTGGTATGGAATATCCCTCTGGTTAGTTCATGTCAGGTGTCCTGTCTCTGCTCCCTCTGGGCTTCTTGTGCCCCTCCTCACTGGCAGAGCATGAGAGACTGCAAAGTCCTTGACCAGGGTAAGCACTGCTGAGCAACAACCATAACACTGGTGCGTTATCAGCATTATTCTCATACTAAAGCCAGAACACAGCACTGTACTGGCTACCAAGAAGAACATCAACTCTATCCCTGCAAAATCAACACATAAACCAAAGAATGTTTGTACCTCAGATAAAAATCAAAAAGAGAGTTTGAAAACGACCAATCTCTTGAGCATACAAATTAGGAATTCCACTTCCTCTGGCAGATGTATTGAACGAAAACATATAAACTAATTCAATATGTGCTTATACAGTAAAGCCGGTCAACACTGGTTAGCATTCATTAATTGCTATAAGAACTTATCATTCAAACACTTCACAGTGAGACTCCAGTCTGTTTTCATAAGCACACTGACGCAAAGGATCTCCAGAGAGTTTCTCTCACGAAGGCTCTGGAGAGTTTTTTGTCTAAACTGTCCTTAAAAAAATGCCAGCATTGATTGCCTTAGCCATGGTTTATATTTCCTCGGCAACTGTATATTTATTCCTAGATTAAGCCTGCTTTGCTGTCCATTATATTATTGTCATGCAGAAGAGTGAATCACTATCTCCTCCACAAGCTCCCTTAGCCTTTTTCCTACACAAATCACCTTCGACGTTTTGAGGGATCACTTTTGAACACCTCGCACTCTTCTGTCTCTGTTTTTAAAACCACATTCCCAGAGAATATTTACTTTATCTTTCCCCCACCACTTTCCTGCCAAAAGCCCCTCTGTGCCTGTGACAGCGCCCCCCCCCCCCCCCCCCCCGGCCCCGGAAGGTCTCATCCCACCACCTAAGGCTCCCCCTTCATTTCCGCTTTCACGCGAAGGCGAAACAAGAAGCACAGCACCCACAAACACTGCCCACAGCAAGGGGACAGCTCTCAGGGTACTCACTACCAAACCCACCCCAACCCATCCTGTGGCTGGACGCGGCCAGGTGATGCGCGACTCTTCCGGCGGAGAATAACGCTGCAGACCAGTAACACCTCTCAGGCCTCGGCCCTCCCCACCGCCCAGCAGCGTGCCATGGTGCTCTCGGATGTCACACAGCCCACAATTCTCCCTGCCTCAGCCCCGCGGCCCCGCGCCTCTCCCGGTACCTGCACGAAAAAGCGGCGATGTTCGATGCTGAAGCCCTTGTCAGAAGCCGGGAAGCGCTCGACGACCACCTCGGTGTCCTCTGCGTTGGGGTTGTCGATGCCCAGGAGGCACGTGCGGGAGGCGCCGACACGCAGGCTGCCGAAGCTGAGGAACGGCGGCCGGGAGAAGTGGCTCAGGACCAGCACAGGGGGGACTTCATCAGCGTCCTCCTCCTCACCCCGCGTGGCCCAGCGCCGCCGCCGCCTCCGCGGGTTGGCGGCAGCACTCGGCTCCCACACCGCCGCTCCAGAGAAGAAACCCGCTGCCATACCCCGGGCAGAATGCCGGAGCGGGGTCGACTCCCGCTTGTACCGCAACCAGCGCTCCGCCACAGCACCAACCGCCGTGCCTCCACCAGCCTGTTCAAACGCGGCGCCTCCGCCAATCCCCGCGCCGGACCGCCCTGCCTTGCCCCGCCCCCTCGTTAATCCGCCAATGAGCGCCGGGCGTTTTATTTAAACGACCCGACCTCGCAGGAGCGAGGCGCCGCCGTGTGGTCGGACCGGCAGAGCTGCAGCTATGCTTCACAATGAAATGGTGCTAGCTAAATAGATAAATAATAATAATGGATTTAGCAAACCTTCATGCTAAAAAGCTCTTCAAGTATTATTAAAAAAAATCAAACAAAGCCAAATATTTTTCTAAATAAATTTAATTTATAAAATATTTTTAAGTAGAATGAGATGCACACAAATTTAATGGAAAAAAACCCCAAAACTCGTTTGTTTATCTTTCGTGAACTTTAAAGCTGAAAGACACACACAGTGCTGCGTTTCCATGCTATTAAAATAAAAAGGGGCCCCGGAGAGAAATCAAAACCTAGTGCAAGCACCTCTGCAAGAAATCCTGTGAAGCGAGCAGTGTTAAGACGAAAGAACTTTACTTTTCCATAACAAACAAAATTACACATAGGACTGAGTACTTCTACAGTTACAGTACACTTCCTAACTTTTCCTTACAGCAAAGAATTAGCCCGAAAAAGACTACTTAAAGACTTCCATCTAAAATATCAGCCTATACAGATCACATTTAAAACACATTATCTTATATACCAGTGACAAAATATTGAGTTTATTTCACCTTATACTTTCATATAAAAGGACTGACATTTTAACACAATCAAATGGTTATGGGGGATTAAAAAAAATTCACCATTACTACCTTTAATCCATCAAATCTTTTTGAACCAAAACATTTCTCAGGAATCGTGGAAAAAGACCCTTCTGGGCTTAAGCAAAGTGACTGCCCTGCATTATATTCTGCCAGTACCATTCTTAATGCATATGATGGAAACAACCAAAGCACTGCGAGATGGTATTGTACAAAAAGATAGCATGTGGCAGCAGTCACAAGGACCTACAGATAAACACATTCTATTTCCCTTCAGCTTCACTCATGTGGAAAACATGCAACATGGATCAGTTATGCAGGTATGCTCAATATAGAAGCATTTCACTTCTTTTGAATAGGTTGTTTTTTTCCCTTAAAACAATAATCTACTACATCCTTCTTAGAATCCATTCATAACTCTACATTCATTAACCTCTACACAGAAATAATTTTAGATTTTAAAACTTGAGGGTCGTTTATTCCTTAGCACTCCATAACACATTTCATGTTCAGTCAAGCATGTCATGAGGTGATTCCTTTGAAGCATTCTTCAGCGTTCTGGATGCTCTTTCACATTCATTACTAGGGAAGTAAGCCTAGCTCTTTGATGATACTGACAGGTTTTTTGTCATTGCGTTCTGGTAAGACCCATCTTGAAAAAATAACTACTCGAATTACAATCCAGACTAAAGTAGCACTATATTTTTAAGGAAACCACAGCTTTACAGAAGATGCATCATCACCATTACAATTACCAATATTCAGCAGAAAAAGAGCCCATGAGAGCCATACTTCTGTAGGAAAAGTGTCAGTGCTCAAAAAGGAAATTCCAATATAAATAAATAAACTGAACATAAAATCCACTAATTTTGTTTAGCAAAAAATACAGATTCAATTTTTAAACAGAACAAGTGCAGTAAGTTCTCAGAACAAGGTAGCAGTTTAGAGTACCAACACAGAACCCACTCCTCTCCCCAAAGGTCAGCTTGTAGAAAAGACCAACTTTCTGCAATGTGCCATCCACTGATCACTCTTTAAAGACATTTTTAAGAGAGACCTGCTTCTTCCTTCTTTGGCAACAAATGGTCAACTGAGTCAGCGACAGCCAGATAAAACATAGCCTTTACTGTAAAAGCACCCTCCATGCACTCTTGGATGAGTATACATACATATTAAAATGGAGGTACCAGACACCTACGGAGTTTTGACCCACGTAGCTGTGAGGTGCAGACCTCTGCCCTTCACCTCAGTCCTGCAAAGAGGAACTGTCCTCTGTCAAGCAGAGACCAGCTACTTCCACCTACCAAATGAAGTACCAGTCCATGAATATGTACTTTGTTCATATATGAATTTTAAATAGATATAAAGCCATAAGAATTACAGCTCATGATTTTAAAAAAATAAAAACTACGTATCTAGCACATAAGCTTTCGTATTTTCTTTCACTGTCAACTGGCAACAATCCAGCCTGACCACCAGGTAAAACCACTAACTAGTAGGGTTATCTGCAAACAAAAGAATGCCAAAGAACTAGTAAGTCATTTTTTCCAGGAATAACTAGTAATTCTGGTCACCCAAACAGCAAAGATAGCACTTGGTTTCTGGAAAATGAGTCCTTTTATAGTCTGTTTCTTGCTGGACACCCAAAAACATGAAGCCCTTTGGAAAATATTGACCACAATGTTTTCCAAATAATCAACTGAACTAGAGAAAAAAGCCATTATTCAGGATATATATAAAAGGCACAATAATGAAAGAATTTTTTAAAGGACATTATCAAGTAAACATGCTCCAAACTCCATTTTAGAATTTTCCTAGAGTGCCTTCTGAACAGACTGGATTTTAAAAAGAAAGCTTTTGTTACCAACTACTTTTATGTCACTGTTTTGCCAAAATCCTACAATACCTTTTTCCTACTGTAGGAGAGAAAAAACAAGAAGTAACAAAGACAGGCTTTTTAGTCTGACAACTGCACTGACACCACTGATGTCGGGTTATTTTTAACAATACAATTACAAATGCTGGAAGGCATGTTTCATGTCCAGAAGCATTTATATGAATACAATACATACATGTTGACTTGAAAACTACACATAAAACATCCATTTTCAAGCCATGGAGTGTAAGGACGACAGAAACAGTTTTATTTTGACAAGGGTTGAAGGTGGACTTAGCAGAAATGGTAGTACTTGATAGTGTCCTTTCAGGAGGTGGCATTCAATGGCCTCATTATTGCTGTGTATTTGCTAGTATTCAGCTTCCTACCAGATATATTTACAGCACGTCAGTTCAAACATTCCCAGAGCACAGCTCTAAATTTTACTTTAGAGATACAAACATAGAACAGTTAAACATATGTAGTCCTGTTTTAGAAACCGAACTTTTAAAATTTAGGACTTCTATTGTGCTTCTTTGGCTAAGTCCTATTTAAATATCAGTAACACTTAAAATTCTATAACTCTGCCACTATTTAACAGCTAACAGAAATCTTTGGCGTGTTTAGGTTAAGAATCCATTAGGGTACAAGCTTCGAAATAGGAACGTTCAGGCAGCTCTGGCTATCCTCTCCTGCAAACTGCTCAAAGCTGAAGTAGATTGGGATTAACAGAATCTAACACCAAAGTACTTGAATAGGATTTAAAATGATCCATGCCACTTAAGAGTTTATAGAACTGTGATGATAAAACAGCTTTTCACCACAGATTGCTTGCGCTCAGGTCATTGGATAAATTTAACAGTTGCAATAATACACATACGCCCAGTTTCCCATTTTAAAGTTTCTTTAAGATAACAGGAAAACCTGGGGAAAATTTTGCCTTAATATATAATCCTTTTGAGGAATAATGAAGATGGTAAGATTACTTCAGGTATTTTCTTTGGCATAATATTCACCAAACAAACACAGAATAATTATTTTAAAAGTAGGCTTAAAATAGAAAGCTTGATGAGGTTAAATTAAACTACATTTCACCATGAAATGACCTGTAGCTCAAAATGATTCTTTTGGAAAAAAAAACAAAAAACAACCCAAAGCAAAACAAAACCCTTATGCCTAGTAAAGAAAAGGCTAAAAATAATTAAAGACATAAAATACTCTCAAAAGCTTGACTTTGTTTTATAAACACTGTACAAGAAAGTGAGAAACAAAACAATTTCATTAGTAAGTCACAAGAGATTTATAAGTACTGATTATTTCCTTCTTTTTTTCAATAGAAGTTGAGTACTGTTCTGGAAATAAGAGTCTTCAAAATTTTTTCTCCATCGTGGATAACCTGAAAATAAGCATGCTAATGTGGGACCCTGGTGTAACTTACATTCTCACAAGAACAAACCATGCCAATCCTTTATGACCGTTCATAGATTAAAATGACCTTGCAAATACCCCCATTTCTTTCAAAGTTAGAGTGTGGGGCACACTTTGGAAGACAAACTAGGTTGAAAAGCACGAAAAAATGTGTATTAAAATTATATAGGTCTAACTGTAGAAAATTAGACAATGTAATTGTCTAGATCTTCCCACATTATTCAACATACAGAGCTCAAGGAAGACTTAAGAGGCCAAATTTAGGCAGCCTAATTATACTCAGGAGGAATCACCAAACACCCCATTTAGTGTCTGCATAAAATATCTGAATCACTTTTCAGAAGAATCTAGTTTCTGTATCCATTGGCTGGGTTCCAGAATCCAGCAGATTTTAAAACCCTCCAAAAATGCCTGAGGGTTCAAGTAAAATTATATTTTAATTTCTGTGTGAAACATAATACAAAGTTTGTGGTTTATATCCCTGCCTGCCCTTAAAACTTCTAAGGAACTTGATATAGTCCTCATCCTTTCAGAATACTTTCTATTACACTTGAAACATTAACTCAAAGTGAGATGCAGAAAGGCAGACATTTTTTAAATTAATAGCCAGATATGTGATTACATTTTTCAGCCACTACGCCTAAAGATATTTCAGAACACAGTTTTTAGAAGACTATCTCTAAGATTTTTAAAAACTCTTCAAATCACAAAAAACACTCTTTCGCTATGCATCAAAATGTGCCTTAATGTTCAAATATCATGTAAACAAACCTGGTTTTCAAAAACTATGCAGAAGACTCATGAGTCCAAATAAAATATAAAATATAAAACTGAATTGCCATATCAGCCTCCTGTTGGCTAATGGCTTAATAAATTTGGTGGAATGTTATGGTCTGATCATGAATGTTCAGTGTTTGGAATATTCTGTACAGTAGGAGCTGTATCTAGCCCCAGCAAGGTTCCAAGATATGACTGGTCTCTAGGATCCAACATTTGCTCAGGCCTTACAGGATGAACAATATTTGCAGGCTGTGGAGTAAGAGTGTATTTCTCTAGAAATGACAGATCTGTTGCTCGTTGATAATCTGTCTGCTCAGGCTGTGGGGGAAGAATGCCATGTGACTGAGTAGTGTGCTGTACTAGATCAGCTTGCGGATCAGACATCTGAACTGGTACCAGAGTCACAGGCACACATACTTCTGTAGATACATTCTGTAGCAAAGTTTTGGCTTCCGACTGATATGCTTTGGACTGTTCCACATATTGTTTAGCCTCAGTTTGGTAAACTTTGTCATCAGAGGTGTACTGCACTGGTAAGGATACTAGCTTTTCCTCTGAAGATGTCAATGCCTCTTCTGCAGCCTTTGATCCATGAACATGATCAATATGATACTTCAGCTTGTCTTTTCGTTTAAACGTTGCATGGCAGTGCTGGCAATTAAAAGGTCGAGCATCTGAATGAATAACCATGTGTTTTGTTAATGTCTTCTTAATTCTAAAAGACTGATTACAGATTTGACATTTGTAGGGTTTCTCGCCTGTAAAGGCAGAGAAGAATTAGTTATTCTGAGGAACACCATGTCACACATAAATTTACAAACACATACATGGATTTTGGCAGAGAGACCTAGCATAAAACAATTTTACTGAAAACAAAGAGCATATGTTTAGCATCAATTTTGGAATCAGGGGAGCCATTACATATATGTTTAGAAGTTACATTAGCATATCCTTCTCCTTACATACAATTCTCTCAAAATGTGGGATTTCTGTCAAGTACACACAAAGATAATCAGAATATAAACCAAATATAAACTGTTATGATACTGCTATTAAATGTGCGCAATTTGTACTTCTATATATTTCAAGAGGACAATGATTTTCCTAAACATAAGGCAAGAAAACCAAAGTCAAACAGATAAGGACATAAAACTTTCCAAACGGATTTCTAATCCTTGTTTAGATTACCACTTGAAATGTTATATTCTCTGGACCACAAAAATAGTTAGATGGTCTGGGTAAATTTGGTGAAATACACACCAATAAACTATAAAAAGAGGTGTAGAGAGCACGCTGCAAACCTGTGTTGAGGATTATCAACGTTTTAACTGACGCATTCAGAAGGTAGAATTATCACCTTATGAGAAAGAATAAGAAGTCTTGATTCTTCTTGTTACTCTTGCCCTGAATGCTCAACAACCATAATGAAATAATTCCATTAATGTTGAAGTTGATTCCATTCAATGATGATGAAACCTACATGGTTTGTTGTTTTGTTGGGGTTTATTTTATTTTTACCTGAATGTGTCCTAAAATGCATTTCCAAACTTGATTTCCCTTTAAAAACTTTCTTACAGACTTCACACTGGTGAAATGTTGCTTTGTATCTTTAAAGAAAAAAAAGACATTTCATGTTAGATTTTCATTTTTTTTAAACCAACAAACAATAAAGCTATGTGCACACTCCTTTCTGAAATCTTTAACTGCAAAATAGCTGGACACCAAAGTTTCCAAATTTCCACACTTACGTTCACATTTCCTGGCTCTTGTGTACCAGTAAGGTCAATGAGATTCTTTTCAATATTCAAGCTTACTCTCTGCTGAGATTGAAACTTCATATTAAAAAGCAAAAGCCACTAAAACTTCTTTTCTGATATGCAAAATATCCTTAAGTAACAGTTTTGCCCAACATCCACAAGTGGCTTTCACTTTGACAGACTTTTGCCATAAATAAAGCACTAGGGATGGTGTAGGCTACTGGTTACTAAGAAAAATCAAGCAGAATAAGCATACAATGTACTGTACTTTCAACATAAACACAAGTAGTTAAAACATCATTTGAAAAACAACTAGGTCTCAGTTTATTTGAAATCTCCGAAACAGTTATTTTTGGAGCTCAGGAATTTAAAAACCCTACTGCATTTTCAATTTATAGACATAATTTAGATTTCAAAGTTTTTATCTACTTCAGAGTCCCTAATCTTCTACCAACTTCTAAAATACCTAAGTGTGCGATAGTTCTCACAGTGCTTAAATGATGTCCAATATTTCAGCCTTAACTAGTCTGCAATGACAATATTACACCAAACCATCAATTCAGAATAACATTGAGACAGCTAATTGACAGATGAAAATTTGATTCTTTTTTACGGTTTTATGTACCTAATTATGATATTTGTATGAAAACATCTTGATTAAATTGTGACGGTACTTTTCTGACATACACTTCATCTCTATCAAGACTCAGGTAATGGGCACGACAAAGACACAGACTGCTAGAATTCTGCATGAAGATGCAAGTCCGAACCAAATCAGTTACAGTACAGAAGTATTTACACACCTGTAAAAACCCCACACTTACTTTTGCCAAACTTTTTCTCCCAGATGAACACTTTTATAATGAACAGTAAGGTGATCTCTACGGCCAAAACATTTTCCACATTCTTCACACTGATGTGCTTTCTCACCTATACAGGCAAAATTCAATAAATTTTGATTAAATCTTCTGGAACTGTAATCGTAAAACAGCAGATCCATGTTCACAAAGTTCAACCAATCAAGCTCTTCCACACCTTACTCAGAGAATAGAAGAGAACAAAATTCAGGAAGTAGGTTGCTTTTATCAGAGTAAAGACTTGTTATAGATGACTACCGGTGACTGTTCGTCATTTCTACAATGAAATTCACATTCATCAGTTAAGAGACACTTCCCCAAACACCTACTGCATGAGAGGTACAAGTGAATGACTAGGGATCTACTCTATGTGTTGTAACCCGAACTGTGGTATCTTCAATAATTCAGGGGCTCTAAAACTAGAGGCTTATTTAAAGATACCAATTATTTTAGTACTAATTTTAGTACTAAAAATTACATCACAGTATTTATCTTTTTAATTATCCTGATTTACATAGTTACCTTTTTCTTTTAGGTTGCTGTTTAAAAGTATCTTGGTTCTTTTTAGTCATCTTGAGATCTTCCATAAAGTGGCAGAGTATTTCTTCTCATGTAAGTAGGAGGAGTGTGGACAGTCAAAGAATGTAACTTTCTAGAGGGGGGAAAAGCAAATAGAGTAGAAAAGAGGATTTTTTTTTTTTTTTTTGCACTTGAGTTTTCAAAGATTTCTTTATTTTATAGCAGACATTATGATTTCAAACATGAAAAAAAAGAAGCTGTCCTTCAAAATAAAGGCTCAGGAAGTTTAGACTCTGATCACTTTCATATTTTCATGCTGCCTAGAAAGTATTTTGCCTCCTAGAAGGCCTCACACCCTTCAGATCCTGTTCTGGAAAAGTCCCTAGTGAATCTTCACTTTTCCTATACATTTGATAACCTTTCTGCTGTCAGTGCAACAGATTTTTTTTCTTCCTCCTGATCATCCCCATCTGGCTGTTCTCAGGGTTGACTCCCATCACCGTCCTTCCCTCCTTCTTCCCAATAATAGACTTCAGAAACACATCTTTATATTCTTACATTAAAGTGATCAGTGTACAAACTTTGTCAGAGACTGTGACAGCTTCTTCTGTGTTGTGGTAATAATGTTTCACACAATTGCTATTAAAAAAAAGAAATCTGGACTCATTAAAAAAAAATCCTCCTTTTTCACTTTTGCTTTTTTTTATTATTCTTATTTTTAAAGCAATTTACTGTTACATGTTTTTGACTGTCCCTCAGCTTTCTATGTTAACACGGAGGAAACACTTTGCTTTTAAACCTTGAAAACATATGTAAGATTAACCCTACTTTAGTAGACCTTAAAAACACTAAGAGGAACTTTTATAAGACCTAAAACATTGCACATACTGAAAGAAAAAAATCCATAATTAATTTTTTATTTGATCTTATTTTGAATTAGTTATTTGAAAACCAATTTTCAAAGAAAATGCCTACCTGAGTGTATTTTTTTGTGTTTTGTCAGATGATCATGCCGAATAAATGTTTTCCCACATTCTTCACATTCATATCTCTTGTCATCATGGTGGACTCTTAGATGAAGTCTGTATATTTACAGTCATAAATATAACCATAAAATGCAATACTTTTAACACAATCTACTGCTAATTCAATGCAAAATACCAGAAAACATACTCATTAGTGCTTCACATAAACATCAGGAAATAACCTTCAGATTATGCTTAAACTGCTCTTAGAAAGCAAGAGGGAACAGAGCTAAACTCTCATACGATGTTAACTTAGTAGGATATTTTAGTCCTCTGCTTATTTTCTCTTTGAATAACAAAGATGCAAAAGTTTTAGATGTGCAAGAAAGTTAATTCTGACACAAGATTTGTATGGGATTCTGTCTGCATTTAAACCACTAATGTATTAAAAAATTAAATGACTTCTCACAGATTAATATCTTCTCAATATTTAAGCATGTTTAAAGCATTTACTAACACTCTCAGAGTGGGAATAAATCAAAACACATGCATTTTGAAGAATTATGTTGGTAACATGAATACATGTATCACCAAATACGTGAGACAGTTTAGAAGCTTATCTAATAAAAATCTTTACCTGTAAGAGCTTCCATGACGAAAACTCTGTCCGCAAATACTGCAAAGATGAGGCTTCTCTCCACTGTGAATTCTCAGATGTTCTTTCAAAGTTGTTCTGTTTAACAAAAGCAGTAAAATATAGTTTGAGGCAATGTCACTGACACTTTAAACAGATTTCTTCTCTATTTCTTTAACTGTGAGTGATCACAAATAACTGCATCAACTTATTCAGAGATGCACATAGACACATACATTCAAAGGCACTATATACTATTTATTGAACCTGCAGGGTCTGGAAACAATGTAAGCAAAGAAACAAAACATTGTTTCAGCATAAACTGAAGAAAACATCAAGTTTGACAGCGTTTTCTATGTAATAATTTTCTTGTTTCTGCATGCATATCTAAGCCAGAGCTTGAAAATCAGACATGAAGGAAATCTAGATCATGGACATTAAAAAAAGGTGTATGCAGATAAAAATTCCCCCCAAGCAAAGGAATCAGGCAATAACATTTACTGCCTACACAGCTGGTAAATATGTGAACTAAAGAAGAGAAAATTCTTTAATCTCCTTCAGTGCTCACTCTTTCTTTTTTCCAAAATATTTTTATGCTGTACAAAAAAAAAATGTATCTTTTCTAAAAAGAGCAACATTTTTGCCTTCCATAACATAAATGATCTTTATAGAACCGAAAGACTATCTCTGCTTTACAGCTTGTTTACTATTTCATTATTGCATTTGTGAATTTCCTTTAATACATGCATATTTCATATTTCTACAGCTTTCCTATGCCTTTTTTACATACTAGAATTTATGAGCCAACTTTTAGAGCTTTCACTTTTCAAAGTGCTAAAATAACACTTATTTCCTCCATTTAGAGAAGCAGCAGCAAAGGTTGTACAGTATTATTCCATCTTCCATCAAACCATGTCAGTAGAAGTCCAATTTCTTAGTCATTTTTATCATTCTTAGTCATTCAGTGCTCCTGATCTTCCTGTCCTCATCAGTTTATTTACTGAAATATGTATGGCAAGATGTTCTTGCACAACACAGGAACCCAAAGTGAATTACAGGTAATACTTTTTTAATACAGTTCTGCTTTGCAACTAATTACATACAGGTGTCACCTTTAATTTTAGAGGCCACCAGAAAATCACATGCTACCTGTGGCTCTGGCGCTACCTTTTTAATATAGTAGCCTTCTGAAATGGTCTCATTTAAGTTAAAAATTCGAAGCTAAAATATATTCGGAATTAAAGCACTCTGTAAGTATTACTCTGTTCTGCTCAAGTTCAAATAGTCATGCAACTCCTTACCGCTCCCTAACAGATTTTCCACAGATGAAACATGTCCATTTTCTCTTTCCTCCATGAGTACACTCTACATGGCGTTTCAAATTTCCTGTATCATTAAACTGGCGGCCACAAATATCACAAGGAAAAGGCCCTACAAGGAAACAGACAGGCACAGCATTATTAACTGTCAGTTAAACCAAACAAGATGTACAGCTTGGTTACTTGTGAAAATCCTCATCAAGTTACAAAGCAAAAGTTTTGTCTAACAAATTTCTATGTTTAGTACAGTCAGCATACTTTAATTAGACTGTGCACCTTCTGCTCAGAAAAGTTATTTCTAATAGCTGGTATTTTAGCAAATTTCATGATTGTAAAGCAAAAATTTAGAATAGTAAAAAGTAATTCAGTTCACTTAGACTGTTTGAAAAAATTAATTCCTATTACCATTACCAATCTAGTTCCTACCCTGCAGAAATAATTAATAGTAATAAAGACATCTTCAGAATACTTCTCAAGGAAATAAAAAGGTCTTTGGAAAACTTAAGGAAGAATCTGACTTAGTTGCGAACCAATTTCATACAAAAAGGTTTTAAAACAAAACTAACCTTAATCCTTCTTTCCCAAAAAACTCTGCATTTATTTAGCTACAATATAACACCTTTAAAAGACAGCTGAACAGTAAAAAAATCAACTAACAAACCCTTCACCCCCCAAAAAAGTAACCAAAACCCAACCAAAACCAACCAACCAACTCCCCCACAAAACTGGAAAAGGAGTTGGGTGGAAACCAGACTGATCAGGACATACAATGGTAGAGAAAGGTTTTACTTTAAATCTATTGTTTACATGTCAGGATGTTTCTATACCGAGATGGAATTTTTCTTGATGTTTCAGTCTTGCAAATCGGGATTTAAAATGCTCTTCACAGTAGGTACACTTAAAAGGTTTATCCTGAGAGTGAAGGATCATATGCTCTTCTAAATGAGGTCTTCGAGTGAAAGACTTCTTACAAATCTAAAATGATAATACAATTTGTCAAAGATACATCAGTTATAACCAGATTATATTCCTATTCATAAACACTTAACAGTTTAGTTCATCTGCTCTATTCAGCAATGTAAAATTAAACATGTATTCTTCAAATACACACTCTATCCCCACTTGTAAAGTCTTGCAGTCAACATAAAAAAATCTGTGTTCTACATAAACCCTAGTAGATTGCACTACATATATTAGTATGCCAACCCATGGCAGCCTAAATCAAACTACTAGCAACTCTTGCATACAGTTACATGTTCCACTTCACTTCTTTCTACTGCCTCCAGCACTTACCAGGCTGTTTCCTAGGGTGCTTCCACGGTAACTTTGCAGAAAATAACCCAGCTGAAAAAATCAAGTAGCTTTGACTTGGTTTTGGATATGAAACAACTCAGCTGTTGTGGTATAACCTACTGAAGAACTAGAGTCATACCTGCTCCTTCATTTCCTCTGGGAAATTCTCTTGACAGCATGTATTAAAGAGAAAATGCCAACACCAACAAAGAAATGTAATTCAAAATATATTTTAGAGATATAGAACTTTCACAATGTTAAAATTATGTGAACTTTATAGTACTGTTTTCAGAAGAATCAAAACCTAAATGTAGAAGAATTGCTAGTAGAGTAATTAAATTAAGCGTGAAGTTCAATTACAGAATTGAAGCCACAGCTCAAATTTAGGTATTTAAACTAGGTATTATAATTTAACATCAGGGACCTATGCTCTAACATAAATCAACACAGGGCTCACTCACTGATTTCACCTTGAAACTGTTGCCATTGTTTATAACAGCTGAATTTAGTACTTACCTAACTCCCATAGATTAAATTGTGCAATCAGTTTCTGGATAACACTTTTAGTCTCAGGAAATCAGAAGGAACAGGCTTATTTGTTTAAAATCTCTTTAATGTTAAATGTAAGAAAATCCCATACCTGTAAAAAGTATAATGGCCTTCTTGCTTTTCTCTACTATTAATACTCTACTGTTTCTGTGAATTTGCTCATATTCCTCAAGGATTAAAGTATGGTCACCAAATCCTGGTGTTCGCACATGGACTACAACATAAACCAACAACCTGAAGAAATCCTGCAGCTTACATCTGTAGCACCTCAGCCCTCATAACATACTAAACAACCTGAAAACAAATTCATAGTTCCTAAGGGTTCTGTTAATTCTCCAGCTGCTATAAACGCTAAAATTCTACCCCTGCTTTCAATTCAAGCCCATTTTCAACGCGCATGAGCAGTACAAGAGCAGCAGCTCACATCTTTAAAAAAATCTAGCTAACATAAACTTAACAAAACCCAACAACCAAATCCCAAAGTGGAATTTACCAAAACATTCATCTGGCAAAAGTACTATCCAAGAAATTCACATCACTAATGTTGCAAGATTGATTCCCACTACAAAAAAGCTTCTTATCTAGTAACAAACAAGATCTACAATATGTTTACACAGCATAACTTCATTTGGAAGACAACACTGTCTGGTCATCAATGTAATATAATACATTCAGCCGTGGTACCCTCACCAGCAGAATGAACACTACAGATTCCTACAGTTGGTATCTCCCAGCCGCCTACTACATGTTTAAAAGTGAAAGTTCACAAACAAAGCAAGGTTAGTAATTATGTTACAGCACCTAATATTACAGATATACAGGGGCATATAGCAGTTTGCACAAAAAAAACAGCTGCCCTGAAAAAAAAGTAAACTGATTCCTTTAAAAAAAACCCATACATTTGAAACCTTAAAATATTATTTGGCAGCAGACAGAGAACCAAAGTTCTACAAACTCCTTTTTACAGTAGATACAGTTTCACACATGTACCTCTCCTGAGAAAAATCAAGGAAAGGCTTCTACAATTTTACAACTAGAGGTAAATTTAGTATAAATTTACAACTCTGTTGAGCCACATATGCAGGTAAATGAAGAAGTTTTTCATATCTATTTTCCTCACTAGTGAGTCTTCCAAAAGAGTATATATTACGGTCAGTTTTGATGTGCATAATTAATGGGAGAGCAAACACTCTTTTTTTAAAGTATTCATAACACTCAAGTCTAATCATCTGCAAACTGATGTAATTTAACAACAGTAATAACTGACCACATTAAAACATACTGCTTTCAACTATTTTGTGATTCAATTTGGTATTATTTACCCAGTGACAAGCTGTACATACAGATAAAAGTTCAGCCATTAAATCAGCACATAAAGAGGAATTTTATACCACTACTTACAAAGCTGAGATTTCACAGAAACACATACTGCATTTTCACTAAAGTTTTCAAGTCACAAAAGATAGTATCTGTATGAAAAAACAGCAACACAAAAGTACTGAAGTATTACTTACATCGCATTTCCAACCTTCACTCTTTGTTTTTTTGATAGACAGAAATTCTTCTACATTCTCTGGATGAAACCTAGAAGAAAGACAGAAGCTGAAAGTAGCTGTAACTTTCAAAGACGAAGATCACCCGAATACTAAATATCCACTTCTAACTTATGAAAGTGATCACCAAACCACAAAACAGAATACTGATAGTTAAAGAATTCTAAAGGCACAAGGAAAGCAGTGTTGACTATAGATTCCTGTAGATACTCATATGACCATTGGTAAGAGGACAGTTTCAATTATAATGTTTTATGGATATTTACAAAGAAAAAGGAAAAAAAGCAGTATGTAAATAATAATGCCTTATAATTACACCTGCCATAAACAAATTATTCACCTAAAGGAATCTTTATTCACCTAAAGGAAATGGTTTATCCACCTATTATCATCAATAGTATAGCATCAACATTTAAAACCAAAGAAGATACTTTTTTTTTCTTCCTCCAAACTAAAAGCAACACAGATAAATATTAAGACTTGTATTCTGACTCACTGTATTAGCTAATCAGAGAATTCTAAAATTAATAGTAAAAACCTACGGCAGAACTCCCACAGAACCATTAGTGCCATTTAGTCAGTCCCTACACACTCCTCATGGCAGGCTAGTTGATAATGCTAATCCCATGCCTTTTCAAAAGATATTTATTTAAAGAAAGTTACAGAAATAAGGCAGAACATGCTGTGTGCATACATACATTTCTCTTCACTTTTAAACTCAAAATAAAAAGATTCTTCAGAAATGCAAGACAAATTTGTTCATACTTGCCTCTTCACGTGCTTTGCTAAAGTCTTTTTGCTTGCATGCAGCTTATTACAGTAGGGACATTTGTGTTCCTTTTTATGAAAGTCAGTATCACTGGAGTGCTTCTTTCTGTGCACTGTCAGGTTGGACTTTGTTGAATAGCGCTGGTGACATATATCACACTCAAAAGGCTTCTCACCCGTGTGTACACGTGTATGGCTCTCATATTTGCCTGTATGACAACAACAAAAAATCCATTAGTAAAAATTGTAAAAGGTATCACCTATAATATACACATTCGGGGTTAGTTCCATAAACCCTCTCTCAAACGTGGTCAAGTATCTTCCATACACATCTAAAGATTTATACTGGTTTACACCACTGAAAACTGCACAGTGATCACATACATGTTGGATAAACAATAAAAATAAAAAGGGCTCTGTATTACCATTAAATCTGTGTGAAGCTTACCAATCCCTCTCGTTCAACCCTACAGCACACTCTGGTTCTTAAGAACCGAAAGTTACACTACTTTCATTAGGTACTGATTGTGAAGTACCTTTTCGGAACAGGGAACAGCCTTGCAACAAACTGGTTATTTTCAAATAACAAAACACTAAATGTATGATACAGATCCTTACAAATGATCTACCTATTTCACAACCAAGATATTACCATAAATAAAAATACTACTCTCATTTCTTCCACACTGCTTATATTCCCTCTTCTGTTTGCCAGTTTTTTCCTGAGGACAGAAATCCATCCTAAACCAAGGATCTACCTACCTCAAATCAACAGCAGGGTCCCTGCTTTGTACTAGGTAACTTTTTTCTCTGTAGAATATGCACTATAGTTCTGGGAGTTAGATAGAAGAGAAAAATAAAAAGCACTATAGCTCATAATTTAAGATAAAAATCAATTGTCTACTGTAATACAAGCTTATAGGGAAATACTTTGTGTCACTTTCACTTGTTTTAATTCATGCATTTTTCAAGAACAAAACTAGAATTCTAAGTTATGAACATGCAAAGAGGAAAAGGCTTCCAATACATGCAGAACCAAATCGTACCATCACAACTTTACTCACAAGCCATTTATTTCTGCATAGTAGCCTTTCGCTATTAAAAAAATCTCTCAAGTTCACGGAATTCCTATGTTACTTTAAGTTATGGCATTACAGGAACAGTTAAATCCCACATTTTTAGTATTAAATAACTTCTACGATATAATTTGTGGCCCTGGAAAATTCACTTCACCTCAGCAAGACAAATACGCTGTGTATAAGTAGGAATTAACACATACACTACCCCCAACCATTTTCCTAGACTCCTAAAATTTCAGAATTATGAAAGACACAATAACTGCTCATGAAGGGCTTACAATTCCCTGAGGCCAAAGAAAATTTTCCCAGTAAAGAGCTGTTGTTCCTTAATAATGCACCTAATAACACCAAAAAATGCCTCAAAGTATGTGAAACTGTTTCTTTCCTAATTCCTGTGATTGACAGGAAGTCAGTACCTTATGTGACCATAATTAAACATCTATTCCAGCTGAAAGAACACAAAAATTCCGGAATACAGTAGTAATCTACTTTTAATGTGGGAAAAGATGACAGGAAAGCATTGGACACGTCAGGAAGGAATTTTTACTCTTCTGATCCCAAGTAACTATATGTCTAGATTTGACTGTAAAATGAACAATCCTAACACGACAGATTAAGCCGACAAAGTATTACTTGGTGCTAACCACAGACAAGAAAAATGAAGCTAAAAGTCAGTGACTGAATCCAAAGCATCTACACATCATATAGAATGGAAGAATTTCAGGCTCTTTGACAATGGTGCTGCTATACTACAGCAACAATGACAGCTTTGTTACTTAAAATTAATTTGGCAGTAAAGGTCTCGAACTTCATTCAAGAAATTTCTGCAGACTTAATATCTTTCTGTGTTTCCCTTCTTTTGCAAGGCTGTTCTTACATACCACACTAACCGCCAGAATCCAGAGCTATGAAAGAGAAATAAATTTAGTATTTGCAGATTTTTCAACTGATGCACTCAGTTCATTTATTGAAACTGTTTAGTACCACAGATGTAACAACCTAATACACTTACAAAGACCAGCAGCACACTGGATCAGTGATTCAGAAATTCTGATCTTCACTCTCCAAGAGAGAGAAACAGCTCAGTTTAATTCCCATCAAATAGCAGCACCATTCACCTATCTTGCTCTTACCTATTCGATCAAATTTTTTGTCACACTTGGGACACTGCAGTAGTTTTTTGCTACTGCTTTGAATGATGACTGGAGCTAAGCCTTCAGGAATATTTCCCATTGAATCAACTGCCTCAGAACCCTCTTCAGTATCATTCTGTTCTTTTTCACTTTGCTCTTCAGACTCTGAATCTTCACCTGACATTTCCTCTTCCTGTCCCTCTTCATCAGCATTGCATTCACTTTCGCTGTCTTCAAATTCACTTCTATCAGACGTTTCCTTGTCAGAACTGACTTTTTCCAAATTGCTGTCGGAGGCATCATCGCTTTCATTGTCACTGTTATCAGGTTTAGCTGTGTATTTGCGGTTTCTCATGGAACACCTAGTGGAAAGGCTGGCCTTCTCAACCATTTTTAACCCATGCTTTCTTTCCGGTGAAAAGGATCTGTGGGCTTTAGCCAAATGATTTTCTAAGGACTTCTTGTAGCAGAAACTTCGACCACAAAAAGTGCACTGATGACTGTTTAATAGTTTACCTGTCAGTTCACTGAGTGTTTCTATCGGTGTAGGCACATCAGTTACCACATCAGTCTGTATGTTAGAAACACTTTCGTTATTTAGCAACTTTACTGCATCTATGATATCTAAAAATTTTGCTGCTTCCAACACTAACGGGATTTCATTTTTATACACAAAAAACTCTGAAGTGTAGAGAAACTCAAGCAAATGCTGGAAGACAGAATGAGTTACATGATCTAATGTGACAACATCAGTGCTTGGATTTTTACTCAAACAGGCATGAAAGTAACTACTCCCGACAGCCACTACAACTTTGTGAGCACTAAATTCTTTCCCTTCTACAATAATGAGTAAATCACAAAATGATGGACGTTTCTGTCTATCATCATTTAAGTATTTCAGTAGATTTTTGTTATACTGCAACGAGCTTAGGAGCTTTCTTTGCTCTGGTGATGGTGAAAGTTCTTTGGAAGATTCAACCTGATCTGCAGGGGCTATTTCTGCAGCCTTTGAGACAATTTTCTGTGCACAGTCTACTACAAGAATCTGCTCTGAAGTGTCTTTCTCATGACCAAGGTGAACCTTTTCGTTTAGATTTGCAGCGAGCCGTCTCCTTTTCTTCATTGCAGAAGTGCAACTTCAAAATCAGGAGCTTCATAGGTGATGGGCAAGAAACTCTTATGAAGACTTGGTTCTGCTCCAGACCTCGAGATAATATGCAACAGTAATTTCATAATCTGCAAAAGAATTATGATAAAAATTACTTAAGCATCGAATAGTGGCTTCTTTTTCTATTACCACTTTCTATACTTTACTCTTGGTTTTATCTACTCTGCATACCTTATGCTTTTATTAAATTACTAAATTCTCATTACTTCCTGTTCCAGACCATCGCACTACTCAGAGCAAGTGAGCCGACACTGCCTATTATTAGATCTAAAGAGGCGGCTTCAGCTGGTTTCTCTCCCTAGACACATATAGCCCGTGAAATACGCCGGAATGGGCGTCCACTGTTATTATTATTACCCCGAAGCACACTCGCTTTCCGTTTAACCCCAAAACACCCCGACAGCTCTTCTGCTTTTTCCGCCGGGCGCCCGTCCCCAGGAGCCACCCCGGAGACGCGCCGGCGCGGCCCTCTCCAGCTCCTGTCACCACCAACTGTCAAGTCCGCGGACAGGATTCCAGCCCGACCACCCCAGCGCGGTGCCTTTGTCCGTCGTCAGCAGGTCCGCCCCGAAGGGGGCCCTACGGCACCGAGCTCGGGGGCACAGAGGGCGCCCCGGACCCGCTTCCCGCATGACGGCGGCCTCCAAGGCCCCCCCCGCCGCCCCTGCCGAGCTGGACAAATAATGGCCGCCTCCTCGCTCCCCCGCGACCGGTCCCCCTCCTCCCCGCAAGGCCCGCTGCGGCGTCACGCACCTGCGCGGCGCCGAGCGCTCCGCGGGCCCCTCTCGGCCGCTACTCGCCTCTGCGCCCCGCTCGCGTCCCCTCTTCCGCCGCTTCCGGATCCCGGCGACGCGCGCAGCGCGAGGGGGTGACAGCGTCGCTACCGAGCATGCGCGGGGGATATGGCGGGGCTGATATAGCAGCGAAGGGTCGGCGGGCCGGTTCATTGTATTGTGGCGCCCTGGGCCGCGGCCCTCCGCGGACGGGGCACTGCCGCCCGGGGCAGGGTGAGCCGCGGCGACAGCCTGCGGGGTGGCGCGGGAGAGCCCGTGAGCAGGAAGCATAGCACGGCTGAGAGCGGGGAGCCGCCCACGTCCGCGGCGGGCTGCTCCTGCGCACTCCGCGCCTGCGAAGAGGTTGAGTTTGTTCTGTGCGGCCGCTGCGGGGCAGCCGTTAGCGGCGGGAAGCGCCGGGAGGGCATACCGCTGCGGAGCAGCTGCGCGTTTGCGTTCAGACCGCGGCTTGGAAGCGCTGTGTGAGCGCAAGGGGTGTTGTGAGTCAACAGCAGTGCGCTACACGCAACCCGGGACTTCCAGGATGCCATAGACTTCCTCAGTAACGTTATCTTGCTTTTGCCTGGAGTATTGTGAAACACTTGGATACGTACTCGTGAAATCCATGTTTTCATGCTTTCCGCATGGCAGCAAGCCGCAAGCGTCCCACGCACGGCTCGGGCGAATATCTGCCCAGGGCTGCGGCTCATCACCTTTCCAGAAGGCATTAATCCTCCTATTACTTACATGTCCAGCTTTCCAAAGCTAGTGACAGTATGACACTGAAAATGAGTTTGTTCTTCTGAGAGCTTGAAGAAGAAGAACTGTAATGTTAATACAGCATGAAACGTTATTCCACAGCACGTGTTCGGTATATATGATGTGTAAAATCAATAGTGGTTGACACTTCACATAATAAACACTGCGTGACTTTCAAGTGTTGCATTTTCCAACAAAAACAGAATTCGCAAAGCACTTGTTACCTCCTGATTGTTGCTATACTGTCTACCAGCCCTCTTGGGCAACTATAAGTAGTAATAGAGCAATCAATACTACTATGTTTCTGATGCACTGAAGGCAGGTCTACTTTTCTGCAAAGCATCGGCTCTTTTAGGATGTCTCTTGTACTTGCCCGACTTTAATTTCTATAGAGTCATAGTTAAACTGTATAGAACTCTAAAAATAAGTTTCTCTATTTTGATTTTGCAAGGAAAAATGAAAGTTTTGAGAGCAAGGCACTAGATTTTAATCTAAGCCTTACATTTCACTCTAATCTGCGTAGCAAGTACATAAAAATGTCATTTAGCAGTTAACTTGCTTCTTGGGTCTTACTGTTTCCATAGCAAATATCATAGTTTGGCAGTATAAATCTACATCCTTCATGGGTTTTCATGAGTGAAATATATAAGAAAAATACAACCTTGATGAGAATTGGTTTTGCCAGTGAATGTAACCAAGCTAGGATACTGCAAGCTGAGACTTGCTTAGTCGACATTGTACTGTAGTGGGATTCAGATGTTTTTCAGTCTGTAGCTGCTAGATTGCCATGGACCAGAATTTCCATACCTGTTCCCTCGCATAGAAAAAATTAATTCAACATACCTGTTTTTTTTTATGAGACATTTAATTTCTTCCTATACTTGAGAGACACATCAAATGTGGAAAGTTGAATTGCTAGTAGAAGCCACTTATTCCCATTTAACACCAAACATATATAGATATAAATAAGTGAAGAATTATAGCCAAGCAAAAATATTCTTGGCATAATTACTTCCATCAGCAGAATTCAGAGTTGGCATCCAGTCTCCCCGCAAAGAAAGCTGAAACTAGAAGTTGACCCTGTGCGTTACAGCGTGGGCTTTGGCCTAGTCATGATTTTCTTCCCATTGCATATCAAATAGTAAATTCAATGTCTTTGGCCATGCCATTTGTGTGTTCTGTGTTGTTGGAGGGGTTTTTTTGTTTGTTTATTTTGTTTTTTCTCTAGATAAATGCCCGATTTTTTATTTGCTGCTGATATTATTTATTCTGCATTGAATATGATATGATTTCTTGGCAGTCTACAAAGCATCTACATCTGTACTAATTGCCAAAGCCTACAAGTTCAGCAGGCATTTTGACTTAGCACAAGCCTAGGAAACACTTTTTCTCTCAGCTGTTTTGTTACATGAAGGATTTAGTTCAAACAAAAATTATACAATGCTAAGTGATCCACTACCATGGCTAGCGTTGCTACAATAATTATGCTCTGGAAACAAAATGTCCTTGAAATCTTGTGTAATTATGGTTCTTAAAGCATTAATTCTTTTATAGTTAAAGTGGTACAGGCAAAATCTAACTACATTCATCCTTTTTGTTCCAGTGCTTATTCATGCTAAATTTTCTTGCCAGTTAATGGAATATCTCACATTTAGATTAAAAAAGCTGACTTTTATGTTAATTAGAGACAGCACCACTCAAAGAATAAGCACTCAGCTTTGTGAGTGTACATAATTTGAAAATGCAGCTGTGTAAATTTGTCGAAGAAAATAATGTATTTATCAAAGAAATATTCTTGAATTGCTGGAAATTAAATAGTTTTGTGCAAGAGGGTTCGGTGTTGGAGGCAGCAGTTAAATCTTGAAATACTTGTTCTCCAGTTCAAAGTCTTCACTTCTGAAGATACAATAAAACTAGAAATGACAGATATTTGAATCAAATACAATTTAAACAATAAGCAGGTAGAGAACCAATTCTGATGTTAAGCCCTTAACTGCCAACCAAACAGAAATAAAATGGCATAAAAATCGCATGCAAGTTAAGACCTGGCTGGGTAATTTCAATTTATTCCAAACACATTCTTTAACATCTGTTCACTGTAAGTACCTAGTTATAAATCTAATACATTCACATCCCCTTCTAAACAGCTGCCTTCACTTTGGCCACAACATTTATCTAAGGTAAACGTCTCTCTCCCTAGGAATTTTAGAGTTAATTTGCCATGGGTGCATGGTGAATGACACTGCTGAAACATGATCTGTGCTGTCATTCATCCTGTATCCCAGATCTGTCAGTGATGGTTGGGACCTAGGGAGGAACCCACAAAACCTACACTTCCTCTAGCCCGAGATTTCTCTCTGTTTTATTGCCAGTCACCACATGCGCACAAATGTTTTAAATTAGGCTGTGAAGTGAAAGGGTTATAAGATTGTCTAGAGACTCCAACAAGTATTCTAGCCAACATTGCTGAATAAAGTCCATTGCTAGAACCATTGCCAAGAAATTCTTTCAAATAGGCCATGAAAAGACCACCCCGGTCTCTTAATTCAGGTCTCTCTCTCTCAGCACTAATCAATTGTAGGCTTGTTGTACTATTATGGATGTTTGACATGCAAATCGCGTTGATCAGGCTTCTCCTCTCTCAAGTGCAGCAAGTGAAATGTGTAGAAAAGGAGATCAGATCTACTTTTACTATATCAGCCTGCCTCACTTCGTCTGAGAAGCTTAACACAGGGTAAGGTGGACACTGTACCTCTGCTTAGGCTCTGTTCTCTTGAGTGTTCTGTCAGTGCGTATGGGTTGAATAACAAAGATCTTGGCTGTTGCCATCTTTTTCTGGGAGATTAATGCAGCGTGCAAGTTGCGGAGGGCTGTACAGCTACAGACTCCACAGAGCAGATTTCCTCCTGGAACCCTATTCCAGTGGAGCCCAAAGTGAAATGAGCAAGGGCCAGGAACAAGACACTCACTGCTGTAACACTAATGCAGAAGTTTTGTTACATCTGTTAAGTCTGAACTCAGTACTAGGCTTGCTGTACAGGTAGATTCATGGGGCACTGCATTCCCCCTTTGCACTTCGAAAAATACAGTGTCTGGAGAAGTCCTTGGGTGGAGAGAAATTACCCATATACGTTCCTGCCAGTGCTTATGGTACTGTCACCCATGCCTGCTTCACCAGATCCGCTAGTGCTTTCCCAGGGAAAAGGAGTGAGAGTGAGAGGAAAGCTGAATGAAAGACAGTAACACTGGAGAAAATGCCTGGTCTGCCCCTCTGCTGATACAAGTCTCAAGCAGTACATTAAAGCTGTACCCCCAGCCTGGAGCTGTGTAAAGAAGAAACAAGAACTTACATAATATTTTGTGTTGTTTTGGACCATGTTTTCAACAGAACAAATTAAACCTTTGGCAATAATATACCACTTCATCAAAGAGGTATTTTTCTATAAGCAAGGCAAGAGCTGGGAAGAAGTGTGATTTCTTTTATTAATTCAGATGGTGTATATGATCGTCTGAACTAAAACCAGACCAGCTTTGAACACATGACCTCAAGAAGGCTTCACGTGCCCAAAGTCATCTTTATTTTTCCAGCTATATCAGCTAGATCAGTAAAAGGTATTGCCTCTCCCAATAAAATTTGCCTTTCTTATAACCTTAGACTATCATGACTGCAACTTCATTATAAAATTTCCAGTAAAAGCAGCAAAGTCAGACTTTCCTGTACAGAAATAATCTTGATTCTCAAAAATGTATTATGAAAGTTTATGGGGTAAACAGCTTTAAATTGTTTCTGTGTGTCTTACGTTGCTGCATTTCTATTGCACTGCACAACAAGAGACCTGTAAAAGGTGCCGGAATGCTCTTGTGTGCTGAGACCCTATTATGAGAAAACAAGAATTTCCATAATGAAGGGTAGCAGAGAGCTGATGTCACTGTCGCTTTTTTCAGTCAACCAGAAACCAATTATCCCTTGCTGACAGGCCCAATTAAATCATTGGATAGAGGGAAATGCCAGCTATCCTCCCCTAGAGTTAGGTAATTGGGGCTTTATTATGGTCAGAACTGGTGCTGTTTGTTAGGCCACAGGATACAAGTAAGAGCAGTTCTGGTCTCTTTCCGTCCTCCCCATAGGCATTCACGGTCTTTTACCCCAGAGAAAAGTAGTGACATTTTACATAAAAAAATGCTAATCTTTTAATATATATTCTCTGTCATAAGTGGGAACCTGAAGGTTATTCTATTTCTTCAAGTTTATAGAAATCATGAAGTTAGGAGTTCTGCTATGAAAGGCATCAGGTGAAGGCTTTGTACTGATTTATACTTAAGATCCAAGGCCTTCTATCTGTCTGTCTATCTCTCTATATATCTACCTACCTATCTCTTGCACAGATATAGAAAGTTTTCAACTTGTAATACTATGAAACTTGAGAGCATGTTTGACATAGTATTAGACTGATGTACTGAGGGCATGCCTAGTTTACTGTATGGATTGTTTGGAGGTGAAGAAACGGAGGCAGTGAGCATGCCAAGGTCCATTCTTTTTCACGTTAGCACTTGGCTGTGACCCTCCAAGATGTTAAGGAATGCATTGCTTGCGATGATACAAGGAAGAGGTACTGAACTAGCCAGCTCATTTAAATTACCAAGTTTAAATACTTCTTTAGTATTAAAAAAAAAGTCCAGCTGCATTAACATGAAGTTCCACGAGCCCTGCATCTGTTATCCAGCCTACCTCATTTATGGTATGGCACAACGCAACCAGATTATTTATGCCTGAACATAAACAACTCCTTGAATTACATATAAAACAGAACTGTGTTGCTAGGGACAGCCATTTCCTCCATCTTTCCACAATGCAGCTTTGTCACACGCCTGTCCATCCCACTGACCTGCAGTTCCTTTGCCAAGTGAGAAGGGACCTCTGATATACTTAGAGCACCTCTTTTCATGCTATCAGAGCAAACTTATGGCTTCTCGAGGTGGATAAGACAGATGCTGCCACATTTGAGCCATACGGACATGCACTGCAGAACACTTACATGGCCCAGTAGAAAGCAGAATTTGCTGCACAGGTTAGTATACAACTATATATGCATTTAGAAACATATGTGTACAATGTGCTCAGTAATTTTTATTTCAGAGAAAAAAAACCCAAACCAAAACATTTGCTGTTGAAGACATTTCCAGAAATAAACTATAATGCATAGAAGTTTCTGAATGGGGTAAAAAATTAGAAGGCCAACAATAGTATTTTGCTGGAAGGTTAGTGCATGAAGCTGAAAAATTACCAGCAGCTCTTAAACATTTGTGTTCTTGAATAATATCCACCATCCAATTATTAGGACAGCTAGAAGCAATCAGTGAGGCCTCCAGCCCAGTGTTTATCAAGGCTTTCCAGGGCTCTTCTCTTTCCCTTTGTGATGAACCTTCACATGGTTACAGTTGTCAAGCAATCAAAATTCATCTCTGCTAGAAAGGCAGGGTGCTTCAAGGTGTAGGAGGAGATTAAAATGCTATTCTCTACACTCCTCAATCACTATCCATATAATTTGCAGATGCCATTTATTTTGATTTATAAAGGTATGTATAATCCACAATACATTTTTTCCTAGACAGAAGGCTGTAAAAACTGAAGGATGGTTTAAGATTATGTGAGCATTTTTATCCTTCATTCGCTTGCCTGAGCCCAATTTACATATCCTGCGATGCATTGCAAGTTTACTTACAGGCAGGATGAAAGGCTGCAGTTACGAAGCTTATGTCTTGTATAACTCTGCTCACTGTAAGAAAGAAACACTACATAATGAAAGCATTGTATCTGTTTCTGAAGCATCACTATAGTGTAAGTGAGAATTTCAGGACCATCTTTTAGTTCAGGTGACATTAATTATCTGATTTCTTAATTATTTTTGAATAGTAATTACAGCATTTTCCCAAGAAAAATATAATTAGATTCTGATATCAAGAGGCTGATTACAAGTCAATTAATTATGCTGTGAGGCTACTATTAAAAACCTGGAGCAAGACAGCTTGCTTCCAGCCAAAAAAGCAGTAGCTAGAATATGCACTGTGCAAGCACACAGCACAGAAGAAAAAAAGGAAATGGAGAATTAATTCTGCTTTGTTAGTGATCCAGTACACATAAACAGTCAGCAAAGAGCCTTGTACAAGAAATCTCTACAGGAAAGTTGCTAAAAAGACCCATACTAGCCAAAATGAGTTTGTAAAATGTCTGTATAAATGCAATAGCAGGATAAGGTTTTCTTGCAGTCATTCCAAAGTGAGTGTAACACTATGAAATAATCCTGTAGCAATCACTTTGTAACAGTGACCTTCCCAAATGAAAAGCAATGAACAAACAACTTTCTGCCTGGGGTGCCACTGGAGCTAAACCCACTTCAGTGAATTTCAGTACAACATTATGTACATGACATCTCTCTTGGTGTGGTTAGTTGTTATCCTGAGATAAACATTAGTTCATTTTAGAAAGAAGCATGCTTTTCCAGTTACAATAGCTGAAGGGGAGAACCTGTTCTTAAGTTAATTTTCCTTTTTTTAGGCAAAATTGGCAGAACGCTTTAACACTTTTAAACAGAAGGCTAGCTGCTCTTCTTGTGGAGAAGTTGCGCTTGCTCATATCCTTTCCTACAGTTGCATTTTGTGCCACACATCTGTTTGCTAACAGTAGAGCGGCTTCACCGATCTCAGCCACAATTAACCATGGATGCTCTGAGAACTGCTGGATTCGGTGGTGAAAGGGCTGACAGATGCATGAGTGCCTGCACATGCTAAAGATCCAATATTGCTTTTCCTCTTAGGACTATTTTTTGAATTGTGCTTACACTAGTGCATTTTATTTGAATCAAGATAGGGAGAAGAGACTTCAAAGTAAACTTGGGAGTGAGAATGCTTTCCTCTCTTCTCAGAATATTTGTCTTTTGCTAAATGAAACCACAGATTGAAACCTTTAATATTTGTTTATTACCTTGAAAATATTTGCTATAAGAAGTGGCTTGGATTAGTTGAAATGTTTGGTTAGAGGAATCTTATTTTATGTTTCAAACTTTTGAAAACACGTTAAAATTATTTTTCTCATCCAAAGAAAAAAAAATAGCAAGAAGGTTATACTTTTTTCAATTGTTGAATCAGTTTTTCCCCATCAATTTCTAAATACAAGAATAAAAAAAAAACCCAAACCAAGACAAAAAAAAAAAACCCACCACAACAAAACAAACACACGCACACACAAGTAAAAAGCAACCACAAAACCCCACCCTCTTCTTTCTAAAGGGCTCCAAAAATTCCTGAAGCTCCACATTAAAGACTGGGTGGTTAAAACAGACCACCATCTAACCTCGTATTCATGCTCTGGTTTTGGAAAACAGCTCTCACATTTACAGAGGCATACAGCCCAAAATGATTTGCTTACTTTTGCACATGATAAATGCGAGTAGATAAATTTGTCCTTTATTATTACTAGAGAACATGTCAGATTTGCATCAAGTTTGGCCAGATGCGAAGATTTTCCTTCCTGTCTTGAATTACAAGTGCATTTTTTCATTATTTTTTGCATTTTTGCATTTTTGCATTATTTTCAGAAGGATATGACCCTAAAGAAGTGCCAGATTGTTAAGAGAGTCATGTTAAGTGACCAGAAAGAGTGCAGTCTACTAGACTAGTTATTTCCATAGCTTCTATCTAATGAACAGCAAATACATTAAGTTCCGCATGCCCAGCCTTCAGAAGTTACATCTATTTCTTGACCAATTAGCCAATTGCAATTACCATGTCATAATGAAATTTGGTATAATAATCTACTTTCAGGTTGTTTCCAATCTTACTTAAAGACGGTGTTATATAAGGACATGTTATATTAATCTATTTCATTAAATTAATACTGAATTCTGACTTTGCTGCTGCAGGAATGGAGGGGGTCAAGGTTAATGTGGCTTATGTTTTATCCATTCTTCAGTAGTCAGATGCTGCCAGAGACTGTTTAATTTATTCTGATTAATCTTATTTAAGAAAAGAGGGAGCTGTACAAGCTTCATCTTTAGACTACAGTTCATTTCAACCATTTCTCAGCATTCTGGACTACATTTTTGAAAGAGCTCAACCTTTGTTATTCTTTGGGCATGTGACTTGTTCCTATAGGTTAGTTGAGGCTCTGGAGCAAAAGTCTTTCAAAAGTCTTTCAAAAGTGTGGGGATGTGGAGTTTCTCCTCACTCTGTCACACCAGTGGTTAACATTCTCAATTCCGAGTGCAGCTGAAAGCTAAGAGGAAATCTTACCCTGCCAGCATGAGGAGCTCTTGTAACACATACAGGTGGGTGCTGTGAGGACTTGTTTGCTACTGCAAACACATCTTTTCCTGTAGGTGCTTCTGTATTGAACAAATCAGCTTGCTTATCATCAAGGTATTGAAGATGCAGTTCATGACAGCAAAATCATCTTTCTCTGAGAGTGGTAACTACCTTAGAAGTACTGTCTTAGAAGTTCTTGTACCCCAGAAACTCAGGTTCACAGATTTAGAAGCCTGAATTCCACAAAGCAATGTTTGGTGAATATTGGTGCTAAAATCCAAGTCTGAGTGCTAACACAAGACCCAGTGGGTATCTGTGCACGGTTATATTCACCCAGGTTTTCACTGTATTGGAGGAGGTTATTGTATAAATGCTGTATTTCATGAAAAACAAAACAACCCCCCCCCAAAATCACAACCCAAAAAAATCAAATTACAAAAAACAAACAAAACCACCAAAGTCAAAACGTCTTAATACCCAATGGAAATACCCATCTCAATGGAAAGGACTGCTTGAAATTCATCGTATGCAAAGATCTCAGCATGACCACACACAAAATTTAAGATGCAGTTCAGCAACAAACCACCTGGCAATTCAAGGGACCTTCTGGATACTAGCGGAATATAAATCAGTTACAGGAGTAATGTCCACTCTTTCACCCTCTCACATCAAACGATGCTTAGAGATCAAGCTGCGTCATCTCCATCCAGAGGATGTTTTCCTTTCACTGGCATGGAAACATGGTGACATCATGTATGTCATCTTCACTTAGGTCAGTATCACCACCAGTGATTAAAATAGGTGTGAAAAATCCTAAATCAACACAAGTTTGGAATCCAGAATAGTTAATTTTACCTTGTGAACAATTTAATTCAAACTGACAAACTTTCAGGATTTAGTTTGGTACAAAACTGAGGCCTTTGAGAAATGCATTGGCATTAAGATGAATGCTGTCTTAAACAATACTTAGCAGGAACTTGATATCCCTTTGGGGCACTTACTGTTACCTATTCTTCCAATAGTATTATCTAATACTTTAACACAGAGGTCAAGATTTCTCAAAGGATTTTAATACTTGCCAGGACCCACACTGAGACACTTCAGGGATGCTGCAAAGAAATTTTACTTTGGCTTTCTGGAAGTCCTTCGCAAGAAACTTCCAAATCAAAGAGCTCCAAATTATGAGATGTTTTTTAAAACCCTGTCACAAACAGTCAATACAATGGCTGAATAAAGGGAAATTAAAAAAAAAAAAAAAAAAGAAATAAGGGATATCAGGCATCAGGAAAAATGAAGACGCTTTTTTATTTGCTTATTACAAATACTACTTTTTGAGGAGTACTCTGTTTTGCATTTCTGTTGCAAATTGCAGTACCTCAAAATGATTTATCGCTGAAAACAAATGTCACTTACCTCACCTGTGAGCTCAGGTGAGGCAAAACTGGGGAAAGAATTATTTTCCTGGCCCTCAGCCCAGTGCTCAGCTTGTGAAGCTAAATGGGTTGTCAGCTTTTCCTGTTTGTGAAGACCAAAATTTGAACAAGAGTTCTAGAACCAGTTACTCCTTACCAGCCTGTCCATATGACTGTAATTATCATCCTGCCCTATCCCTAGGAAAATTACTATATTTACCAAAAAAAAAAAAGTTTATGTATATAGCATGTGTGAAAATCAAGCAGACTTGGTTGACCAGTCATGCCTTCCTGATTCTTGCTCTTTCTCCTCCTCTGTACTGTTGTCTGCTAGAGTTGTTGGGTCTGAATTCCTTCTGAAACCACTTAGTATCAGTCAGGTGAAGTCATGCTACATACCAACATGCTACATACCAACTTAAATCTTTTCCAAATACCTTTGAAATTGTTTCTTGCCTATACAACTATCTCTTCTGAACAGAAGGGTTTTTGAATTCCAGTACTTAACAGCTTTAGGACTTTCTGGTTTGTTGTATGAGTTATCTCACTCTGAAGGAAAGAAAAAAAGAGAAAAGAGAATTTGTAAGTCTGTTAACACTTGTGCTCTGGTAAAGTGAAAACCATAAAGGTAAAAAGTAAGTTTACAACCCATTTAGCACTTAGTCAGTGCTTTTGTAAGAACACTACTCTTTTTGTCGAGTTCTCCTGTAACCTTGAAACTCACAGGAAGATTATTGTTACTGACAGAAACTTCCTGATTAGATGGTTCATTAGCAGCAAGGTACAGAATACTAATTGCCTGTTTTCATCTGCATTGACAAGGCCTGACCTAGCATTCATCTGACAGAGGAATTGCTTCCCTGGTGATACCAGCCACATATAATAAGAAGATGTTATTTTGCAAAAAATCATCAAGGATGAGGATAAGTGAATCACACGGTGCTGAGTTCCGTAGGTCCCAGGGGAATCCTGTCATACCTTACAGAGTCACTTTGTTTTGCCTACCTAAGTGTAAAATACTCAGGAGAGACTTCATATGAAAAAACAAACAACTGAAATTCCTTGCTAGAAATGCAGTAATTTGAACAGCATGCACCTTAACTACTAGCTGACCATGGGCAAGTACAAGGTGCTAGCAAATACTGCTTGAAACTCATGTAGCTGAAAATACAGTTGGAAGTGGAAGCTGGGTTAATCACTCCCACCGTTTCTATCATGTCCAAAATTAGATACATCTGAGTGAATCCACTTTATGCTTCTGTAATGTTTGGGTAAATTCACGTTTTATGTTAGCAGGTAGGAATCTCTCATTACTTACATTTCAGGAAAATGGCTACATGGAGAAGCAAAACAAGTAGTCATAATTTCAAAATATGTATTACATTTAAGGAAGCAACAGGCATGTCATATCTTTCAAAATAATTCCATGTTTTCAGGTAAAGCCCTTCAGCTTCATAAATACATTTATAATCTGCAAACTGGCAGAACTGGAAGCTTGTGCTCTGCTGGATCGTCTGGAATAGAATGTTCTGCTGTGAAGTGCTACTCAGGCTGAGGGAGGAATAAAAAGAGGAAAGCAAGAGTTCAAGGGGAAAAATATTTGTACATCCTTGTAACAGTGAAAGAGAAGCTTAAAGAAGGTAATATTTGTAGACTAACATAAGAAGTTAACTATAGTCATAAAATATTTATCTGTGGAAAAGCAGGGACCAAGGGAATTTCCAGATGTCTCTTGTAGACAGTTAACTTTGGAAATGTTGTGGGACATCAATATATATTGTTGTTGTTGCCAGGTGCCTAACTAAAATGCAAATAGATCTATAACCATTTTGTTAACGAGGTAAAAACTTCCTGTTACAATACAACTCTATCCACAAGACCTTTTAGCCAGCCATTATTCACACTGTTTTGTCTCTCATCTGCTGGTTTGTCCACTCATAATTACCCCAAAAGCTACAAACTAAAAAGAAAAATGCTATTTTGTAGATAGGGTACAGGTCTACCTTGTAAGAAGATGGTCTGGTCAGGTCCATTGTTCCAGCAAACTCCATCATCTCAGATTTTCTAGAAATACTTCTGAATGTAGTTTAATGCCCAAGCCGTGATGTTGGACCAGAGTGACTTCATGCTGTCATGCTCCACAGTTCTTCATAAAATGAATTTCTCCCAGTGGTGAACAGCAGCACAAATCTATGATGAAATTCAGCAAGAACTGAACAAAAGGTATAAACAAAGAGCACTGCTGAATGCTAGCGAGAAAAGCTAAAGACCCTAGGAAAAAACAAGCACTGTTTTATAACTTTCTGCATTGGGTATACAAAACTGGAGAAGAGCTAATATTGGCTATAGTCTGATACCACATCACACCGTAATTATTGCAAAGAAGCAATCAGAAAGGAAAAGGACAGTACTTAGGGGAAAGAAAATGGCTACACAAACCCTTTTTCCCCTGGGAAAATGGCATAACCTCTTATATGACCGCAGAACCTCATCAAAGCTAATCTATATTGAGAAAGCATGTAAATTGCATTTAGATGTTATATTTCACTGTGTACAAATGATGTTCATGAAGTACCAGTGCTGCAGAAATTTGAACCCTCTTCTGTAGGCAACTTCAAGGAATTGGGGCAGTGATAAATTAATGTAGGCATTGCGAACTGCAGAGTTAAGTTTCAAACAGGGTAAAAAAAACCAGATCTTTTTGCTATCCTGAAAGCAATTACATTTTAGTAACTTTCAGATTACCTAGGATAATACATTAGTCCATACACTTGCTAGATGGCTTGTAATAACTGGAGTTACTTGGCAGATTATTTAATTCAAATGTCAACTCACCTGGTTACACATTGTAGGTATGTTCTCAGATCAGTGACATATCTTCATGTCTGAGGACTGATAAGTGTGCTTAGAGCACATATTTTACATATGCTTGTGTGACTTTCAGAAAAACATCCATATTTAAGAGATGCGACTGCTTCCTTGCAGTACTCACCATATATTCCTCAGAACTGAAAACTTCATCTTGTCTTATCTAGAATTTTGGGTCTTTATTTCTGAATATTCAAATGTTTGGTTTTGTTTTTGGTTGGTTGGTTGTTTTTTTGATTTACTGGTATATTAAGTCTGTAGGTCTTCAGACCAAATATATTCTAACATTCATTGGAAGTATGCTTTCTTCCTCGAGCTTCTAGGTTACTGCGATGTTTCCTGAGTAAAGGTTAGATTAGCTTCATCAGCAGTTATAACCACCATAAGATAACATATCAAATCATATCAAATTCCTGTTAACGTACACTATTTCCACAAGAAGAACTTAAAAATTGTTCAACGTTATAATGGAAAATGTTGTTCTTCTAAGTAGAATAATAATGTACTTAAAGCAGGTGATCGGCACTCCGCTCAACTGCATAATTTAGCCCAACAGAAGATTTCCCAGACAGCATAATAATATTTTCATGTTCCTGTTGTAATGCTTATGTATTTTACTAGACAATTTCAAACAAAAACTAAATAGACAGATGGCAAGGAGAGCACAACAGCCAAACAACTATAAATGTACATATTAAACTAAGAGGATGACTAAAAGGTAAAGAGCTAGAAAATACAATTAGCCATTTCTATTTATATTTTTACTTCTATTTATTTATATTTTTATATATGTATTATATTTAACTTTATAGTTATACAAGTACTTTCCACTAGGAACCCAGTTCATCATAATGTTCGCGGCTCCTGATATTTGACCAAGGAATCGGGCCTGGGTTGCCATCAGAGAGACCAGAGCTCTTTGAAGCCCCCTGAGGAATAGTGGGTAGGAGGTGAAGGCGTAGAGGAGCTGAAGGGTGGAAGTAAAACCAGAGGTGATAAAGCTTCTGGTACCAGAAGTGAAAGGGGGTCTGAAAACAATGTGCTGCAAGGTTAGTAGTGGGTGAGTGCAGTTGCACATAAATGAGGTGGGAATGTAGGAAGGGCCTTGCAGCAAGAGGAATATTGAAATTATTCAGTTCACTGAGCTGAAAGAGTGAATGTGAAAGTACCTACCCATTATAAACAAATTTTGCAAAGTTATGTTGGCATCAACAGTCTGCTCCTTACTCACCTGAGGCCTTAAGCATATGCTTGACTTCAAGTCTGCCCTTAGTTCAGTTCAGTGTACACATAAGATTATTATTCCACTGAATTGGAGAGGACAAAGGGCAATACCAGATTCATTAAGCAGTATCAGTTTTACAGTAGTATAACATAGCAATGGCCAAGCAGGTTTTCTGAGGTTGTTCCTGGGCTTGTTAATACTTGGTCTCTGCACTGAGTCAAGGAGAGCAAGTGCTAAGCACTGAGGGCCATGGGCCAGAAAGGCTGGTAGAAGAGAAGATGGTGGAAAGAGGAAGTTCACTGGCACACAGGCAGCTCATCCCTTGGTCTCAGAGCCTGAATGATGCTACAGCAATCATTGCTATGGGGTAGCTTACCCGTAGTAAACATATGAGCTTAATGCCTGTGTTTTAGGTGTGAGAAGGCCAAAGTTTGTATTTGCATCATGGCATCTGAGCATGGCTGCTGGGGCTCTTGCTGTCTTTCTTCTCCTTCCCTTCTGTTAGCGTAGGCCAAGGCTTTAGTTATCTGTGAACGAGGTTGTAATCAATGGATGAAGCGTTAGATACGGAGACAACTCTTGGCAGAAAGAGAGCATTCATTGCCTGTGCTGTGCAGCAGTGAAGACCCACAGTGCTGCACTGCAATGGCAGCTGGGGAAAGCTCCTTTCAGCATGGGCAGACACACTGAACTTGTACCAGTCACCTTTTCTAAGGCCAGCTCTAGCTAAAGTGAAAAGGAGTCTATCACCTGCCCCCATCCCCTCCTCCTATCAATCTTACTATGTCATCTCCTGAATCTGCAAGTGACTGGTTCCTCTATGAGCAGTTCAAGATTACAACACAACCTGTTGAAGTTCAGAGGACCTGTCCCAGCTCCTAATTATTATGCTTTTTAGTGACAGCAAAAACATTTAAATCCAGTGTAAACAATAACAACAATACAAAATATTGTGTAAGATAACAGGCTACTGTCTAACTACAAAAAGACTGAGAATGGGAATATTTAATCTTTTTACTCCATGTGCCAATGAGGTAAGATACAGAAAAAATACTGTAAGTATTTGTTAGTTGACTTTATGCAAGAAAGCATAAAGTATTTATAACTATGAATCAGAAGTGTGATGTAAGGGAGGTTTGCTAGAAAATACCAATATATTTTGAAAGATTAAAAGAGTGCTGTGCCTTATCTGCTGTGCAGTGTCAGCCAGGCAGAGTGCATCATTCACCACCGTTCTGCAGCAGAAAGCTGGAGAAAGACTCCAGTCCAGCTCAGACAAATCTGCACCAGGTTTGAAAAATCACTCAAACCTGCTGAAGTAAAACCTTAACAAGCACAACTGCCTTTTGAATCAAAGTCTGTAGATTTGCAGTGAACGGGCTGATGAGGGGCATGGGCAAAGATGGCTCGTAGGGGACTGGGTGCCTTGGGTATTACCTTAGTTTCAGAAATGAGAAAGCAGTGAGGATCAGCACCAGCCCTTTGGACAACAGACAACTTGGGGGAAGAATGTCCTTTCAGGATGAATATGGCTCATTCAAGAATTAACTCTCTGCTCGTCTTCTACCTCAGTTTTTTGCTGCTCATCCATCTAAAAAGTAAGATCTGCACTTCTTATTGTTCTGACATGTCCTCTGGGTAGATGGCTAGACATGCACTTCTAGCAGGAAGCTTGTGTTGTCAGAAGGCTTTAAAAATTTGATAGACATGCCAAAAAGATTTAGATGAAACAAAGTTGTTTGAATTTGTTGCATGATAGCTTTCCTTATCTTCATGTTTAAACTTTTTTTTTTTTATTGAAGAATGAAAGCATTTTAATACCTTGCTTCTGCTATTTAAAATACAACAATAAAATGTTCTGTTAAAACTGCTCCTATACTTTAAAGTCTGCATTTTGCTTTAGCATAAGCCTATCCGATTAAACTTTAGTCTAATTTATCCTTTGCTCAAGATGATCATGTTATGTATTTTAGTAGAACCCATTGGTTTATTATATATGCTTTTAAATTCCAACCTCTAGAGAAATCAGTTATTAAAGAAGTGTGATACATTTGATGTTCTAAATGTCTCCATTACAAGTATGTATAAAAGTCCAACAATTTTTATAGAGAAAATAGTCTCAGCAAACTTCCACAGAAACAGAAGTATGAAAAATATGGGAAGTCACAATGGGTTTCCTTAATAATTGTGTCAGTTGGTTGAGAGTAAATACAAGCCAAGGAGCTAAATGGCCTCAGCTGGTGAGGCTGATGTATGTGTATGAAAAGCAGTAGCTCTTGAACATGTTTAAAATGAAGACAGGCAGAATGTGTGTCTGTCTGAAGAGGCTGTTTGATTTGTGTCTGCTGAATGTGAATCCCAGTAAGACAAAGCTTTGAGCAGCTGCCATTAAACAAGAAGACGGCATTAGCATACAGTGTTGTGTAATCTGGGTCACCTTCTGTTGCTGCATCACTCAAATTGTTACTTGGACAGTTTACAAACCAACATAAATTAAATACTGAAAAGCAAACAGATGCAGTTGGATCAACTAGCACTAAAAAAACTGCAACAAATCCAAACCCAAAACCCCCACAAAAAACCCTCAACCAAACCCCTCAAAACCACACCTCAAATTACAGTAAAATATACAGAATGTCATAGAAGCATCATTTTACCCTAGCAGTTTTCTTCTTTGGGGATGTACTGATGTGAATCAGGGAAGCCAAAGTGTTCTTTCTAAATTAACTCACAACAGAACACATCCTGAGAAAAGAGACGCTGGATCTTCCACTTTCAGAAAGCAGGTTTTATAGTTTATATGCTGTAGGATGAGGAACCAGAAAGTCTCAGAGTCTGCTACCTAATTAAAAGAAAGTAACAGGAATGGAGTTAGTTAGGAGAATTTAATTTGTACAGGTGGCAGCCAAATTGTAACAAAATATGAAAGCTTTGGGAAAGGGCATAAAAGTTAACTGCTTATGAAATTAAAAAGGGCACATTAAAAACATCACACATGAAGACAGCATTGCAGAAAGTAGTAAAATTTAAAAAAAAAAGTTGCCCAAGAATCAGAGTTCTTTTTTCTTTTTTGAGAAAAAAAGATAAACACAAGTTTTGGCTTTGACCCTGGATGAGCTCTGCTCAATGCAGTGTGCCAAAGGAAGGACAGAAAGGAGTTGTATGTAATTTTGTGCTTTTCCCTTGGCATAGTTGTCTGGGATGACATTTCAGATGTCATGTGTTTTCTCTGGGTTATGGCCATATCGCCAGTCTCAAGCAAGAGGTTGCTCCGTCTTGGAAGACTCTCCTTCTCAGGTAGATTTGTGTCTATTGCAATCTGATGTGATACATATTGATACACCAGGATGGAGCAGCTACAGCAGGAGCCAGAATCAGGCTCAGGAGCATATCTGTATCTACCCATGCAGGGTATTTGATGATCTGGACAGATATTTGCTCTCAAGAAAGTTTTACATCATTTGAAACTGCTAAAAATTTCTTTTAACAAAAAACATGACTGTGAACAGATGAAACAGAAATAGAAGCCGAACTGACTGCAATTACTTCCTTACTTAAAAATTAAAGCTGAGAAAGACCTAGATAGAAAAGCTGAGGATAAAACAGAAAATAGATAATTGCTGACATCTATAAAAGTTAAATGAGCCATTATATTTTGAAAATCAGTTTACTGGATTTGTCTTCCCCCAAAGGATTCTAATCCTAGGTCCTGCTTAAATTCTTCTTTATAATTACTTTTTTTCCTAACAACTTGGAAAATAATTAGTATTTAGAAGCCAAGGCTTCCTAAAAACATTTCTGCACATAACTTTTTTTCAGCTCACTCATTTTCCTGAGGTGAATAGAGGTATGCATACATTAAGAAGTGTCCTATACAGACAGTAGGTCTTTTGGTAAGAAGTTGTGATGAAATAAAAGCATTTTTTCAGGAATGTGGCCACTTTCACATATAGCATAAAGTGAATATGTTGAACTAAAACAAATCAACCAGCCAATCCAAAGTTGTTTAACATTATTAAAATAATCCTGTGCCCTCTTATTTGTAAAATAGCTCATGCTTACTTTGGAATATGTTATGCGATACTATTCTTTAACTCCTGTACGATACTAAGTGTTGAGTAGGTAGTAAACTTCTACTAAAGTCTTCTGGCTGCACAGACATGTTCTATTAAGCTGAAGACTAAGGTGTTAAAGAATGTTGTCCTGTCCCCCGTACTGCAACAGGGATTTTGACAGCTTTCCTACAACAATATCTGGAGTTTTTTTAATTTCAGTTGTATGAAATGCTTTTGGAAAGGCCAACGTAATGGTGTCAGGTGCAACACCTGTGCAAATACAAATGTAGGTGCTCGGAAAGACATGTACTTGATAAAAGAAAGCACAGGTATAATTTCATCTTGCGGTTACATTTCTGAGAAGATTGTGGGCTTGGTCCTCTCTTGGCATAGAAACAAGGAGCCTGTTGGAAAGCCCTTGATGCCTCCTTGTTTGTACACTGGCCTGCCTTGGGGCAAGAGCATCCATCAGGTTGCTGCGATATTTGCTGCTGTCATATCCCTGAGGTGAAGGGATGCTGCTGGTGGAGGTGTGGAGACTGCACCCAGGGGCAGGAGCTGTCTGCTGGCAGACAATGCTTATCCTAATTCACATTCTGTCTTCTTGACATCACCACAGAGACCGTCACAAATGTGCTTCAATGCAGCAAGACTGTGGAAAGGTGTGGGCAAATCATTGGAATCTAGCCGTAGATTCATGTGTTGCATGTCTCTCAGGGCTTTTCAAAACACATATTACAGCCTGTTTCCTTCCCATACTGGCTTACCAGTGGAGCTACGAATCAATTAGAGGAAAACTGACTCCCTCCTTTTATTAATTATCCTGTGCTTCTTTTTCTGTTGGAAATTGTTTTGCTGACAGCAGTAGTTTTTATTTTTGGGGGCAAAATTAAATCAAATAATATACACTAATTATCTTTCCTTTGCCAGTCATTACTTTATAAAAACCCATATGTACTACTATATATAAACTTGAGCACCTGCGCCTTGGAGAAACTCTTTGATATATAATTCCCTGCACTTTATATGTATATTTTCTTTTAAAATCTCCAAAACACGAAACACGAACATGTCAGACTACACAGAACCCATTATTTTTGCCTATGGACTCTCTATAAACAGAGTTTGAGGCTTTGTCTAAAATTGCAATGCTATGAATACGTGAAGTAGGATTCCCCATTCCCTTGATGTGAAGATAACGGCACAGATCTGCAAATTCACTTATGCCTTGTGCCCATGGTTATGAGCATTGTATGCAAGCCCGCAGTGCAAGCTGGTTTTATACAGTGTTTTGAGAACTTAATTTTTTTCCACAAATTATACCAAATCAACCACTCAGAGAAAATTAATCTGGAGGGCATCCAGAGATGGCCAGCTCTGCATGAGGGGGGAACATGAATAATTACATACACTAGTTGACAAGACGTGTGTCCCAAATCCAGAGCAGCACTGATAACTAATTGCTGCCGTATTATTGTCTAACAGGAATTGCAAGCATGTAACTCTGGGGAGAGGGTTGCTTAAGAAACAAAGGAAGAGAATTATGGTAAATACAGGTATATTTAGGCATCAAATTTGGAAGTAATTCTGTCTAGGATTGAGTACAAACTCAGAATCTTTTATTTTAATCCAACATCCAACAACTCATCTTTTTTTTCTTTTTTTTGTAAACAAAGTTTACAATTTATCATTTATCACTAATGAATTGTTTTCTCTTCTTTTAGGCAAAAAATCAGTAAAAATATATTTTATGTTCAAAACTATTTTTCTCCATTTTAATGGCTTCATAACCTTTCAGCAGAGAAAAAAAAAAAATTGCTACTTACTTTATAAAAGTTCCCCCAAATGTTCATAAATTAGGAATGTAATTTAATTTGGAATTGCTGTAAATGTGAGCGTAATATCTGAGCTTTAGTTTCACCCTATTTCCCCTTCAAGGAAAATCCCTCCGAGATGTTGGCATTATACAATTTTTCCCCATGGACAAGAACTTTTAATTTCCTGCAAGTATTCCCATTACTCAACTTCTAATTACTGCTTAATTACTGTGTTAGGAATAAAGCTCTACTTATAAACACATTTGTGGTTTTGCTCATACTGCTCATTGCTCATGCACGCTCAGATGATGCCAGTAGCTTCCCACAGCAGTATTGTTGGGATGTGCATTTGATGAGTTTGTAGCAGATTTGGTACTTCAGCAGATCCTCATTAGCCTGTTGTGGAGCTCAGTGCCTGTCAGAGCTGCAGTCAGCAATATCTGAGCACAGGCACCAGGCCCTGCAGCTTTCCCTCTGTCCTAGCTGTCACACACTGCGTCTATATCATATAGAAAATGAAATATCTTTCAGATGTCTGCCATCATCTTCAGTGAGTTTAAAGCAGCAGCTTCTTGACACAGTCGTAAGGGGGTTTGGTTTTGGTTTTTTTTTCCTTTTCCTTTATATCTTTTATTATGAAATTTTATTCTCTGGAATCAAATGAAATCCTAGGAGTACAAAGTAGTAGCCCTATAATTTTTAAACAAGGAAGTAACTTCTGCAAGATGGAACTGTTTGCATTAAAGTGACATTAAAAACATCCCAACATGTATTTAAGCCTTTCAGTTCAAACGCTTACAAGGCATCCTTAAGGTGCTACAGCTACTATTCCAATAGCAGAGCAAGCACCAGGTTAGAGGCAACCTCCCTGCTGTGTGCTTTGTAAAATGGGTACTGTTGATGCTGAGAACCAATGGAGGTTAAACGTTTGCCCACATCCTGTATTAGTCATCCATAGATTACAATGCAAGTATCGGCATCTTTGAAAGTTTAGCTCTCAAATGACATTGATTTTGGCAATACAGGCTAAAACTGGATGATGTATCCACAGTCAAGGAACAGAAAGGTAATTCTGTAGCAAGGACAGCAATCAGTCTCTATAAGCAAGTGTTATTTGTGACTAATGACCTATTAGGAAAGAGTCTAATTGGAAAGTAAGGAAGTTGGGCAGAAGGATGTTTTATCACTCATACTCAACCAGCACCACAGACCTCCCATGAATCCTGAAATGCTGATACATTGTGCAACATCAATGATAATATACTGGAGAAACAGGTGCTGGAAGGCTAAAGTATGTCATACAGGCAGAGAATATAAACCCAATGTGTTAATATATATAAAAATTTGAAAGGTATCTCCACCCAAAGTTTAAACCTATACCCATTTATCTATCCACAGAGTTGGTTTTGGTTTTCTTTTTTTCCCCTGTGTTACTTTTGATGAACCTAAGACAGCTGAGGTGTCCTGTCCCTGTGCAACTCCCTGTATCTTTTCCTCCCCACAGGAAGAAACTTGGGAGAAAACTAGCACTGTTTAGAGAATGCTTAAGTCTTGATGGCCAAATTGAGTAGTTTGCTACTGAAAAGCTATATGGAAAGGTAAAGATTTCGGGTTTTATGTGTTGACAGGAAAATGACATGTAAGAGACAGGAGAGTAGTCAATCCACTATTCAGTACTAGCTATATTCAGTTCTGAGTGCTGCTATGAGCAAGAGAAGCAATTAGGAAAATGCTGGAAAGGGACAGGAAAAACAGGAAGACATTTAGAAAGATGTGCCCTGTGAGAAAGGGTCATGGGAAGAGAAGCCTGAGGGAGGAAATGATTACAGTCTTACCTACATAAAAGAGAATGGCAATCAAGGAAGACAATAAGATTGGCTGCACCCTGTGACCTCTGGTAGGGTAGGCTCTGCGAAATAACGGATTCCACATGCAGCAGGGAAGAATTGAGTGAACTTTCTCAATTGAAGGATAATTAAATCAGTGTATCAGAACTCTTTATTGAGTGGGTTAGATAAATATCTGCCAGAGATTGTCTAGACTGCTGTTTCACAGCTGGTGTTACACAGATGAAGGGCAGTCAGCACCACTTCAGGGTAATCTGTGAAGATCTCAGGTGATGGAGCCCCAGAGAAGCACAGGTCTCTATTTGCCTCAAGGGCTGTGGTGGCACTGAGGCTGAAGGGCAGCTCAGGCACAGCTCCTGGGCTGAACAAGCAGATGGCTCCCTTTCTTCCTGCACCACAAATGGGGATTATCTGATGTTCAAAACAAAGGCAGCCCTGAACCCAGCCCTGTTTGTGGCACTAACTACAAAATTCTTGCCTATATTTCAGTGAGAAAATAGCTCATGCTCATTCTTTGAGACATCAAGTACCTACTTTTAATTTTTTGGCACCCTTGGCTTTAAATAAGTGCTTTGGCTATTGGAGGCCCTCGTTATGATGGGGATAGATAGTACCCCCATACGAGAGAGCGTGTAGTTCAGTTTCCAGATTCTGGAATCAAATCATCTCTTAACCCTCAGTTTGAGCATATTTGATATATCGGTAGTATGGTGCAAGAAAATATAATTAATATATAGATTGGTAATAGTATGATTTTCGTGGTCAAAAAAACTGAAAAAGAATGGAAAACACAGATTGCCTGCTGAACCTAAATCTTATAGCCAGCTTCTCACTGCATATAAAAAAATTGATGCAAGACTGGAACCTACTGCACCAAAACAAACATCTGATAACTCTTTTAAATGGCCTTTCTGGACAAGCTACAACAAATTCCCATTGTTCTAGGCATCTTCACTCTAATGCTTCATCTAAGAGAAGTTTAAAATTTTACTTTTATGACAATTAAAAAAATCAATTATAAAACGAGGTTTAAAAACTGTACACATATACCCTGCCAACTGCCAAGCAATAAAAGGATATGTATTAGTCCATTTTCCTTTCCTCCTTATATTCAGTGCATTCCACCTAATAAATAAGTTAGAGAAATAGCAATCTATGTCCTCTTCATCCTGCCTACAGGGCTTTGCAACCAAAGACCTCTCAAGGATACTTCTACTTTTTTCTTTCTTTTTTTTTTTTTTCCTATTTTGTTTTAGATAATTCACATCTCAACATTAAGACAATAATTTGAACAATGCCTCAGTTTCCAGGCAGCCTTGAGTATTGCCTTTGCTCTTTGTGGAGGCCCAAAAATTAAAAAAGGTACTGATATTTCCTTATCTAAGGGAAGCCTTTCAACCTGATTGACTCATCTAGAGTCACAGACACTAGGCAGCAAGTAGATAAATAATGCATATTATTTTCTAGATTTATATTACAGGTTGTTGGTTTCAGAGACTGGCACGTTTCATCAGTTCTCACTGTACTTTTCTGTTTCCTCAGCCATTCAGTGCTATAACGTATAAAAACTCTTCTCACACCAGCAAATAGCAAAAATACCCCAACCCAGATAAACCCTTTTCCCACGAGATTCTCATATTTACTTTATATTGATCACATTTTATTCACCCATAAAATGGGTCAACACAAAATTGCTTCTATCTTTTGACAAGTACTCCAATTGACAACGCTTCTCCATGGCAGCCTGACTTGCGGTGACACACACCACGCAGCTGCCACTGGAGCTCTAAAGGACTCCTCCAGGCTGAGCAAAACACGTTCCTCTCCAGGCATCAACAAAGCAAGGCTGCAGTGGCTGCTGCAACTGGAGGGGTAGGGCAGCTTCTGCCTGCCTGAAATCTTATCAGCAGGGACAGAAATGAAAGTATTTCTAGGGCTAAATATTTCTGTGGGTGAAAAGAGACATGGGCTGCTAACCCGTTACATACAGCATCCCGCTCCAGCAACTAAGCATCAGGGCACTTGCCTGGTGCATCCTTCTGCACTGGGAAGTGCTGTGCTTGAATAATTGTGGCCTGGGTAGATGCTCAGGGGAGAGAAACTCCTTGCTTCTTTTTACTACTCTTGCTTGCCTGCCCAAGGCTGAGCATACTGGAATCCTGCTGCCTTAACCTTTCCTGGAATAATGAGACGGACAAAGCATCTTTAATTGCATTAGTCAGGGAGTCTGCAGACAGGATGCATTCCTTCCAAGTGACCTCAGTCACAGTGGTTGGGATCAAGACTGTGGGTAAACAAACTAACCTGCATACCCCAACTTAAGTATTCAGCCGTGGACACAATGGCCAGACATTTCCTTTCCTAGCAGTTTCTGAGAGGTACCACTATGTCTCTGTATTTTGCGACTACCAAAGGCAGACTGCCCTCTAAATTAGTTAAGGCCAGAGCTGCTCTAATTCACATTCAGACTGCTAGGGGAGCTTTAGGAGTAGGTGAAAGGCAGCACACATTGGTCACTCTTCTGTTGGTAGTTCCTATTCTCCCTTGTTGGGGTTTCTAACAGGGATGTACAAAGCACTTCATTAGTTCTTTGTTCCGCAAGGAGGGCACTAGCTCTGAATTTGACTATGACACATTTCTTCCTTTCTTAGCATGTGAGCTAGAGGACTTTGAAAACAACATAATTTGACAGGAAGCCAAAGCAAGAACTCAGAAAGATAGACAGCCATCAGTCTGCAGGGACCCAAGCAACTGCAATTAAAGTAACCTGCACTGACGGTTTACTCATAGCAGGGAATCCAAAGCCCTCACAGTAATAATCTAGCCTTGATATACATCTGTATACAGCAGTAGCTTCAAATATATTTGCTAAGCTTTGTGGCAATTTGTAGGTACTTAAAAAGCAGCTGTGGTACTGTTCCAGCTATGATTAACCATCCATGAATCTGAACATAGTCAAGTGTCCAGACAGCTGAAGAAGAGATCAGGTTATCATCAAAAAGCCTGCAGTACAACTCACCAACCTCCTAACAGCTGAAAAAAGAGTCATAGAATCATAGAATAGTTAGGGTTGGAAAGGACCTTAAGATCATCCAGTTCCAACCCCCCTGCCATGGGCAGGGACACCTCACACTAAACCATGTCACCCAAGGCTCTGTCTAACCTGGCCTTGAACACTGCCAGGGATGGAGCATTCACAACTTCCCTGGGCAACCCATTCCAGTGCCTCACCACCCTCACAGTAAAGAACTTCCTCCTTATATCCAATCTAAACTTCCTCTGTTTAAGTTTTAACCCATTACCCCGTGTCCTGTCACTACAGTCGCTAGTGAAGTGTCCCTCTCCAGCATCCTTGTAGTCCCTGAGACTATGTCAGAACCTTGCTGCTGCTTGAACGTCAGCCACCTCTGTTGCAGAAATGGTGTAGTTTTGCTAGCACAGTACTGAATCCAAGATCATGCTGAGAGCCAGAGCATGTTGGATCAGCTGTATGCTAACACAGCTAAATGCACCTGTATTAGAGCTGGCTCAAACCATGCAAAAGGAGTTGTGTCTTCATCTGCCTACCTATACCTTGTTGTTTATACAGGCATCTTTCCAGGGTCTCTCCCTTAAATGCAAGCAGCCAGTGACAAATATACCACAGTATTCTGCTGGTGGTCCCGTTTTGGTGGGGTGGAAGTGTAAACTGGAGCCAAAAATTACATACACAATTCTGGAAATGTTAATTACGGGCTACATAAGATACAATTCAATTGCAATGGCCAAGATACAGCCATGTGATATGTAGTTAATTTCTGAGTCTCCTGACTCCAAAAACTATAAAAAGGGCAAAACCTGCTAAGGTCTGACACAGAGTAAAGAAGGCATAAGTGTACCTGCTTTTCTCCAGCAGTCCCTTACCTTTCTTTGATAGCCTCATGGATAATGTACAGAGAGAGCAGGCACCAGCCTTGTAAGATATGCAACAGAAGCTGCATAAGAGATGAAATACACAATGACAGTGAGAAGAAGCCAGAGACTGACACTGATATATCAGAGACTACATCACAGCTATTGAACGTGATGAAAATGTGTAAAGCCCTTTTAGGCTCTTCCTGTTGCTGTTCAATCTAAGAAGCAGAAGTTAAAAGAATGTTGATAAAGCTCCACTGATTCCTACCTTAAAAATGTAGGAAAACATGAAAATATGTTTGTGAGAATGATAATCCAAGCCTCTTTGATTACTATCTGTGTATGCATTTGAGCAGTATATTATCATGACAGCAGAATGCAAATAGGTGGCTCCACAATGCAACTGCAAAAAGCAAGTATCTGGCCAACATTTTGTAGGACTGACCAATTCAGACTTACCTCCTGTTAAACACAGCTCACATTTGTAATTCTTTATTCACTATTAATGGTACTGAACATTTTACAAGCCTCAATCAATGTAAAAATGCCCTCTGCTTGATTTAGCAAGAACTATCTGTTCTGTACTCTCTTATGTCTAAAATGTCCAATTCTATTCAGTCTAACATCCACCCACTTTGGAGCTCTTGGAAAAGTGCAGGAGCAAAGTGACTAAAATCAGTTGCCATTTGCACATTCCAAAGGCTGTTTCCAAAGAACAATGGATTTCCTGAAAAACAGCTAGACAGCTTCAAACTTCTACCACTGTCCATAGCAGCAAAGTGACAAGACTGAAGGGTGTTTTGTGCAAAACTTTCATGGAATTAAACAGAAGGAAGTACTGGCACTGAATGCCCTTGAAGAATCCAGATAAAATCTTTCCAGCAAACAGACTGACCTAATGATCTGACAAGCGATGGAAAGAAGTGTGAGGTGTCCCTGCCCATAGCAGGGGGATTGGAACTAGATGATCTTAAGGTCCTTTCCAACCCTAACTATTCTATGATTCTAAGTAAGGAAGAAGATTCAGTTCTGCACACACAGCAGAGCAAAACCAGATCTATTTTTATTACATCACTTCTACTATAGCCCAACACTCCATCAGACGCTTCATTTTGTTTGGGGAAGTGCCCACCATTTGTAGATTCATATGGGCACTTTCTGTTCCAGTAGGTCTCTGTAAGCATTCCCACTGCCCAGTGACTGAGGAAAGTAGCTTACTGTGGACCTGCTGTATCCCCAACCATCATCTCCAAGCTGACAATGGTTTTGCTACTGTAAGATACACATATATTGTAGGTATTCCTCATATTCCATGAACAGCATTCAACAGAGTTGATTTCAGTTTTATTTATTCTGGTTTAACTTTGTAAGTCTGCTTGTTTCAGTGAAGATGCTGCTGTACTACCTCCAGTCAGGACCAACATGGCTTTGATTTATCTAACCAGGAAGTTTTGGCTGCAATCCACTTCTTTTCAAGTGGATAGAGAATAATGACTTTTGAGATACTTGAGATGAACAAAAGTAGGACTACATTCTTTAATCTTAATTAAAGAATTTGATTGGCTGGCAACGACTTCTGCTCATTATATCCCAGCTCAAACTTTGAGAGAACTGTATTCTTCATTACTACTAAAATAAAATGAAGATTGTTCATACACTTTGTTGGGATTTTTGTACAACAAATGAACAGCAATCAGAAATCAGCTTGCATCCTGAATTGCATCATTTCTTCATTTCTTTCATTTCAACAGAAACACGTTGTTTTAGACAAAACCCGCACAGTGACTTGCCAACACTATTTAATTGTGTCTCAGTTTCAGACATTGCATGTCATCTTTTCTATAGAGAGAGGAATGTTTTCCCTACTTTTATTAGAATATCTGTAAACACCTAGGGAGCTGAGACTGATTTTCCTGTCTTCTTTTAAATCTGCTCATCTTTATGCCAAGACTCTGAATCAGCCTGAAGAATTCCAGGTCTTCATGGGTGACTCCTTTTCTGAAATCACTGATGGGAACCAACACTTCCATTAACCACAAGCATGTGGTTACACATGCATACAGTAAACCTGGTTTCCTGAAAATAAGGAATTTTTACAAAATCATTAAGGACAGTTCTGAGGAATAGACACATCATAGTCGATAGCTGCTGAGCTTTCTGCTCTAGTTGATGAAGTTATGAGCAAGGGTTAGATTAGATCTCCAGAAGTTCCTTCCAACCCTGTCCATTCCATGTGAATCATTTTCATTTTAGTTGAGCCCATTACTACAGCACTGGTAAAGCAGTCATTTCAGGGAGTATATCAGAAGTACTGTCCTACCAATTCTGGAACATTTATCGTCATTCAGTAATAAAAAGATCCTTAGAGTTTATGGGAAGATGGCTAGTGACAGGAAAAAATGGTAAGTGGAAAGTATGAGGAAAAAGACTGCAAAGTGTATTTGAGATTGCATTAAAAGAAAAGAAGAATATGTATTTACTAGCTTCATGAAAAAATAGATCTAAAATCTCCAGTGTTACCATTCTACTGCACACTCGGTGGCTATTTCTTCAGAACCCCCTACAGAGAAATGTGAACATGGGCCTGAATAAAACCCCATGCTCAGAAATGTATTCTGACGTCAAGGCTGAAAACAGTCTTAACACAGAAGAAACTCCCCTTTGCAGAACAGAGCTTGAATGTTATAATGCATGTTCTGCTGCCACAGGAACATCTGCAAAAATTGCTACCTGCCTGAAAAAATTCTAGTGTTTTTAAGATCTTGACCTCAACGAGGGGTCCAGTGATTCAGCCTTTCATACTGCAGTCATGCCCTATTCCAGCTATTACATGCCTCATTTCTGTTAATCTTCTCTAATTAGTTCTGCTTCTCAAGTGAAGTCTTGCAATCTAACATTTTTCTGTGCTAATAGTGAGGGCTTTGCTTCCACGTTCAAGGTCAGTCCAGCACTTCTTCTTGTAAAACACATTTGTCCTCCTAGCACTTACACTTGTGCATTGAGTTTAAGTTTAGACTCTCTCAAAGACTTTTACTGACTTGGAAGTTACCATTAAAGGTGTGATAGTGCCTAAAGCCAGCAGTCATGCAAGTCTGGAGAACAAGCTTCTTTCAGATTCTTGCTGTTCCTTGCAAAGGTGCAGAGAAATTCTTTTCCATAATAGTACTTTTAGCTTTTTCCTCGTGAAGACCATTACACGTCTTACAAAACAAGCAGATTGAGCCTCATAGTCTGCAAGTAGGCAGCATCTCAGTTTCATAGGTGAGAATGAGCTGGAGAAGGGCAAGTTGAATGCCTTGTTTGTAATGAGAGAACTGTGAGTACAATCCAAATGATCTCCATCTTCAAACCACTAAATTTAGATCTTGCTTTTCTCACTTCATATGTTATACACACATATAAATATAGATATATTGAGGGGAGGGGATACACACACTTTTCAAGATTTTTGTTGAGCCTGAGAGATCTGTAAATATGGCAAAATATGGCAAATATTTGTCCTTTTTTTTTTTTTTTAATAAAACAATTGTTTATTCATTCTTACAACAAATTTCAGCAAATTTCATTGCTAACTGTAAGGATTTCTTTTGTATATCACTTATTTTATTTGATAATTCTTAGCCTCCTTTTGCCAAGGGATCAATACACTCTTTGCAGTCACTAACTTGCCATCTTATAACCTATCCTTTGTGAGGATTGGTGAGATTCAGTGATTACTAGAGGCACACGATGGCTGAGGTGTGAACACTAATGGAAGGAGGCATTTGGCCCCCAGGCAAGAAACACACTCTTCTCCAGCTGATGCTCAATTCAAAATGGCAGACAATTTTCAGCTTAACAAAACGTAACTGGGCAGCCTTCAGCAGCGTGTAACTTAGACTACAATCAGTTTAAATGGCTTACTTGGAGCATTGCTGCTGCAGCTGTGGATAAAATTTGCAGTTCATCTAAAAGTCACCCGTGCTGTTATGAATTGCAAATAGACATAAACCAGGGATGGGAGAATGATAGAACAGCAAGCATTTCTATGGTTATTCTCAGTTATTTCATAGGCAACAAGTAATAAAACCTGTTAAGTATTCAACCTACTTAAAATAGAATAAATTATAATAAATATGTAAATGGAATATAGAGACATAGAATAGAATAGTTAGCACTAATATATAAAATAGAATAGTTAACACCTAATTGTTAGATCTGAAAATACTCTCCTTGAAGTATTTTGAGGAGTTCAGAGTACATTATTCCCTGGAAACTACTCAGGACTTCATTTTCCTTAAACCTCTTCAGCGGTATTTATAAAGTCATTTAGAAGTCACTATCAGTGGGGTTTTTGTTTTTCCAGAATTAAGATGATATTGACTACTGTCCATGTAAACCCTCTTATACCTGATTATCCTGATGTGCAGAAACAGGACAGAAATAGTAAGAAACTTTCGTTCTCCCCACCTGTAAGGCTGAGGAGGAAGGCACAGAACACACATAAAAATAGCAAATCACAGACCCACTGCAAAACCAGTGCTTAATTTTAAATCCTAACAGCTGCTCTTAAAGGTGTGTAGCACCTTACACTGAAAATGCCTTCAGGAGAGCAGAAGTATTGCTGTACAGAGCTTTGGTGCCAGAACTGAATCCCATAAGAGTTGTACCTCTGTCCTGTATTTGCCCTTGTGAGAATGTATCTGTTTTCAAAGGATATTTCAGAAAAAGAAATCCCCAAAACCAAACAAACCCCTGTGGGGCTGAATTAAGTATGTGCCTTAAATCTGCACTGTCTTGGGAGCAGGCTACTTGGCACCTTGCAGTGCTGAACTCGGAGCACAATTAGATCGTGCTCTAGACTGCTGCAACAATCATAGTGTGCCACAAGCAGAGGTTGTGGCTCAGACACTCAAGAAAGTATCTTGGAATTATGTCAGCTGGAAAAGCCCTTCCTCTAGGTGGGCAATAGAATATCTTTCCATGCTGTTTAGAAAGAGAAAAATATATTTTTTGTTCCTGTTCTTCATTTTTCTCAGAAGTGTGCTTGTTACAAGTTAATACGTCTGAAGTTTAAATCCCAATGGTGACGTATTGATAGACTATTAGGGACTGGAACATGGTCTAGAAGACACTACAGGGCAAGAGTTAGGGAGGAAAAGCATCCTTGTAAATTGTGTTAAGTCCTTCTTTGACTCCAAGTTTCATCCAGACGTGTCCATAGTGTAGCAACTTTAATTAAATTAAATAAATGTATCGCTCTGCACATGGTGACAATGCTGTTATCATAGAAATATTTTCTCTATAGAGCACTCCAAGTACTGAGGGCTCTTTTCTCTTTCCCTCCTTCACACTGTCACCCTTCTATATTTGCCTTGACACTGTCTTCACATTGTCTTGACATTGTTCTGGCAGTTAAGAAAACTCAATCACTGCAGCAAACAGCCATGACAATACAGAAAAGAAAAGTGTTATGAAACTTCTCAAGGAACTGTGAAGAATTACAGACTAGTGAAAACAAGATTCTGCTCTTTCAAAACTACGTACCTAGTGAGTTTTTAATAAAAACTGCTTTATAAAAGCCTTTAGCCAAGGCTGGCAAAAGCCATCTCAAAGAAATCAGTTGGCAGCTATGACTTCTGTAGCTAAAATTCAGATGTTCTTAAACGACAATCCCTCTTACTTCCATGAGTTCAGGTTCTTTATGAAAGCTACTTGAGCTGACTTCTCTGGGAGCAGAGCATGCTGGATTACTGTGAAATGCTGACTCCAGAGACACTTTTTGTTAAGCATGCCATTCAAACTGTGACCCCTCTGGGGGCTAGCCAGGACAGAGAGGTATCAGAGAAAGAAGAATATTGCAACAGGTTAGCTGGAGCTAATAATAAAAGCAGAGTATCAGTTTGTTGGTTCACAACTTAGACAAGAGTAGCCTAGAAAGCAAGCATCACTCCTTCTCAATCAATCTATCAAATGCCAAGCATTGTGGTAATAGGCAAAAAACCCCCAGCATACGTGGGGTAAGCTTAGTAACTTTGAAGTGTTCCATGGTTGAATGAAACTTCCAAGCAAATTCTAAACTATTTTAGGGTAGTAGGGATACAATGAAGTGCTTAAAGACCATGCGTGTACTTGACGAATTAAGCTTTGTGATTCAACAATTTGACATAATTACAACTGTTTTGAGTATGAGTTCCCATCACGAGGAGCCATGGAGGGGTGTGTGTGAATTTTTTGTTGGGGGTTTTTTAATTTGTTTGGTTTTGTTTGATGTTCTGGGGTTTTTTCCTCATAAAATAAACTTCTGCATATATAGCTTTGATACTAATCCAAATTCTTGGTACGGACAAGAGTACCTAGGTGATACAAAAATTACTTTTAAAAACTACTTCATATTATGCTTTCATGCACACAATCCATATCTTACCTGGAAAGCATAATGAAAGCACATCCATTTGAAAGCAGAATGGAGCTCATCAGCAGGGCATACTACATTGCTCTGTAAGTGACGTGTAGTGTTCCCAGCAGATCAGACAACCACTAGTTCTCCAGCATAGTTGTCCCTCTCCTGTTCCATTACTGCAGCTTGCTTTCTTCTCCCCAGTTTAATTATAGAGGAAAGAGTCTGAAGCTTACTTCCTTTCCTGCAGAGCTCAGTCCTTTCTCAGAGAGCCTACAGACAGCAGGGCTGATGACCAGCACTAAACCTCTCTCCTCACAGAGCATAGGCTCTTAATCAGAATCTCCCAAACTTCAGAGCTAGCCTGGCAACAGAAACCCAAATGGTGTTACACAGGCTTGGGCTTCAGGGCTATAAGAAACCTTAGCCCATTCCCTCTTTGCCCCTTCCCATTAGCTCCCTAACCAGCCAAGGAGAGGCAACTGGCCTGAGGTGCTAATTTGTAATCTGCTGCTAGACTTGCACCTGGCTCTGCATATCCACCCCAACAGGAATCAGACCAATATTGCTGGGGAGCTAAGCTTTCTGCTTTCTCAGGTGTAATCCGTGAATGCAATACATGGAAAATACAGTAATTCCCACATGTCTCTAGCATGTATATTTAGGATTGCAGAGTGAACAAAATGTCAGTAAAATCTTCTTTTCACATCAGAATGTGCAAAAATAAACCATTCTTCAAGAATGAATCAATACATTTAATAATGAGCACATGATGCTAAGAGTGAGCTGAGCATGCACGTATATATTCTGGTTAATTTTGTGCTGAATTTCATACGTTCAATCGTGATAACACGAACAGGTAAGACACAAACAGAACAGAACCAAATTAGCCTAAATAATTATTGATGGAAAAAATATGCTTCAATTCATCCAGAGAGAAAATTAAACCTTTAAAGCATCTGCCTGAGGTCACTTGAAGCATAGGCTGGATCCAATAAAGAAAAATGGCACAAAGGAGTGGGCTCCACATAAATGCAGGCACTTTTAAACTACAGACAGTAATCCATGCTTTAAATGCTATACTGGATGGCAATACTCCAACTGCCCTGGCAAGCTGAATGACAAACATTTTGATGTGTCCTTCCTACACTGCTATGCCTACAAGCTCCCTTGATTATTAATGGAATAATATTTGTTACAGTAAGCTACTACAGTGAAATCAATACCAAAGTGTCTTGAAAGGACACCACGGCTGAATCTCTAATTAAGTAAGATATTTTGTGCCTTTTAAATGAGAATACAGTTACAGTGCCTTGTTCTGTTCAAGTCTATCTATAATTAATAATCCCAATGATCAAAGGGAATGTGATCTTAAGAGAAAATTGCTTTTGAGAATCCCCAGGTATTAAGTACCGAGAATTACTTCCCAATCTGTTCTTCAGTCTCTCAGCACAGTAGGTTGCATGATGCCCTTTGGGATCAAAAAACAAGTCCTGTCATAGAGCTCTCTGCAAAAAATGCTCCCAGCAAGATAGTCACTAAATATTTATCACGTATTCATTATTGCCATGAAATCTTGATTTTTTCTTGGCTAGACCTTTACTGTTACACAGATCTCATTTCTTTACATAGCATAATTTAATACAAAGCAGGGTCAGGATGCTGCCCTATAATGTACTCTGTACTGGTAAGTATGGACTAGTATCCAGCTGTGAGGAAGGACCCTTTCGCTTGGATAAAGTATTCTTTCTGCTTTTTCATCAATGGACGGCACCAAAATTTCTTCAGATAGAGAAAGCTTCTCAATGTCAAGCTGTGGAGGCTTCAGTTCTCTCCTTCTGCTTGCTAGTCATATCATCTTATCTTCTACTCCCCAGCCACTACACCACCACCATCCTAAGCAATTCCTGTGTCTTAAGAGCAGATTTGTGTGACACAAAACTCCACTGTCCCTACAACAGGGATGACTAAAGCTTATATCCAGGGCAATATGAGGCCAGAGAATCTTTATTGTCCTCTGGATCATTTTGTGGAGCATGAGCACTTCAACACAGCTCCAGTGGCATCTGTGTTACCTCCTCGAGCTGGTGTCATGAGTGACCTTGTGTTCTGGGTCTATAGGAGCTGCAGGCTTATTTGCCAGCCACACAAAGTTGCTGTAACTTCCCATTGCTGCCTGGTAAATCAAAGTCTGCTTTAGATCAGGCCTCAGAGGAAGAAAAGAAGAATGCATGGAAGAAATCTAAGGCGGAAAAGTGAGAACTAGGAAAGGAAGGAGAGACGAGTTCAGATCGACCACTTACACAAACTAAATAAACAGAGGAAATAAAGGAGAATAATAACAGGGAAATATATAAAATAATTTTAAAAAACTCTGAGCAATGTCACCACGATACTGATTGCTACTGGAGAGTGTTTATTTATTCATGGTTTTAAATTTTGTATCCTTTTACTGACACAAATCTTACTGATCTAATTTTGATGAAGGCTTGCTGGATACCTCTTCATTTACAGCAGATATTTTATGCCCTAGTGACAGGTGTTTTTGTTATAAAACACACCACCACATTAGGCTTATAGAAACAATTTGTCTTTTGCTGATATTCCTCTGATATGAGAGGCTTATTACTTAGCATGTTCCCCAAGGAAGGCTCTTAGGGAAAGGTGGAGTTAGTAGAATAACATCTCTCTGTGCATTATATAGTGTGTTGAGAGTGAACATAGAGTTTTGCTATTAATCAGTAAACGGTTCTTGAAATCAGGGGAGAGGAAACCATGGTGGTCTGTGGACTGAGACTTGTAATTTCATGTCATGTAGGTTAGAGTCTTATTAGGATCTGCTTCTAATCTTACTCTGGAAATAAAATGTTGTAAAATCACAGAACAAAGTCATTCTTCCTCTGTTACAAGTCAGTAGATTTTTTAGGATGCTACAGTATAGTCTGTTTGCAGGTCAGGAATGCAACCACATTGTGGCAGAGCCATGACCATGAAACTAGCATTCAAAAGACTAGCCCTCTACAGGAATTCATATGGTAGCATCCTTCTATTGGGCCTGTGATTGATTTTTATCTGTATGAGGTCAATGAGGGCAACTTGTGCAGATCATGATCACATCATTATTCTTCATCAATCTCAGTGTTATGACTTTGGCCTTGCTGATAACTGCTCTCAGCACAGGAGCTCCACAGGAGAGCAGATGCAAACTCTGATTGCGCCAGTTATCCCTGTTAGGACTCTAGCCTGTCCCATGATACAGGAGCTGCTGTGACTTTTTCCCAAGTGGTCTCTAAATCCCAATTGGTAATTAGCTTATGCAGAGCTAATTGTAGGTGATTTCTATTGAAAAGAATTTAGTAAATAGCAGAAAGAGATGAAATGTGAACTCTATATACAAAGTTCATGCTGGAAAAGAATGACCTTGCTTTCTCTGTACTAACTGTGCATCATAGCCACACTGTGATGTGGTTCCTGTGGCATTTAAATCACAGTGTACTCTATTTCCAGCAACAAAACGCTGATCTGCCACAGGGCTGATTACTTTTTGAAAGTCTGGAGAGAAAGGAGTAGCAATCATGATTTTAATATGAGAGTACTGTTACATAGTATATAAGTAATTTGTGTGTGAGGAAAGGACTATACATTCAACAAGCCTGGAGGGACAGCATGACTCAGGTGGCTATGGGTATCAGTGTGAGGCTAGTCTAAAGCTGGAGCTGATCTTGCCATTCTGCTGCATTTTGTTGGCTTCAGCAACATTTAGTTCTCAGCTGTGTTACTGAGAATCTTCTAGAGGCAATCTCAACATTTGCACACATCAGTACACAGCTTTGCACCTAGAAACTGTAGAACATTCTTTTCCCTACAGTTCAAAGTAGAGTGTAGTGCGCCAGCTGGGAAAAGGAATAGATCTATAAAAACCTTTACATGTTTCCTCATGTTTTTTGACCCTGTTCTAGCATGTTAAACCCCACCATTTTCTGAATGTACATTTTATTGCTAGAGATTTGACTGTGCAGAACAGATACGATGCATCTGATATGATGTGCCTTAATGGGATCTTCTGGTTATCAAAATGCCATAAAAGCAAATTCTTGTCAAGACTATGTTAAATTGTGAATCATCAAAACCTGGTTCTGAACATATGTCTGTGTGATACACCTGATAATAAGATTTTCCCTATCATTTGCTAGTGTAGTAGATTTGGCCAGCAAGCATACACATATTTTCTTGAAGCCAAGATGTAAGCATGACTTACATAGGAGAAAAACCTAATTTTCTGGAGTCTGTGACTTGCAAAGTGGGGCTGAAAAAATCTCTCACCGAAGAGAAATTCTTGCCCCATGTTAAAGGCTGGTATGACAAATTCCTAACAACCAGGGCTTTAAGCCTATCCGGTTTTGACTCACAGAAAGAAATCACACCTCAGTCAGCATTTAAGACATTTGGGGCTATGTTTTAAAATCACAGCACCTTTATGTGCTACTGTATATCAGAAACACTGCTGTATACTCTTTTCATATTAAGATGAGAGGTAATGAAGTTGAGGAAAGAAACACTTTCCTCCAGCTTTCAAAAGCAAACAGCACATGGACGCAGAACTTCGACCCAAAGTCCATTTTTAACTCAATTTTTAGCCCCGCTAAACCAAGCTCAGTAGATCAAAGATTTAGCAGTAGTAGGTAGCATTTCTGACTGCTTTTTCTTTCCCATGTCCGTAATCAAGCACAGTAGCTGCATGGCTGCTTGCATGTTCTGTCCTAAATCAGATCTCAGCACTGCAAGTCAGTGGTAGCTGGTCTGCAGTGAGGGGGAGCGGCTCCCAGCTCTGCGAAGCCCCCAGCTCCTTGCTGAATTCAGTGGGAGCCAAGAGCTCAGTGTGAGCTCGGAGCCTTTGTCTCACACAAAGGCAAAATACGATAAACTCTTTCCAGACCCCAGAGGAGCTGAGACCTTGTGGCTCTCAAGGTGAGATTTGGCTTCTTTGAGAGGCAATAGCTTCTTTGCTCCCTACTTTCCACTCTTTAGAATTCAAACAAAACCAGGAGCAACTGGATTTCACCCAAACTCACAAACTGACAATTTTATGCTGTGTTACTGCCTCTGTGTTCCTAAAAATGCCCCCATTGGTGCAAAGAAGTGAGACCATGCATTAGTCTTTCTGCAACCCCTTTCAGCTCTGGCACCATGTCCCTCATTATTTTGACAAGTGTTTGCTTCCAAGGTGTACATTTTAGCCTTTTTCATTAGTGTAGCTGTGAATACAGGTGGTATCTTTCCAACTCCAAGCATTGCTTTCATTTTTCCACTTCCCCAGCACTACTTGCACTCCTCACTGGGTTCTGATATCAAGTTTGGAAACAGCAGATTGTGCTTCTATTCATTTTAAAAGGCTTGATGCTGCCATGTTTGTTCCTCTGAAGAGCGAGGCAGGAGCCACACCTTTCACAAAAGCAGTACAAATCCACTCATCCCAGGAAGCCCATCTAGGCATGCTGAGAAACCTCACTAATGACAAGCAATACAGGATAACGTTTTAAAGTATAAACCGTAATTCACACTTCTAACTAAACCACCAGTTTTTTTTCTCTTGATTTCCCTCTTTATACCTGTGAAACGTTTCATATCACAGAAGAGATCTTTACACACTTTGCTCTGTATCCCAAGTTGTATGCTGAGAATGTCCCCAGTTTTAATGAAGCCCTAAGAGCAGCACAGGCAGAAAAGGCATGATTGAATCGTGAGGACTAACATTTAACCTGAAGAATCACCAAATCTTTCCTATAAGCAATCAAGTTCACCACTTAAATAAGACTGTTTCGGATTTTGAGCATAATACATTCTACATGTTATTTGCCTCTGAAAAGCTGATAGAATGGCAAATTTGAAGCTGGCCCCCAGGTTCCCCCCACCATGCATCATGGTTGTTGCTCACCTGTCCATTTATCTCCATGTCCCTGTGCAGAGGAATCCTGTTTTGTAGTATTAAGAATAAATTCTGCTGTGTGAATTCAACTTAAAAAGAAAATTCATTGCCTCTAAAGGGAGAAGAAACACCTTTTTAACACTCAAGTCTTTACTCTTCTTCAGACTTAGAAAATAAGAACATGGAGACATATCATGAAACTATAAAAGAGGAAAGTTAAGTTGAGATAGAATGTATATAGTAGTGGAGATTGCACAGCAGAACTCACTTCAGTTTCTGCATCAGTGTCTGCACCATTTTCTGTAATGGATATCAGCTACCTTCTGAGCTAGATCAGCCACTGTCCTGCACAAACAAAAATATCTGCGTAGTAAAAGCACGATGATCACTATGCACTATCAACTTAAACTGCAGCTCTGTAGTGCTAAATGTAAAGAAACACTGGATAAACTCTTTTATTCACATTAAAAACCAGTCTGTTTTCATTGCTGATAGCCCTGTGCCTTGATGTCCGATTTAAACCAAAAATCTCCAAATTCAATCTATAGGAGCCCTGTTGAGCTTTTAGGCCTGGTTCGTCTCTTGTTCCCAACACTGACACCACAATATGATGTAACATGAAGTGAGAGCAAAAAAAAAAATATTTACTTTTAGAAGAAAGCATTTACCCTATTTTTGATATGTTTGTGTTATTTGTCCTGCACTTTTGCAAGAGCCAGAAAGCAGCCAAAAGTGTGCTCATGTGCTCACACCAAGTGAGTGCCTTCAACTACCACACCTCATCACCATGTGATAAAACAGTCAGTGCATGGCTGCTTTGTAGGGAAGCCTGTCAAATTGTTGTTGTGTTTAGTACAATCAGTCAGCACAACTGTCAGGATGACTGCTGCCACTGAGGTGCTTATAGGGTAAGGAAGCCTGGGACAGCACAAAGGTAAAATGACAGGAAAGGAAGATGACTGCCAGCAGTAATGGTGTTCATTCTCAGGGAACAGCACCAAATTGCTGTCAGCTTACAGAAATATTTGGGGATCAGTGAAATGGAGACATTGATTTAATAACCAGTTCTGTAATTTGAATCACAGGTAGTTTTAAGTGTTTTCTAAACAACATTTGAAATTTTAATGCTATCCAGTTGTCATTCTTACACTAATATACAATAGTTCTGCTTCACCAAATGAGTTGTTAATTTACTTTCCTTGGTTTTGCTGATTCAAATGTACTTGAAAACAAGATCAGCTTTTTGATAGAAATGAATATTTGTATAACCGCCTTTTTTCTTTCCTGCCTGTGTGCAGTGGTGGTTACTATGGTAATAATCATGATTCAAGATTTAAAGCCTGGAAGTGGTTTCTATAACAACATATTAGGATGTTTTGGCACACAATTGAAGTTAAAGATTCAGGATTAACCATTTATGACCACAGTATTTGTGGACACTATGACAAGTGCTTGCTTGTTTGGCGGAAGTTTGTTCATACCATCCCAAGGTGTGCTTTTTCATTGAGCAGACTGAGTAGTAATTCTGGCTGTGGTGGATAGAGCAGGTCAGGTCCTGGGGCAGATGCTTTCCTCCTTGGTAAAGCTTACAAAAGAGAAATGGAACCACAGTAACTACAAGCTGCTCATTACATTAAATAATTAAAACAGTATACAAATGTACTGGAAGGTGGGAAGGGGAGGGGTGAAATAACTTGAGCACAATGTTCAGGAAGTTTGCAGCTTTGGTCTAGAAATCAGAACAGCATGAAAAACCTGAAATGATCTATTCACAGAGAATCTCAATGGAAAAGCTATTTTGAGGGCTAAGATAGCCCCTCACCTGGCTGTTTTGTCCAGAAGGCGTGGTTGCATGTCCTTTTCTTCCCCATATGCCAAATGCTGATCCATGAATGGCATCTCTCTGCCTTCCAGTCATGGTGAAGGTGTCTGATTCCAGTCTCTGTCACTGTCAATTATGCAGCTGTGCTCATCTCTTCCCTAGTTCTTCAAGATACATCAAGATTCAATGTATACACACACCCACAACTTTCTAAGGCTGCCTTTGCAAGGAAATTATTGTCATAGTGATGAACCGTATTTTCTATGTCATGGTGAACTACAGATAAATGGGGATATGTTTAGTTATACCAAAGCCAAGCACTCTTCAATGCAACCCTAAATACCTTGGGAAATATTTTAATATTTCCAGTTAAATGCTAATTATTTCAAGATCTCACTAAAGTCACAGAGCTTGATATTTCAGTGATACAGACTCGCACACTTGTTCTAAAATCCCAGGGGCCAGTTTTAAGCAAGAAATGAATACAAGCATTGAAGTTTCTCATTACTAACTCCAGGCACTGGGCTATCTAAACCCTTGCTACCGTCATGTTATCCCATGAGCTTATAAGTGAGCTTGTTTGATCATAAGGTAAGCCTTCAGTTGTGAACAAAAGCTGTATAATGGTTTTGATTCACCAGAAAACAGATTGAAGTAATAGCATTAAGAGAGGCAATGGTTGCTTCATTTATCCCAATGAAATTTTATCTCTTTACAGACTGACCACAACCAAGATGCCAATTATGAAAGCTATTTTAGCAAATTAAAACCAACAAAATCCCGCTACCCAACACACATTTTCTGGGTTGTTTAAAAAAAACCCCAAAATAACAACAAACCAAACAAAAATCCCAACACACAAACACACACATTTAAATTTTTTTTTATTGCAATTTGTTCATTTTTTCCTTTGAAGTATTTTTTAAGTTTTGTTTCTCAACTCTTAAATCAACATATTGGGCTTTTGCTATCCATTTCTTTCCAAAATGTATGAGTTAATAAAATGTCAGGTTTTGCTGTGAACTGTTGTATCTGCATTAGCTGGTGCAGCTTCCTAGTTTTAATTCAAACATGTGAAGTAATAACTCTTTGTTTGAAGAAAACATAAGTAAAAGAAAAATGTGCTCCTCAAAGCACAGTAAATTCATCAATGCTGATGACTATATGAGTATGAAGTTCTCCATCTTCTGATAGATTTTTCCCCCCTTGAAAATAGACTGGAACTGTTAAGAAGGTCGGAAAACTCTGCAGTGTATGTAAAAGACCCTGAAGCTGTTAGTGTTGAGAGCTTCTGTGAAGCTTAAGGGTTCTCCTTCAGGGGAAGAAGGCACATTTGAAGAACAGCATTGCAAATTACAAGCAGCCTCCAGGCACGATGAGATGATTAGTAAAGTTCAGGCATGACCACAGTCTGGAGAACTCTAGTTCATAACGTGATTAGCAGTGACTGAAATTTGATTTCAGATTTTGCTGATGATTATAATATTTCACCAACTTGTAGGAAAAGTCATGTCAAACGAGATCTAGGAACAAAAAAACCCTCCAAATTGTCAGCAAAGATATACAGATGAGCTCTTCAAAATTATCTGCTTTACTAGAAACATTAGTTTCTTTGTCAGGAGTTAGAAAATCTGTGCCCTTTCAAAGATCTGCTTTGGCGCTTTCAAAAATCCTGCCCTGTTCATGTTAATTTTTCCATTAATTTAATTTTGCTTTCTTACAATTATCATCGTGCATTTCCAACATTCTAAAAATTGCTTTGTATTATTATGGTGCTTTCTGATCACTAAGAAGTCTTTACTGTCAAAATAATGAATTTTTAGTGCTGATTAGCTATATAAGTACAATTATTCATACACTAACAAGATCACTTTAATGAATTTAAATAAGCTTATGCAAGAGGAAAAAATTACTGTCTTTTCCTCAGCATTTCTTATACTTAATATTTTGTGCCAGTTCTAAAAGATGGGGGTATTGACATGGTTCTGGTAGTACTGATGATTTGCCACTAGATGTCAAGCTTTACCGTAAAGAATTTTACTGCCAAACATCTCATCTGCATCAAAGAGATTTAACCATGAGGTAAAATGCTTGGCACTGATTCTTCTTATAATTATGTTAACGTACCAACGTTTATAAAGAGACTGATAAATACCTCAAGTGTCAATCAGTGTAAATCCAAAGTGATCAGCATTTTGTCTCTATTTTTCTAACATTACGCACAAGTTTTAAGGCTCTCTGTCAGAAAAAGTCACTGCTGAAGTGACCTTAATTGTTTGAGAATGAAAACAACTTCTCTGCATATCTGAGGTAGAGCATGAGGCCTTTTCAGGTTCTCTCTCTGAACCTTACCAAAAATCAAGCTCCCCCAATCACTGAAATGTTTTCTTTGAGCTCTTTCTGCAAATGAATTAGGGAATATTCTTCAGCCATCAGCTCAAACTAAGCCAGCCTTTGCATCAGACATCATCATACCCTGCCACACCACATTACAGAGCATGGGGGGAGTTCAGCTTCCACATGCTATGATCGTCTTCCTTATAGCTGTCAATAGCTCAGGAGGTTCCCAAAATCTATCTCTTCACATTAGTCCAGAGCAGCAGCAAAACTGAGTTCCCTCGGGGCAGGAAGGGAGGTAGCATAAGTAACTTGTCTCAAGTAGGTAGAAAATGGTGCTCTAACTAGCACTAGGATCTAAGGATCATCAAAAAAGAATCATGGGAATGTCCTGGTAAACTGCATACCATTTGATAACCACAGTATAATAATTGCATACTGTTTGGTGATCACCTTTGTGAGGTGCAGTTTTGCTGCTGGGGCAAAACTACTCTATAGCACCTCTAACAAAAGATCTTGGACCTAGCCTTTAAATCACAAGTAAGCTAAAACTCAGCAGTGATTGTATCTCTGCTAAGTCCTTCAGAACTCAAGAACTATACAAATAATAAAAAACATGGCACTGCACATTAGAATGAAGATAAAAATGCCAAAAACTTTATTGCTTTGCTGTAAACTTGTAGCACAGATCAGACAAAAGCATCCTCTAAGGAGTACTGAGCTTATTGAACTATCTGTTCATATTTGCTACTTAAGAAATTTGTTTCCTAAAAGCTAGAGGAATTGAAATTAAAAAAAACCCCAACTAATTAAAGAAAAAAAATCCAGGAAAGGTATTCTGTTTCATGTTTTTTGCATTGTGGTGTCACCTTGGAAACAAATTGGTTGTCTTCACTACAGGCTGTGATTTCAGAGTTTTCTTGCCTCTTCCCTTGTTTTCCATCCACTATGACTGCCTCAGAGAGCTAGGAAGCTTTTTAACCCATGCTCAAAGCTAGTATGTTGGTATCAAAACTGCACACTGGCAAATGCTTCAGTTTCTTTCACAGTCATTACAAGAAATTGAACTGTTACATGAAAATTATCTCCTGAAAGGCAGTAATAATTAACTAAATTGCTTCTGGTGTCAAAGTGATGCTATTTAAGAAGGACTTGAATGATTGACCTCACTTCTTGTAGTTTACACACTACAATAGTTAGGTAACGTAACTTAATCGTAGTTAATGTCTTCAGATTAGCAATGTTTCTTCAAACATTCGATGAAGTTTAAGTAGGCAGACAGACTGAAAACTCTTTAAAGTTGTGCAACCCCAAGAAAAATGTGGGATGCAAAAGTTCCTAAAGAATGCAATTTTGCTCATTTTAACTGTAGTTACTAGGTTGCAGTAAAGCTCTTTATTACCCAGGCTAAAGAAACCAAATACATGGGTAATATAGAAAATTGTGTAAACTAGGACAGTGGAACATACATGGGGATGTGTTGGATGGCTGGAGTGAGTAAGTCAGCACACCATGGCCAGTGTCTCTGATTTTGCATTGAGTGAGACATGTATGCTGGGGGAACTACAGCTGATGTCGCATAAGGATGAAATATCTCTTCCCAGTGCAAAACTGAATGTTGACTGGTTTGTGGATGATCATTTTAAAGCCAGTCTAAATCAGAGGTGCTATTTTTGTCCTGTTTTCTTTCAAAGAACATGAGGTAAAGCTCCAGTTCTCCTTCTGGTAATCACATTTAGCTTGCTTTCTTAATCAGGTCTGTCACAGCTTGTATTAAATAAAGTTAATCTTTACCAAAACCATATCTTCTCTAGATATTTCTCTTCTGCACCTCTGGTATATATGATCAGGACAACAGCTGAAAACAGTCTGAACAAAAAAATTTCCAGGTTTTACTTATACATGCAACACTCCAAAGAAACAATCAAGAAACTATTCCTATGCAATCCTCAACACTTTAGTTTTTTTTAAATTATGACACTGTTACTATCAATGTTACTACATAAATCTCTATTCCATTTGTTCAAACAAGTATTAATTATTTGACTCAGTGTACCTACTCATGAGCATCATGTTCGTTCAGATTAATGCTTTTTATTCCCAGAGGTACTGCTGCTCTTCTGTACATCTCAAGTCAGAAGGCACAATGATGAAACACAGATAACTTTTCTAAAATCCCCATTTATTATCATACCATCATATCTACATAAGCTGTCTTTCCTAAGTAGTAAACGCTTCTGAGGCTTTCTTCTTCCACTTCCTCTTCTGGGAAAAATGGATTAAGTTCATTAGTCATTAAAATACATGTTATGAAAATGCATCTGCATTACTCAGTTTGTATTCTCTGACAATGCCCAGTGGTTGGCTGTTATCCTCAGATGTCCAGCCCTAGCCTCTCACTTTCCCAGACAACCAGAGATCTGTCCCAGGATTTCATCATCATCGGTCTAGCCCCAGTTATTGATAACCGTCTCTACAAGCTATTTCTCTTTCAGTGCTCTGTCTCCTTCTCTATAGTGTCCACCCTCCTGAATCTTAGATCCAAGAACCTGGAAAAAATTAGAGACTTGTGGTAGATAGGTCTGAATTTCTTCAAGAAGCGCAGCTTATCCACAACACCCTTTTTGCACAAACATACGCTGTCCTGCCATTCATTTTCAAGTAACTGCTGCAGAAGACATACCCTTCATACTTCCAAACAAGACTCCAGAATGAAAGTATAAACTGAAAGAAGAAAGCAGGATGTTTACAGGACTTTCATATAGGTCATTTCATGCAATTTTCATTCTCCAGCCCACCAGTATTTCCTTCTGAATTATTGCATTTTCCCCAAGAAGAATATTCAGCTTTATTTCATAGATTCTTGGCCAAGATACGCCTGCTTTTTTCCCCTCCCATGGTATAAATAACTTTTTTCTCTAGCAGCATGCAAAATATTTGTTTACAGTTTTGCCCTCATATTTTGAGTAATGTCACATTGCAGTCACATTAGAAGTCTGATGGCATTCAGATGTTCACTATTCAGTAGAGGATTTCTTATAATACGGTGAAAATCAGTTACAAAACCAAAATTCTACTGAATACAACTCTTTGTTATTATACTCCAGATAAGATTTTCCAATTTGATCAGTAGGAATTAAAATACTGTACATGCACTTGGCTTTTTAGGTCAGTATTTGTGGGTCTTATCTTCTAGGAGGTTTCTGTCAGTAAATAACTATTTGCCTTTCTTCTCTTCATTAAGCATTGTCTATGATGTTTCATCTGCCATTATTTTATTTTACTAGCACAGTATTTGGAGGTAACTCCAGGATTTCTTCCACTAGCTTCTCAGCACTCAAAAGCTTGACCTTTAGACCAAGATAGACCTAGAGCAAACACCCTATTTGCAGTCATCTTTTTGGGTCTTACTATCTCCACAGCCTTGAGTCATTTTATATGTAACAAAATTCCCAAGTGCTGCAGGATGTGTACTGGTGATTAACATTGCTATTACTGGTCCATACCAACACAATGGTAAATCATGACAGAAGCAACATGATATTACAAGATGAATTCAGTGATCAGTAGAACCCCATTGCACTCTTTACATCTGTGCCGTATCTGGGTGACCTGATTATAGCACACATGAAAGTACACAAGCTTCAGTCTAGCTCACTTGGTGTTGGCAAGGAAGCTGTGATTGCAGAGGATTCAGCCCAGACCAATGCACCTACTTCATGCATTCTGTATTAGGAACCTTGTTGCAACTGCTTAGTATGCCTAACGCTAAATTCAAGACAGCAGGTACATTCCTACCTATGTGTGCTATGCTTATCTGAATACAGCCATTTCTTTCATTATGGAGACAATTAATCACGGTTAAAAAAAAACAAAACCAAAACCAAACCAAGATACAGTTTCATGCCAAATTCTTGGGTTTTTTTACTAGAAAGAGCATCTTTCACTACTTGCCCTGCTTTAACTCTATCAGTGCTTCTCAGCTGTGAGTTGTGAACAATGCTGGTAACAGCTCCCTTCTCCTTGATTAGGACATGGGAAGTAGCTATTGCTATAGTCAGCCAGTCTTTACAGCAGCCAAATAACTCCAAGTAGTCTTCAATTCCTGCCAGGAGCTCAGTTCCTGGAGGGTAAGGAACGTGTTTACACTACGTTCACCATGTCCTTACAGCCTCAGAGGCTGGAAGGCTCTCAGAAGACTATTTTGAATCTCAGGTGTTTGGGAGATTCTTTGTGGTGGAAATACTGTACAACTGTTCAATTACTATTTATAATCAGGAAGTCAAAATCAAGGTGCATGGTGGTTTAAACCACTTACTTGAGCTGTAACTTCATCTGAGTCACTCAGCTTTGTTGAAATCTAATACAGAAAACTACACCACAAAGGAATACAGAGTGGTATTGAACTGAAATATGTGGTTTAACTCTGTTCTCTAGTTAAAAAACCCCAATGTCTTAAATATACCTAAATGCATTCCACATCGTTGGGTACCTGTTGACAACCAATATTCTTGCAACTCTACTCTTAATATAGTGTTAAGCAATCCTGACACTCTAGGCCATGGCTGTTGGAAGACAGAAGAACAGGAAATAATGAACTACCTATACTTTCATAATTGCTTTCATTTTACATTTATTAGTCTACTAATATGTTTCACACAGTTACCAGCCCTGTTTTCTTCTCAACAGCCAACAGTTGGAGCTATTTGTTTTGAAGCTCAGTTGTGTTAAGGCTTGCACTTCTCTTGTCCTTGGTTACTCCCAGTGCTGAGGAATTCCTCAGGATTTTTTGTGTTTCCTTCCTAGAGTCACTTTGCACGACGAATGATTCCAGGTGCCTGTCACACTCTTGCCAAAAGAACTCTACATGTGTTCCTGCTCATAAAGACAATACTTGCCATTGTGCAGATGCATCAGTGGATAGTGTGGAGAAATTCTGCAATAAAACCTCTGATCCTTGCTCCTCAAACCCTTGTCTTCAAAATGCTACCTGTTTAAGCTCTGATGGAAACCTCAGCTTTACCTGTGAGTGCCCTGCTGGGTATAATGGACCTACCTGTGAAATAGCTGTCAGCATGTGTGACACAAACCCTTGCGAGCATGGAGGCACCTGCCAAAATGGCCTGGCTGGGCCCACTTGCCTTTGTAGCACAGGATACACCGGTACACTCTGTGAAATGGATTTTGATGAATGCATTTCTGAACCATGCCACAACGGAGCAGTCTGCAGGGATGGGGTTGATGAGTACTCCTGTTACTGCGTCCCAGGCTACCAAGGCAAGCACTGTGACTTGGAAGTGAATGAGTGTGTGTCAGATCCGTGCCTGAATGGGGCAACGTGTCTCAACCAGATAGGACAATATGGCTGTATCTGTCCACCAGGGTACACAGGTAAGCACTGTTAAAACAACTTTTTATTTGCATCATGAAGAACCATCATAATTCATGTTCCAAGTTTAACTCACCCACCTACCTATTTAGTCATGTCTCTATTACTACCTTGCCTTCAGCTTTAGCACCAGTGACTGCTGGTACATTATAGATTACCTTATCGTTGTGAACTACGGATATTAGATAGAGAAGGAATAAAGAAATCTCACATTTACTGAAAACTACAGAGCAGTTTTGTGCACATAAAGCTATGTCACAGGGTCAAGTTAACTTTCCTTTAAAAAGAAACATTTTTAAAATGCATGTCCTCAGATAAAACCTCTGTTTGATAGGGTTAAGAATTAGATCTAATTAGATTTGCTTGATTTGCTAACCACAACAAACTGTATTCATAAACCTAGCTGTGATACATTACCATCCTTCCTCAAAATAGAGGACATGTTTGCAACTAGAACATAACGTAAGTTAAATAGAATGGAAAAATATTGTCGGGTTCCCAAACTGAAGACTTTTGATAATCCCATTTTATGTGGCTGCATTTTTAAGTACAGGTATGATTTTTATTGCCTACTTCCTCTGCTGGAGGACCTAGAATCTTTGCAGGAGACGGCTCCCTTCAAATTTCAAAGCTGTATTCAGGGGCAGGACTGCAAGAGGTAGCACACTGAATCATTAAAAGGAGAAAAGGGAAGGCATTTTAGTGGTAGATTGCCAGTCAGGTAAGCAAAGAAAAGAAAAATAATAAAAAATAAAAGGAGTCATAGAGCAAAAAGAGAGAAAAACCCCAGCTATTGCTTCAAGTGATTCAAACGAATAAGAAATAAGAGATGTGGTTTATAGCTCCATCCCCAAATCCCCATGCAGGAGGGGAAGTCAGAGGTAAAAAGCAGCTTTCCTGTGTCTGACACAGCACTTGCTGGAAGCCAGCCCTTGGTTAATATCCCTCATGAGCACAGAGAATGTTATTTGAAGGAAGCTTGTTACCTTCCCACCACCCTGCTGCTGCCAGCGGGTGTCTGAGCCCATGCCAGCCACTACACAACTGGAGGAAAGCCGAAGAGCAGAAGGAAAAACCTATTAACAACCAGCATGGTCACTCTGCAATGATCAGACTCAGCCTAGACCTCCTGTCGTATTCAGGAAACTGTATTTGTTTAACTTGTACTGTTAGTGGGGTCCAGGCCTGGATCCGTAGCCAGGGAACTCTGTTTGAAAGAGAAAGAATATAAACCTTAGAGACAAAAATAGAGAAAACATAATAAAATAATGAAGCCCAAACAAAAAGAAATGAAGATTTAGATCAACACAAACTGCTGGAGGTAACTCTCTCTGCTGGAACTGCTCTACTTTCATCCCAAAATTGTGCTGTTTTCCAGGCTGATGCTCTCTGCTCTCACCCAAAATCAAGCAACATCACCAAGTGCTCCACACTGGGCACAAGAGGAGTTAAGAAATGAGGAGAGAACCAAGGAAGGAGAAAAGGTGTAAAATACAAAGAGGCTGCAGTTTTTGACATACAGCTCTGACATGGCTTCCAGCAGCAGAGAGACTAATCCTAAGAATTCTATAGAATAGCAGACTGTTCCTTCAGCAGTAAACCACCAGCTTTTAAAGGCCACTTAACAAAATGATTTATGAGAAGCATTCTTTCTTGTTGTTTTCTGCACCTTGCTGTGAGTTGTGCTAAATGTGCAAGCCAGAGGGATTACTGGATGAAAGCCCTGAGGTGTCCCCACTGGTAATAAAACCCCTCATTTACTCTGTCAGAGGATCTTGCCGACCATTATTATCCTGGCCTGACACCATGAATTACTGTGGGAAGTCATCCTGCTTCATCTCATTTCCCTAAGACCTTAAAAAGGTTATACCTGTTGATACGTAGGTAGAGAACGTACAGTAAATCCATAGCAGTAATGTTAACCAAATGCTTGAGTTACTGACTGCAGTTGCTACTTGTTTCATGGACTATGACTGCTATTTTGTATGATTGGTATGCTGCAGCACTTCTGAAAATAGCTGAGAAATGTCACACATAATTCTTACACAAATGGAAGAGGTTAGAACACACCGAGAGCCAAAGACTGGAAAATTTAGCATGAAATCCACAGTTTCTATGATAATGTTCTGCATGTGTGAAATTATTTACAAGACATGTGTCACACAGCTGTTAAATAATGAAGCTCAATTGGTTTGTTGAAGTTTTGCTGGCAACCTTAATCGAATGCATTTTTTCCACCATTGCACTAATTGCACTTGTTTTTAATTCACCCCAGCAGAGCACGATGTAAGAGCCTGTTATTACCCACCTCTAGGTACATTAATTACCTTGCTGGACACAACTGAAGTGGTTCTCCATTGCCAACAATCATTTGAGCGTGAATTATCAGGGATACATGTCAGATCCAAAACTCAGTCTTAGCCCAAGACAAAAGCAGGAAGAAGTGTTTCAGTGAAAGGCAAAATAGGTGCAATGAGCTAATTTCATACTTTGAGCAATACCTTTTACGATGATGTAACCATGGCTGGGATTAACTCTGTACAGTATGAGGAAATTATTCCTGATAAGTTCTCATGCATTAGCCTTATCAATGATGCATCCGCCATGAAAATATTTAGGGTAGATGCATCATAAGCCTTAGGCATGTAAAGGCAAGCAGGGGCTCTAAAGCCTCGACAATGGGATGAAGTATCTCAAATACAGATCTTGCTTCCCAACAAGCTCATGGCAATATCATTGTGGATACTGATAGCAAACAACATTGCCCATCACACAGCAATGGCCAACAAAGTGGAAAGCTGGTTGCCTTCCTCAGCTTTCAAGTTTCAAACCAGCACTCCCAACCTTGTGCCCTGACACACTCCCAACCTAGCCAGCCTGACAGAGGATTCAGCCCAGGTTACTAGCTCTGCCGAGATTCCCATACACAAGATTGTGATGAGGAAGGAACCCAGCAGTATTTGCTGCACATTGAAGGGTTTTCAAAATAAAGATTGGCAGAGGGCAGGTACACGCAAAGTGTGCTTGTTGCAGTTCATAACTTCAGGGTGCTGAAACCTTTGATTTGATTTAGCCCTGCTGTTCTCCTGATTGTGTCTGCATAGTGCAGTGTTGCAAGACCTGTAACAACTTACATCTGTGCATAGTGGTTAGCATAGGCCTGGGTGCAAAAAGGAGGAGCCTTGCTCCAATAAACTGAACTCTTCACTGTCTAATTACTGATGAACTCTCTTCACATCCTTTCAAAGCTGGTGCCTAGAAAACAGCTGTCTGACACTTGATCCAGATTACAGCACATAACATTACTATATGCAGATTGAGGAATTTGGGGACAGCACTAAAGCACAGGAGAGCACAAGGGGTGACCTGGATACCAATTTCCAGCTGTACTAAGAACATGCAGGTCCTCCTGGAACTACACTGAACCTGCAAGCCCCTGGTATCTTTGACCAGAGGGTGATCTTACAATATACCCGTAGGCATGCAAGTTTGAAAGTGTTGGCTGTATTTCTTTCATCCTCGCCTCCATTTACTTTTTATTGACTGTGGCTGTACGAAAGCGCACAGTAGGATTTATTTGAAAAGCAAGCAGTATAAGAAATAATCTTATTTCTTCAAAGAAACTGCAAAAGTTGTAAATAACACTGATATTTACCTTCCCAGTCTTTCAATTCAAACCACTTGTGTGGTTTGAATTTGTACCTGCTGAAATGCTCAGCCTGCTCTAGGATGGGAAGCCTTTGCTCTTGATGGTGTAGCCCCATGCAATAACTGTGGCGGGGCTGGTTGGTGCTCTTTTTCCTTTTTGGCATATGATAATTGGCATACAGCATATTTATGACAGAATATTAGACTGAGGTGCAAATGCAGATCTAATCCTTTCATCTCTCTTTTTCACATACAAGAAAGCCTGACAGCAGATTCAGTAGAGGCTAAGGAAGGAATTTCCCCTGTTTGCATGGCATATCAAATTGGATGGATGCATTATACAGAGAGAAGTTTTCTTCTGAGGCAACATTGCCAAAGGCAGGTTACTGGGCTTGATAGATTAAAGACATGAACCAAAACAACAACGCTATGTTCTCATGTTAATTGTCAGGCTGTTCTCAGGCCTGTAGTTTTAAATTTGGCTGAACCGAGGATCAGTCGAACAGGGCTTGTTTTGTCACACGATTTTTAGTGTTCGCAGTAAGCTGTTAACAAGCTCTGGCAGATTTACGGTCACTAGACATACTTCTGCAAACACATTGTTTATGATTACAGTGAATTCACAGGGCAATGACCACAGAGGGATTACTATATCTAGATGTAATGTACATTACCATAAAGCCATAAGAAAGCATTCCTGTGCTAGGGTCTCGTGGTAGGCTCCCACTGAAAGTAGTGGCTAGCTGAGCAGTGAGCCTTAAACTGAAGGTGTGGGATCATTGACTTCTCCCATCCAGTGTTCTATATGTAGTCTCAGGGAACTATAAAAATGTGTTGTCTAAAATTAGAGCAGTAGTATTTTTTATTACTTCAAAGATGAATTTGCACTTTAATGTTTAAATACAATGAAAAATATAAGTTAACGTGTTCCATTTTTTTTTTAATTTTAAAATATTTCCAGGTATTTATCCATAATATGGATTTAATTTATTTATTTTATTTTTTAAATAAAGATGCTACATTCAAAAATGTCAAAATAAATTAGTAACTGAGTAAAAGTGCTAATTATTAGCAATCTCAGTCAAGACTGTCAGAAAGATGTTCCAAATTAGAATGTACAAATTTCACAGCAGGACAGAGCTGGCTAAAACAGCATAAAGAAAGAATTAGAGATGAGCTCTGAAGTTAATTGTGAAGATAATGCCTATCATCAAAACATGGCTGTTGCCATCTTTTGAAAGCCTGCTCCATCATCTTGTACTGAAAACTTCATCTCTCCAAACAAATTAAACCCATTCTCAGGGCTGCAGATTCTCTTTCAAGTAGAGAATTCCCCTGAAAACTATTTACAATACTACTGCTACCTTGGTAAGCCAAATAAAAGACGGGGAAGTTCACTTAAAAGCAGCTTCCTCATTATATTTTGCCATTTTGTGTCTGGTTTGTGGCAGATACTATAGCTGTTAAAAGAAATTTAATTAGAAAGTGAAAGTTATTACTTAATAGTCACTTTATTACTCAAAACACTAAGTAGGTGCATAAGCATACAAACCTCTGATAGAAGCAAAGCAGGACCTGCAAGGCATTAATTATACATTTTTTCAGTGTCTCCTGGACTGTGCTAGAGATAAAAGGAGTACAGATTTTACATGCAAACTACCCTAAATAGCTGTAAACTAATACTAGAACTGATTAAATTCCAACAGCTATCTCTGAAGAGCAGCTCCAAGATTCTGACCTGTTACAAACACGGCATCATAACCAACTTATTTACAAATTGATAAATCTTAAAAGGCAATAAACCACAGCTAAACAGACAGCTTCCCAATGAATTCAATTAACTCTGCAGCTTCAAACAGACTCTTCTGAGGTCATTAAATTAGTAGCTATTGCTGTGTTTTATAAATAAGATAGTAGCATGGTTTTAATAATCTGAACATTTTTTGTTCTGTTTCCGTGTTCAAGTTCACATAAAAAGTTGCTATTCTAACTATTCTTGTGCATAACAGCTGGCTTGTTCTTTTGTAAACTCTGCCAAGCTCTGAAAAAACTAGTCTTGCAGCGCACATTGAGGAGGAGCTGCCTTTCAAACATAGGCAATTGCTTAAAAAAGGAAGATTATGTGGATATTGTACAGTCCTTGCTGAGATCTTCAAAACTAGCTATCTCCTACATTTGGGGTTTGCTAATTTTCTTTGGTTTTGAAGGTACAAACTGTGAGCTGGAAATAGATGAGTGCTCGTCACAGCCATGCCTCAACGGCGCGACCTGCCATGATTCTGTCAGGAGCTTTTCCTGCTCCTGTGCACCGGGCTTCCTTGGCAACCTCTGCGAAACCAACATCGATGAGTGTGTCAGCCAGCCATGCCTCAATGGGGGACAGTGCATGGACAAGGCCAATGGGTATGTCTTCTACAGCTGGGTAACACTCATGTGAGGTGCTACCAGCTCCTCTGTTTGCAGATGAGAATGCTATGAGAGCCTGCACTGCCAGGTGGCTGATTTCACTTCAAATTGTGGATTTCACTGCTTGATCCTGCACTGATTTCAGTTTACATTTGAACAGGATTAAAGAAAGCAAGTCTGGTCTCAGACCCAATAGGACAACAAAATATTTACGGCAAAGACTGACCAAGAAGTACATTTTTCACATTTATACTTAAAAACATTTACAATGTGTTGTGTTTCTGGCTATGAGGATTGTCATTTAGAAGTGAATTCTTCTAACACTCATCAAACTTTGTATTCCAAGAGAGACGTGAGAGTGTATAAAATTGAATTTGCCAACAGCAGCTGCCCACACTGACAGACAGAAGCATCAGAAAAGAGAGGCAGAGGAAAACTGTAGTAACCATAGTAATAGATACCATTGGGAAATGTGTCAGAAACTTTACAGGCATATAGGAAAACAGCTCATTATTCAAAACAACCTGCAGCCCATCGACAAAGATGAAAAATTAAAGAGAATACAAGCCAATAGCAAAGTGAACTTCTCCACCTTCTGTTAATAGCCTTACACAGAGGTCCGAGCACAGCCCAGGCAGCCAGATCTCTGGCATTCATTCACCAGTAATGGCTTTAGATACTCAGCATGAGATTCCCAAACTGAAAATACATACATATAAGCTCAGTCTGAAAGTTTGTAAATGTATTCATGCAGGTGCTCCTCTCACCAGTGTAAGATTTGTCCTCTATTGTGTATTTTTCCAGTTTTTATAAAGCAGTTTTGAAGATCTTAGTTCCCAAAAAATCAGTCCAAAAGTCATGGCAGCAAGAGGTGTTCTTGCCTTGAATGAGAGGGTGAAAAGATCGTGTTCAGGGAATGAGCTTTTGTACATTGTGTTGACGTGACACCAACCTTGTGGAGCTCCTTTTCAGCAGCACTGAACGACTCTGAACAGGACAAAGCAATTTACTATTTTCCAGTGTAGCTAAAGCATGACAGCAGGGAGAGGGAGGTCACCTTGCACCGAACTAGTTCACAGCAGACACACTTAATAACCTGCAAGCCTTTTGAGGATACATGCATGAGGTGAGCAACTGGGATGCTCATTCAGGCCAGACTTAATCCTCATTTTTCTCCTAGTTTTTGAAGCTGAGGTACGTGTAAAGGCAATTTTAATTGGCTTGTAATACTGCAGGATATCTGGAGAACGATGGAGCTCTGCATTTGTTACATGATGAAAAGGGTTAGACAACAAAGCAATTCAAAACCAAAGGGTGCCTAACAATTTCCTTTCTTTTGTGTATTTTTTTTGGGCTAAATGAAGAACTGTAGTCTTTAACTGTAGTTTCCTTTTCTGACTAATGCTGTGGTATAGCTGAGGCTTTTGTGTGTGTGCTATCAGCTCTCTCAGAATGTGCAAGGTTTAGCACTAATAAAAGCCATAAATACAAACACCAAAACAAATTCTCTCCTAAATTTCAGACTGATCTACCAGTGATGTTTCAGGAACTCAACAAAGTAGAACTCGATCTCTTAAGAAAAGAGATCACATTGTTGGACATTTCTTATTTAAAGTCAACAACTTACAGAAGTACTTTATTCAGACCTACGAATCCTGGTGTGCACAGGCACAAAGGATACCTCTGCATGCTCCAACTCCTTTTTTCATTTGGAAATATTCCCAGGACCTTCAATGTTCTTTTGATTGCATGGGAAAGAATACCTGCGTGTATTGCTTTCTGCATACTGTGAGAACACCAAACAAGAAGCCCAAAAATACGTTAGGTAGAGTATCTAGAGCTCTTTGCTCTTACTAGAAGGTGGCATCTGCCTGCTCAGTCATAGCCTGCCCATAAGCAGGACACCCTCCAGAATCCTTTAAGATCCACAGCAATGTCAAGCACTTAAAGATAACAGAGGGAAAAGGCACACAGGTGGGGCTTCACATTAATCAGCGAGTTGTGAATATTTCTAACTTCTCCATGATTCTGGACCAAAGGGAAAAAGAAGCTTGGACTAAGGCAGAAAAAATCTTTCCCCACAAAGCTGAACAGCACTAAACTGAAGGCACATGGAGGAAGTGTGTGAAAAATACAGCAGAAGAAAAGACTTCTGTTTTAAGTACGTACCTGGGAATTAAAATTGTTTTTCTGATTCACATCTTCCTCATTACTTTTTATATCCTAAATTCGAATGCCACCTGGCCTAAGCCATCTCTGATTTTGATTTAAGAATAATCCATACACTAGTAATAAACTGTCCTGCCAGAAATTTCTGCTTATGTACACTTAACTAGTGTAGTAAAAAGCTTACACGTTTTATTCTGTTAGACTGCATGAGTCAGTTCTCTGATGCCCTCTTATAATCACCAATTATGCTTTCTTTCCATAGATTTATTCCAACTCTTAGATATTAAGCACAGACATTATCAAAGAAATATACTTATCACTTGTTCAGCTAGATTCCTCATGATTTCAATTATACAATAACCAGTGTATCATTTTAAAGCAATGTAAGGATAATTTTTTGTTTCAAATCATTAAACAAAGACTAACCAGGCATACATATTTAACATTATTTTAATGCAAAAACTTGTCATTTCTTATGACACAAATAGGTTGACCTTACACCTTATGACCTAAGCATGCAAATTATATACTTTATAGCTAGCTAGTTATAACCAGTTCTCCTGAAAAATACCCACAAACAGAAAACCCAGACCTTGCTGATTACCTGCGCATTATTCATTTATATATACCAGTTAGTTTACTTCTAAACCCATAGTAGTAACAATGTTATCAAAAGGAAGATTGGTTTACTATTATTATTGGAAATATGAAGCAATTGACATCTTTGTTCTAACCCAACAATGAAACAGTGGTTTCCATCAAACAGAAAATATCACCTAGTCAAGGAACAGACAATGCCTGTTTCAATTTCTATCAGTCCAAGAGAAAAGAATAGTAACACACTTTATACCTCTCCCCTTTTCATTTTGTGGATAAGGTTAAGCCTACAAAAATTGCATTGGAAATAGCAGAAACTTTTTTCCCCTAAATTTTTTCAAAAGAAGATATATAAAAAAAATAAAAATCAATAAATCTTCGAAAAACTAATAATCTCTCAAAACCAATTTGAATTCACAAGCAGATTTTTTTCTCCAGACAAAACCACGTATTTCAGGAAAAAGCTCATTGTTAGTTCCCAATTTCTGCGTTTTCTCCTTGAGCACCAGATGGTCTCGAGCCTGGACTCCACTATACAAGCTGCTAGCCAAGACTACACAAGAAGCCTGTGCACATTTGGGAACAAAGCCCAGATCTCCTCACTTCCAGTTAGAGTGAACATTGCATTCTGTGTTGCAGGTACAGCTGTAACTGCACTGGCACTGGATTTATGGGCCCACACTGTGAGACCCTAACTCCCTTATGTTGGTCGCAACCATGCTACAATAATGGCACTTGTGAGGACAACGCTGACAATTACACATGCCATTGCTGGCCAGGTGAGCTCTAAGTTATTTAAATGCTCTCATTCCTCGTGTGGTAGATATAACTTTGTTTGCTTGTTTTGTTTTTGTCTGGGTAATTTGTTTTTGTCTAATACAATGAGTGGTTGAAGCTACATAATCTTAAAATACTCTATGGGCTTGTATCTAGATGGGCTTCACTCATCATGAGTCAGAGCCTTATGGGTAAGTTGCTGTCTTTTTTCAGCTAAGGATTGTTTTCCCTGCACAGCAGAACTGGGCAAAACCAAAAGTGCCAGTATTACGGAGTCAAGATAGGAGATGAGTCGAAGTTGGAAGCCATCTCCTAGTTTCTTAATCCATCAACCCGTGTGATACATTGATCACTGCTGCAGCTGACCTTTTTTTAGTCTTCATTAACATGACTTTTAAACCCACCTAGAAGTTCATATTTCAATGCCAAATGTTATTTTTTTATGAATAAAACTTAAGCTAGGTGTTACACTGGGAAACCAGACTCCTTCACCACTGCAAGTTCTTGTGTCTAGCAGAGTAGGGTGAAACATGCTGGGCTGTGTTCTCCTCTACCAGCAATGCTTTCATATCCAGCTGTTCGCTAGAAGGCTCCCACATCCCCAGTGTAGACACAGAACCTGAGTTCTTGAGAGGCTTTGTGAATCTTCCAGCATGTGGACTAACTTAAAAAAGTCTCTCTACAATGTTTAACGTCTGTATCCTTACTGAGGATGCAGGAGCACAACTCATTGTGAGGAGTTAATACCACAGGGTTGCTGGACTACACAGTTCTTGGTGCATTAGGAATGGAAAAATTAGGCAGAACCCTTAGCATTTTCCAGAAACTGGGGAGTTAAGTGGCCCTTCAAACTCCAGGTACAGCACTTTATGAACACCAGTTAATTTATACTCCCTGACCTCCTCTTTCATAGGGAAGTGGTGCAGAAAAAAAAGGAAACTTTACAAAGCCTGAGACCATATCTACACCACAAGGCAGGGGCTTGTTATCCACATGGATTCCACATTGCTTTCAAAAACCACCTCTGAAATCTGTACAGCACAGCAAAGCTCAGCTACCTAATGCAGAATAGCCATAGCAATATCCTGCTGCTGAGCCCTGAGCCCTGGCAGAGAGCTGCAAGGAAATGTTCACACCTTCAAGAAGCAGAGGAAATCCTTTAGCACATGACAAAGTCTGAAACCCAACATATCTGATATTCACAGGATATATTCAGAATAGTATTTTTGTGTCTGGAATGAATGAAGAGCACATTAATTGAATGCCTTCCCCTCATGGCTCTTGGCAGGCTATGTGGGTTCCCACTGCGAGGAGGACATCGAGGAGTGCAGCAGCAGCCCCTGCCTCCCTGGGGGTGACTGCGTGGAACGCTCCTGGGCCCACTACTACGGGAGCATCCCAGGCCTGCCGCCAGCCTTCAGCTATGACCAGGCTGAGGGATACATCTGTAGCTGCAGGCCAGGCTTTACTGGTAAGGTTCCTTTGGGGAAAGCGTAGGAAGTGATCTACTGCAGCATTCTGTTGTTTAGGCAAGGGTATAAATAAACCTTTTAAATCAGCTCTGTATTTTAAGGTGCCACAGTGTGAAGGGTCCCTCTGGTGGTCACTACAGGCGCGTTTCATAGGGATTTGCATGGAATAAAGGGAGTTGGGTGCACAAGTTACAAACATGACAAGGGGGCAGCAGCTGGGTACGGTCCCTAAGGCAGCCCAGGCGGGAGAGAGACATGGTTTCTTTCATCACTTTGTCCACAAAGCCTCATTGTTCATAACCAGATTTGCTCAAACAACGGATGAACTTCAGTTAGCAGGTGTTCTATCACGAGTTTGAAATTCACTGTGCACAGATATTCTATTGCATGAATGAAAACCATGAGTAATAGATGAGAGTATTTTCATGAAATGGACATGAAGAAACAGTCCTAAGATTTTGGTATTTCTGTCTATACAATCCTTGAATAATTCTACACAGCAGCAAGGGGAATGGCAGGAACACTTCATCGGAGCACAGGACAGCATTTTGCATAAATATAGTAGTGTAGCGTGATGGTGTTATTCTACAGCTTAAGAGAAAAATAACTTCAGGTTGTGTACATAGCTGTGCTCTTAAGGGGGAAAAACCCCTGTCAAATTACAGATAACCATAATCCTTAAAAGATGTATTGAGATTTGCATTTAACTCAGCCTGCAATATTTAACGTAGCCACAGGCAAGTTGAGTTTGGACTGTACACTTCTGGGTCTACAGCATTTTTCTGTCAAGTCCATTCTCTTGTTCTTTCTAAAGGAAAAGATAACTAATAGCTGGATTCATTTAACTAGCCCTCAGTTTCTTATCCATTTCACCTCCTGAGCAGCTTATAAACTTTCTCGTGCCTTCTGGTGAGTTGCATGACAATGCCTGCAACATAGCAGGTTGAAAAGTGTACGGAGATCACAACTTTCACTTGGAATTCCCAATTTATTTTTCCTTAAAGTGGCATTAAGACTTCTTTGCTTTTATCCCATCCTTTCCCCTTAACTGCCCTTCCCTATTCTGTCACTAAGTGTTGCTGTTGTTCTTTTTGTTCTGTCTAAGACAGTGTACTACGAGGCTTCTGCTAAGGCTTGCAAAATCACCCAGGCTGTCCTAATCACCCTTACCTCTTCACTTGCCACGTCTTTCTGGTTGCTTCCTTCCAGTAACGTCCACCTCTCAAGTTTCTTCTGCCACTCCTCTTGCCCTACCTTTTAAACATCTATGCTCTGTGAGACAGCCCAGATCGTGTTTCCTTTTTTAATCATCATCCTTTATCCTTTCATTTCCTTATCAATTGCCTTCACCTGGCTTGCTTGCCTGATTTGAGTTGCGATTCAGCTGGTTTCATTCACATGGACGACTTTCCTATTCCCCAGTGAGTACACACAGACTCTGACACTGAAAAAGGTATCAGAATACATTTAAATCAATTATTCCTAAATATTTCAATAGATAAGCTCCTCAACCACAATGCAGGAATCTCCAAAACATGACTGAGAGGAGTCTTAGAGACCCTGAAATTTCTGCTGACTTCATATGCAAATTACATTATATTTTTTAACACCTTATGTAAGTTTAGTTATTACATTCCTGTTGGATTATATATATATAGCATATATATAATTATACATACATAACTTTCATTAGAAAAAATCACAAAATAGGACTACTAACCAAACAGTGTGCTCAGACAACTGGAGGCAGGAAGAACATAATCTTTAACAAGGATGGTTGTAAAAGCTGCATGTGAAATGTCATTCAGTAACATGCTGCAAAATAATGGTACAACAAGGTTAATCTGACTGCTCTTGTCAGCTCTTTCCCTGCCTTTGTTTTTCAGCATGGCCTGTATTTTAAATTCTTCTTTTCGCTAGCCTGTGTGAGGTACGACGTTGTAAAGCAATTCACATATTTATTGAGAACACAGCAGGATTACTCTAAGTAGCACCTAGCATCCCAATCTCCCTGGCTTTGCTCTAACAGCCTTTAGGTACAATGCAGCCATCCTCCCCAGTTGCCCCAGTAACACTGTGCATCTGTCTCTGGCCCTTCTCCCACCTGGAAGTAGAAAATGCTCAAAATAAGCCTCAGCCTCAGCCTCCTTGTATGTCAGAAACATACACACAGAAAGCCTAAAGGGTGGAGTGGAAAATTCACTTCTCATGGTGATAAGTAATTTCTCCACCTATAGCCAAGTTCATAATATATACACCACATGTTTTAATGGGAATTAAAGATGATTTAGGATTAGAGTTGGTAGCAGGTAGTACGATTCAAGGTAGCAGATGAATTGCTGATCAGGATCCCTTACTATATGGGTGCTTATCTAATGTATATGAATCAACAGACACCTGGAAAAAAGGTCATATCCTTTCATTCGGGTATCAGTACATTTCATTAACAGCTGAAGTCCAGCATTTCTGTGGCTGTAGATCAGGAGTTCTTCCAGCCTTAACCCCTGAACAGTTGTGCTTTAGATATAAAATCTCAGATTCCTATTGAAGCAGGACAAAGATTTTCTTTCATAAGTCATTTTTAGTATTTTATTATGCCGCTTTCCTCAGTAAAGCGCTCACAGAATGTTATAATCATACTTCACTGTTGAGGGTAATACAAAGAAATAATAATCTACATACTCTACATTGTGAGGGCCTGATCCAAAAGCCATTGAAATAGATGGAAAGATGTCATTAAGTTGAGGATGGTTGCCAATTTTTAACAAGCACAAAATGGTATCTTTGAACTTAGTGGATAAAATTGCAAATGCTTTACTGTAATCAACTGAAAAACTGAAAATACCTGCCTTTTGGACTACAGTTTTAGCCCCTAAGGGCAGTAGATAGTGGAGCCTAAACACATGCCTATGTCAGGATAAAATACTTCCCCACCCAGCTGTGAGAAAGGTATAAATATTATCTGGCAGTATCTTGTTATAAATAGTGATTTTTTAGGTGACTTGAGAAACAGTCACTGGCCATAATAGAAGTTTTGGAAGGAAAAAATCTGCAACAAAATTATTTACACAATTGGATTCTTCAAAATAAAAAGCAAAAATACCAGTCTGGAGACTTCATCCCAGCTAGAAACTATTTGAAGCCATCGGAGAGATGCCATATCCTAGATAAAAAATTTCTGCACAGATTCTACAAAGGGTTAAATTCTGCAGCTCCCTTTTAAAACGAATGTTTCTGGGATACTCAGGTTTCAAGCGGTCTCAGTCTCAGTACTTCTGCAGTAGCAAGCCCTAGGTTTTTTATATTACCTCGGTTTGCTGTCCCCTCCCCAGCGCAACAGCACGTTTAATAGATTGGGCTTTTATTTAAAGGGCTTGTGATTTGTTACTGCTAGCTAAAGGCAGTACTTACCCTGGAACTGTGTCCGTTCATACCATGGATATATTGTATAGCTCTAGCACTGCACATTTGACTGTTATTTGAAAGGTTAAACTTTTCGCTTTGCTTATGAAAACATGTGGGAAAGGAGGAGGAGGGCAGAGCTATGCATTTGGTAGTGACTCATTTCACCAGGTTGTAATAAACTTAACACCATGTCAAAATTAAAGAGCTTCTGAACTTGCAAGGTCTATCAAGTGACACATTCCAGTGTTGAACTGAGCCAAGGAGCAGTGAGTGTGGAAGGCAGGTGGGTCCTGCTCCATGTGCCTTGAAAGTCATGCTGCCCATGGTCCACAGGTGTGTGTGACAGTACCGCTGGCAGGGATGAAGATCATCCATTTTGTTTCAGCAGAGTGATTGGAAGAGGAGCAGAGCCCACTAACCTATTTGTAGGCAAAGTGCCTGCTGCCTGCTGACATGCAGACGAGCACTGGCTGCTGAGGACCTTTTTACTTCTGGTGGTGTTATCCGCTGTGTGCCAGCTGTGCCATCAGCACTGCTGCTTGCTTTGGCATCATGAATTCCTAAGTGTTCTTGGCCTTTTCATTTATTTGTCTTGTTTTCTGGTTTTCCCTTTTAAATTTCTTTGGCCCTTTTCCCAGCCTGTTGGACAGCTGCAAGAGAAAATGATATGATCAGACTGGTTTCGTATGCGTATTGAATTCCTGGCATATGCATGGGGGAAAGAAACTGTCTCCTGGAGCCAGAAGATGGGCAGATAAATGGCCAGTATGGGAGAGTACTGAACTAAAGAAAACCTCAGCCCAGATACTGAGCTGTGAACATCATAGGACCAGTACTTAAAAGCCAAATCATTTGGGCTTTCATTCTGCACTTAGGCCAGGGTGAAAGAAACAGAAGCACGCAGGCAGTTGGGCTTCCATTTCCCTCCATATCTTTAGATGCTGCAATAGGCAGACCACCCAGCAGATGACAGGCTAGACTGTCTCAGTCAGGCATATTCCCTTCCCCTGGTCTGTGACAGTATATACAGACATAGATATTATTTATGAGTAATGGGTAGGATGGGTAGGATGGTAGGCACAGTATCATTAACTTGGGAAGCTTAAAATACATGCATATATTTTTGGTTTCTTTATTTTTTAAATTCCCTTCTTAACCATCAGTGTAATGATCACAGAGCTGCCATCTTTCTTAGGTACATAAAGTAATGTCAGTCTTGCAAAAAAGAAATCAAGCAGATAAATAGAAGAGTTCTCATCTTATACCCAAACTCCAAATATACTTTTTTCCCTTATTTCCTCATCTGTCCTTCAGCTGTTCACACCACGGTATCAATCTTTCCTCCGTTACACCAGGTTAATTCACTTTATTGCATGGCCTGTCATCACAGTTTAAAAGGTTATTTTCTCTTGATTCTGAGACCCTATAAGGAGACAAGACTGTTCAAGGAGAAAGTAATGACAAAAAGGAGATACAGAGAGAAAATGCAGTTTTTTATTAAGAACACATTTTAAGGGCACCGCTCGTCTTTTCAGTAGGACTTAGGCTTCTCCCACAGGCAAAGCAGGGACTCAAATTCAAAATTAGCAGGTCTGGAGATACTGTTAGCTAATAATTATTCCCACAGAAACAAAGGTTGGAGAAGGAAAATGCTGCTACTACCAAGCACCAGTCAAGGTTAGCTGGTTTAAGGAGAAATTCTAAATACGAGCATGACACGCGTGAATCACTGAAAAACAGAATCAGGACTTGAGGTGTATATAGTCTTCTTACCACTCTGTCACTGCACAGAGGCTCTAATGGGGATGCAAACATACACCTTTCCCGCCTAAATTCAATTCAGAATTGGTAGAGGATCTCCTTTACACTGTTAGATTGCTGTGAAAGATTCCCTTACAAAATCAACTTTGTGGTGCTGGGCAGTTTTGCAGCAAAATGTTAAAAAGTGTCACTATTTTCTGAACATGGGGAAGAAGTTTCTGCTTTTCTAGAGGTATTTCTACAGTGCTGCCTTATCTCTGTTCCAGAATCCGTGATCTCCCTATACTCTCATGCTCAAAAGCACAGGGTGGGGAGGAGGAAGGGATCTTTCTCTCTGCTCCCAGCCAGTCTCTAGCGGTTTCTAGCAGCCCCAGTATTACAAGACCAGTGTAGTCAAGGGCTGTACCAACACAGGATGCCCCTGAGGGCCTGGCGGGAGCTTGCTGCTGTAAAAGCACCACACAAAAAAGACAATTAGCACTTTAAAGTACTTTTTCCACCTCTACTAAAGCTTCTGATCTTGAAAGAACATTTGGAGAGCCTTTTAATGATTCTATCCCCTAACACCATTTAACATTTCTTCAACTGCTAATCATCCTGGTAAGGAGATGTTCACATAGTCGTCAGGATTGGGTCCTTCTCAGTCTTCTCCATCTCCTCTACTTTTGTCAAGGAGTTCTTTCTTCTCTTTTTTTCTTAATTTTTGGTCAGGATATCCTCTCTGAATGGCAGAGTGCATCCTTTAGCCCTGCTCTGTAGACTACTCCAGGGGAAGAGGCAGACAGCTTTGCAGACTCCAAGAATGCAGTGTGCTCACTAGATTCTTGCTTGTCTCTTTGTTAACTGTTGATCAAACTGCTTTCTTTGCAAGAAGCGCTAATTATTTCTCATATGCTTAGCTCCCAAATCAAGTAATTGTTAAGTTAGTCTAACCAGTCTTTCTCTGGGAAGTCCCCCAGAAGCAAAGCTGAGGCTGAACTCAGAACTGGCACACTGTGCTGTAATGGCCGTATGAAGGAAGCATACCTCAGAACACTGATGGCAGCACTGACATTAGGCTATATCTGGAAAAATTAATGAATTTGCCATTCCTTTATCAATTTCCATTATAGAACTCATGGGACATTTCCATTTATTTTCTACTGCAGGTAATGCTCCTCTTCAGCCATTGTAAGAAATACCATTTAGTGCAAGAAAGTGTAATTTTTACATTCTTCAGCCACATAAATCAGCACAGCGGCTAATACTGACTTGGGTTATTTGTGACAGCTGTTTCCTTAACAGCTTATATCCTGAGATACTTTGTCAGATCCTAATAGCATTTTTTGCAAAAATTAATCTAATGACTTAATTTGCCACCCTGCATGGCAGTGGACTGCGAGAGAAATTGTTTAAATGCACCAGTTCTAGTTGTAATGGTTACCTAATGTTTATCACTAAACAATTATGATTTAGTGGGAGACACTTCAGAAAACAGCAGCATATAACTCTAACCAATATTGATAAAACTTGGTAATCTTTCTGTATTTACCACAATATTCTGCAGCTTGAGTTTCGATTCACTAAAATCTGACCATTTCATGAAAACAAGCAAATTCAGTTACATGTCGCCACTGTGAAGTATGTGTTTTCCCCTCTTCAGAAAGACAGACAGGAAGATTAAAGTCCAAAATGATGATGAGTTATTACAATTACCTTTTGAAGAGTGGAGTTTCACAATAACCCATGTATTTGTACGTCATTACCAGATCCAGTTACCTTATTTAATGTTCTCCAAGTAGAGACCGAAATAGTTTCAGATCCTAGGTAAAAAATATGAACCAAGCAGGGCACTAACTATGCAGAGGACTCCTTTTAATGAAACAAATTCTGAATTTATTGCAAACTTCAGCTTGTCCCTATTATTCCTATTGTGCAAGGGAACCTTTTGACACAAGATGACTTGTACTGGCAGTGACAATCTACGTTAAAATTTTGTGAAAGCTGAACCATGATCATTAAGAAAGGAGCCCTTGGGCTTTTCACAGCAGTGCTTTACAGAATTAACCCGCAGACCTGAAAATTTGTTTTCAACACTGAAAATTATATTTGGGGCCCTAATATATTTATGTATATTTTTTCATGAAAAATATGCATTACATAAAAAGTATCTCTCCTCTTCTTGTTGCAAATTTCACCGAAAATACAGAGGCCACAGCCATGACTACTGCATTATTCAGCACCAGAAAATGCTCAAATGTGAAGTTGTTTGGTTTGTTTTGTTTTTTTTTGAGTTAAAAATACATGAGATTTAAACAGTAGGAAGCATCTACCAATATTATTTTCAAAACATATTTAGATTCTTATGCTTTAAAATTTGACAGCTGACCCATCATTACTATGATGTATTTACTCTAGTTACACTGATATGTTAAGTTGTACAATGTAGTCCTATGTGATTGACAGAGCCTGCAAGCAGTGGATATTTTGAATCTGGCATATCTCTCTGTGTTAAACCGTGTTACACACAAACACTTTTTAGCTTGAAAAGCTTTTATCCTTGAAGGGAAGGAAGAGGGGATGAATGGCTTTCAATCCATCTTGCAAGACACAGGCAGATAATGTCCTAAGATTTAAGGAATCTGTAAGTCCAGTACCTGTCAGAAAGTGCTTAAAAAAAAACCAGGGAAAAATAATAATAAAAAATGACAGTTGTTTATTATTTGGCAGCAAGAATAACGCTTTTCAAGCATCTATTATTTTCCTGTCAGTTATTCCTGGTGGGTCATTCCCTCACATGGTCGACTACTTGTTAACACTAGTCTAAATATGCAGTAAGAATTTTACTTCTGGGGCTCTCTTCAGGCTCTGCCTACTTACCTTTTTAATTTCCTTCTTAATACTGTGAATAAACTTTTCCTAGCCTTTTTAATTGTCATGCCTCAGATATTTATAGTCTCCTACAATCCAGTTTTACCACCTCTTGGTTGAGCTTATGAACCTGCTCAGTTCCATCTTTGCCTATTGAAGAATCTCTCTGGCCTTTTAATTTCTTGCTTTGCCAGCCCAGCAACATGCTATGCAGGCTAGAACCAAACACAGGACTCATTTTGCTTACTCTTCCTGTTGCTGAAAAACTAGTAATCTTCATTTCCCTATATAAACAGAAATTGCTGTGTATCTCCTGATATATATTCTGATGTAAGGTCTACACAGCTAGCACACCCTGGCATTACACATAATCCTGTATGTTTCCTAAAGAGAGGCTTTTCTTGCATACACATTCATTCAATAGCAAAGACAATCACTAGTGAAAGCAAAGTTTAAAGTGTGGTCTGAGCGATAACCACGCACAAACCCTGGAGAAATCAAAGCTATTGCACATACTAAACTGACAGCGTAACTTTGCTCATCTTCTTAAGAATTTGATAGACCGTCTCAGGAGCTACTTTACAGCATATGCTTTTTAGCATTGTATTGTATAAGCCTACATCATTCTGGTCGATTTACAGTCAAATGGCAAAGTCAAGCAGATGCACAACTTTTCCCCAAACAGAAATGAACTTTCTTTAAATCTACATGTTGTACATTTTTCATTAATCTGGATGAAGTGCTTAACAAGTAGACAGTAAAGAGAAGACCTGTGTTATGGGACTAATATATTACACTTCCTCAATGCATTGTAATTTATGGAATATTTAAGGTCAAAAGTCAAGTGATAAACAAAATGACCCAATTTAATAGTTTAATGTTTTACTCAACAGATGATTTTGAAAACAGCCTTAATAATCTTACCATTGTGAACCCCATTAAAATCCAGTTTATTGGAAATACAGTAAATTATACAACCAAACATTTAAGAGGCATTAATTCTCTTTTCCCTCAATAATGGAGGAACTTAGAAGTTGCATTGCAGAAGCTGAAGGAGTTCAGTCCGAAATAGCACATGAGCAAGTAGTTCTGAACCATATGCATGTACGTCTAAAAGTGTGTACACACATACATATGTGTTAATACACTTATATATACACATATATGTAAGCACATACATAATAGCTGCTTCAGAGTACCTTATTGCTCTGCTAATAGGAAGCCTTTCTTTGATCACTCATTAAAAATGTCTACAACTTTCATCTTTTCTATTCTGAAGTGCACAGTTTTCTGGCAGGATTCTTTTGTGGTAAGAATGAAAGATTTGTCTTTATTTCTTTCTGCAAGATTTGCAGTATGCCATGCGTGCGCTTGTTAATGAGCAGAGTTTATGTCATTCTTCATTACTAATTAATTATTTTAATTGCATGGCTCTGACAGTAGGACATGTATGATGTTTGCATGCCAAACCTGTATATATTTTTTATGAAAGCAATATTGACCTATATTCAGGTAAGAAGTCAAGATGCATGAGTAAATTTACTTAAGATGAAAGTATGCAGGCTGCTGTTATCTTGCTATGGCATCAAAATGAATGGTATAATGCCATTCATCACTTGATTCTGATAGAGGTTACAGTTTTTATGTAGCTTAGCTACTCGTTTTTCATGTTCACCGATTTTAATATGCCTTTGAAATACCCTTTCTGACATACAAACTTCCCCAAATAACCCACAACAGTGGGATAACATTCTTGTTCATCCGTGGTAAAGGGCTTTACTTGGTAAACTTCTATTTGTATTACACCTCCAGAAAAGTATAAGCTGCCCTAATATGTGAAAATATGCAATTTGCTTGAACTAGCATCAGCATTCTGGTACCAGCAGGGCTCTGACAGATATAAAAGCTTAGAGAATTAGAAGTTCTCTGTACTCCTTCTGTGCCTATTAGCCAGTAGAGGGAGCATGAAACACTGTCAATGTATAGCATCTGCTACACGTTAGAAAAATCTAGTTTTAGCTGATATTTCAGAACAATCTGAACTGCAAGGTGCTATTTCTCAAAGGTTTTGTGATGAACACTGTTTGCTAGTCCAAATTCTTAACATCAGTTTTAGCTTTTGCACCACAGTTTGATTAGCAGACTCGTCCACGTGGAGCTCGGAGATATTGGTCTTTGGCCAGTCACACAAGGACCACTCAGGGCTGAAAGAGCTATGGCAAAAACAAGCACTACAGTTTTAAGTACAAAAGAGTGATTTGGCGATCCAGATAACGGCTATTCCTACTTAGAAAGCTGTTAGTGCCTTGGAGACTTGGCTTTCACAGGAGAAGAATAACACCATTTTCCCTCCCAAAGTATTGGGGTTTACTGACTGTTTCAGTGGCCTGCTGATGGAGCTATTGGGGTGAAAGGAAGCAGAGGAATTCCAGTCCTGCTAAAGGCTGAGCACCCACAGTGAATTTTGCACCCTTGCTTAACAGAAAATATTTGACCCAAGCATTGTGCAAAATACTCATGTTTTCCTCTTGATCCTTAGAATACCAGCAAAGGACTATTGTAGACCCTTACATAAGGTTCCCATAATGCCAGTGGCATAAATGAAATCAGTTTTTATAGCATAAAAACCACCTCATCTAGGCTCAGAAATGTCAGTAGTAATTACAAACTTTGTTTTCAAGTATAATCAATTCTTTATTTATGGTGTGAAATGTTTTTACCCTTTTGAACTTTTGCTATTCTAAGCCAAGCAATATTGTTGGCATGTTCCTTTAAAAATAATTGCTTCTGGACTGAGAAATTGAATGTCAAGTTCCAACTTGATATAAATTAAATGGGTTACATTAATAGTCTGGGCCGTGGTAGAAGTGAGTGTTTCGATTCCGGGTTTGACTTAAGGACATGGCCTCTTGATCACACAGGTCAACACAGATGGGAAATATTGAAGGGATACCTGAGGTTGACGTAGGGAAGAAAGTACTGATGTATCACAAACTGTCTAATCCATTAAAGAGAAGCAATGTCAGACTCCACTGAGAATAAAGCTTAGTTGTCATAGGTCATTATGCTCTTCAAAAAGAAATGAAAAGAGTAGAAGGAAAATCACAATGATGGAAATCCTCAGGGCTGTCATGTACACATAATCTTCTAAACCTTCCTGAATTAACACCACCAAGCCTATGTACGGGAGGAACAGAGTAAAGAATCGAAATATTCTTAACTTTTACAGTACAAGTCTCAGATTTCACACCTTTAGCTGTTATAAAGGACATGTAACATACAGCATTTTATATTTAAGAGCAGGGTATCTGTACATCTGAGCCTCATACTTAAGCGATCAGATCTTAAGTAGAATTGCATGCATGAGAGCAATCATGTTTACAGGTCAGGCAATACATAGTTCTTAAAGGAAAAGGAATGGTGAATTGGAGAGAAGTTTAAATGTGGAGTTTTTTTCTTTGAAATATTATTGACTGCCTTTACAATTTACTTTCATTGCAACTTCTGAGCAACCCTAGTTCTCAGCTTCTCCTGATTTTCCAAATCCTTCATCATCTTCATGGCCCTTTGTTGGACCTGCTCCAGTACGTTCACTTCTTTCTTGTACCTGAGGAGCCCAGACCTGGTCCTCATGTGGTTTTACTGTGCTGAGCTGAGGTGAAGAGTCACCTCCCTAGACCTCCTGGCAACAAACAACACGCTTCCTAATACAGCCCAGGAGGCGGCTGGACCTCTGCAAGATGCAAGGGCATACTGGTGGCTCATGTCCAACTTGTTCACCACCATGGTAAAGCTGCTTTCCAGCCATCTGGTCCCCAGTGTGTTCTGGTGGATGGGGTTATTTGTCCCCAGGTACAGGGCTTTGCAAATCCCCTTGCAGAACTTCATGAGATTCACGAAGATTGCCTATTCCTCCAGCCTGCTGAGGCCACTCTGGCAGCACAACTCTTTCCAATTTTGTAAACGGAAATGCATACATATATAGAATTCCAATTGTTAACAAATAATAATAATAAAAAAATCACTTTCATGCCTTTGTTGTATTGGACTCAGTTTTCTAGTTCATTGGCAATTGATTGTCACTGATGAGTCCCAGGTCTAAGGTCTCCTCAAGGACATAAACAGTATGTTTACACATAGAGTAATAAAAATAAGCTGGTAAAGCAAGCACCGAAATTAATTTTATGTGATATACTACATAAAAGCTCTTCCATGAATTATTCCCTGTAGCATCTAGCTCTTAATTATTCACTGTTTGCTAATAGGATGAAAAATGATAAGGCCTTGTATTTTTATGTCTGCTCATTTGCACTGTTTGAAATAAACTCTGAGGTGACTATAATAAAGCAGAATCTGCCTCTGTTTAGGTACCTGGGCTGATTTTTTCAGGTGCAAGGAGAATTTCAAAGTTAAGCTAACCTTTTACTGATCACCTGAGTGCTGGTCCCTTTAAAAGAAATGATTTTGAATTAACTTAGAGAAGGACTTCTGCTGGTTGTGTAAGGAGAACCAGATTAACCACTCTTTCCCTGGCTGATAATGAACATTGCACTTTCAATAAACAATCTCAGAGAGAAGAAAAAAAGCCTAGTATAGACAGCGAATTTATGCTAATAATTAACTGCTAGAAATAGATTGGGTGTATCTGATTCAGATTGCTCTTCCACCGTTGTAATTCTTTGAGTCTGTGTTAAAACAATACACTATTACAGAAAATCATAATAATCAATACAATTATGGCTGTAGTCAGTCCTATGGGCACTATTTTTTCTTAACAGAGAGTTCAGAATCTGTTATTAGGTCTGTTTGTGGGGCCAGAACAACACGATAAATCACTACCTATAATAATAAATAAACTGTTTAAATACTGTACTGTGAACATATCTCCACAGCTACAGAAGTGCAGCACATAAAGACATAGAAAAACTAGATTTAATCTAGCTATTTGTCTAAAATGTACCCAGGAAATCCCCCAATAAGACATTCAGCACACCATAGCAAGCACACACAATCACAGCTAAAGTCCAGGCTATCCCATTGCCACTGGCACCGTTATATGTCCTAGCCAAAGTGAAACTAGTTTGGGTCTCCTGCTTCCCAGCTTCAAGATGCATTAAACATATGACACTTTAGGTAAACAAAGCCATTGTTTAGATGAGTTTTCATACTGCAAAAGAACTTAGATTGTAGGGAATGAGAGAAATGAACACTGCTGCTGAAGTGAATAGAGGTAAGATCACAGTATCACACAGTATGTTAGAGATTGGAAGGGACCTCAAAAGATCATCTAGTCCAATCCCCCTGCCAGAGCAGGAACAAGATCTTTTGCCATTCCCATTGATAAAGAACTGGACTAAAAGATCACAGTCCAAAGTCTAAGGTCTTTTGCAGCCACATCTGCTCTATAGCAAGTCACAGCTATTTACACAGGAAAGAAAACATACATCAGGTAGAGTAATTGCTTTAAAAAAAAATATATTGTAGAAGTGAATAGTTCAGGGTAGAAGACGTTTTTCCCCCCTGTATTTAAAGTGATAATAAATTATATACAAATATATACTGTAAGAATAGAGAAGTGTAATTTTACACAGCATAAATACAGATCGTATTCATGCTATTTATACAGCTATGCTACGCACAGCTCAAAATACACGCAACAAAAACATGTTATATGTGTTCACACTTTCATATGTTCTATTTTTCTATTTTTGGGCCTCAATTCTCAGTTAAGCTGTATAAGCCCCATTAAAACTATGATTTTCTAGCCTACTGGCTTTTTCAGTTTGTTTCAATATGGACTGGCAGTGAAGTTGTGTAAATACAGTCACTTTTGTATGTTGCAGAGATTCACATTGTTTTTAACAAAATCAGAAAATCTTGCAAATGACTGCAATTTTTCAAAGCACTGTTTCCAGGGCAGTAGCTGTTTCACACTAGACAGCACAGTGGCTGTGCTTGCCTACCTCAGTTAAAACAAATAGGAAGCAGCCAATAAGAGACAAAGTAGAAAATCCCTTTTAGGGGAGACTAGACACAGCATAGATTTCTCCATGGATGTGTTCATCAACAGCAAGCACTCTTTTAAAGCCCTTAAGTGTTTGTAGGACTGAAAATTAATTTGTTTTCCAATTCCAAAGTGAGTCATATGCTCCAAACAGATTTTCAAGTCAATGAAACATGACCTTGTATGATCTAATTAAGCAACTCAAAGGTATTGGTTGTTTTAAGATCCCTCTGGATATATTTGAGTTCAAATGCACACACAACATCTGTATGTACAAGCGCATAAATCTACAAAAAATGCAAATCAGATCATTAATGCTTGGAATTTGACAGTCTTGCCACAGTTCTCTAAAAGGTAAAACATGAAAAAGTCCTGAATAATATATACTTTTATTTTTTCATGACTTAGCACACACAGAAATGTACTGGAAGCAGAACACCAAATACCTTTCTTTGGCTTTTGAATATCTGGTCCATAATCAGGTATAAACAAATCAAATTCTCTGAGACCCACTATTCCTATTTCTTGTCTGGATGATGTCCCAACCCTTTGAGTGGAGCACTGGAACAGATTATGATCTTTGAAGGTCCCTTTCCATCTATTTTTTTCTGTGACTCTATCTTAATTTTCTACATTTTATGAATTGACTCTTCTGCTCCACCACACATGATTATCATTATTTAGTTACCACAAAATCTATGACTTTTTCTTTTTTTTTCTTATTTTTTCCCCAAGTCTTTTGCCTTTGTCATTGTTCCTGTGGTCTCCTTGCTCCACTTCAATTTTATCTCAGACCTCTGTGTAGACCTTATCCCCGATCTGTAGCCTTTCTAAGCATCCCTCACATTTCCTGTATAGATTAATGGTCATACACATATACACCCACTCCTCTTGCTGCCCCTAGATGCCTGTGTGTCTAACAAGAATGTTGTCTCAAATGCCAACATAAGTATCTTTTGGGGTACCACTGATTTCTGTATTTCCATTTCCTTTTTTCTGTTCATATTTTTCTCTGCTTGTTCAACTGTTCAATCTCCAATATCTTCCCTGCTATTTTCTTTTCTTTCTTAAGGGTATCTTTCATAAATCACCTTTATCCACTTTAATCTGACATACCCTGTAATTGTGCTCTCCCTTCTCTCATCCACCCTTTTTAGCTCATATCAACGATGTGGCCATAGCTAAAGATATGTTCACGCAGCCAGAAAACCCACTGAAGAAGGATGCTGCCTGGGAAAACCAGGCTGCCACCATTTGATTTTCTTTCTTACCTCCATCAGTCAAAGCAACAGCAGCTGTCTCTTTCACCTATATATAAAGCTGACTCTAGAAGTAGGGAAATGAAAGGAAAATGAGTGCCATGCAGGGACATATTTCTTCACCAAGTTTTTCTTTACTCCAGATTCAGACCCTAATCCTACAATTGGATCCACATGGCTGGCTGTGTTAATCAAAATATGGGATGAAGGTGTAGGCTACAAGCAACAGTTTTGCCGTACTGCCCTTCTAGGACATGGCCCCTTGCCATTCACAGACTGTATGTGTCTGACCTCTGGCTGCGCCCCTCACACAACTTTGCCTAAGGAGCACTCATAGTCTGCAGAGCAGGCTTGTGAAAACGGCTGGCTGATCAGCCCGGAAGCTGAAGCCAATGCTTAACTCTGTGGGCTGTTTCCAATATTTATAAAATAAAATAAACACACCAGATCTCACTAAACAACTAATCACCTACAGCATGTACATGGGTCTCTTTCTTTCTTTTAAATGAAAACGATTTTAGGTGTGACAAAACATGTGAAACAAGTGGAAAAACATTTCCAAGTACTTTTGCTCTCAGAAAAAGTTTAATGATTGAAGAGATTAAGGGATTGGGATTTTTTTACTGCTTTCAAAAAATCCATTTTTACTGAAAATTCTAACTGGTCTATTTAGCTTCAGGCCAGCAACATTTAAAAAGATTGAGTTACAGCATGCCATTCTGAATGTAGCACGTTATGAATTCCATATCCCTCATATAGAGTGACATATTTAATGATTAAGCCAAATCATTCAACTCTTTCTATTTTAACTTTTTTTCCTAGCCAGTATTAACTTTATATGTACAATTCAAATGGCAAGAGGAAAAATAACAGAACAGTGAATTTGCCTGCAATAAAGGAATAACCAGCAAGGTCTTACAACTTTACAAAATCAGAGTTCTGTGTGAAAGGTATCATGTGCTAATTAGCCCCATGTTAGCAAATGCTTGTTATCATACTATTTTAAAGCAACCAATTTTCCATGTGTTCCAGCTCTGCCCTGTATTCCGTCCTTCATTTTACATGAGGTTTTCCAGCTAAGACAGCAACAAAAATTGCCACGCTAGATCAGATCGCTGGTCACATTAACTTCAATACCCAATATAAGCTGGTCCTTTACTTAAATAAAATAGGAGAAAAAATATCCATTTACATACCCCTCACTTGCTCTACACTGATGTACATAAGAGTAAAATCTCCTTCTTGACCTCCGTGACAACTGATTTACACCCAGAAGCATTAGTTTTAATTACAATGACATAGAGATAGTCAATTTCTTTCCTTGCGCTTGCTCACTCATGAACGTGCATTTCCTCCTTCCATCACAGAGTAATTATCTTTGCAATTATCAGCACAGATGTGGCAGATTTAGAATTATCATGATTGTCTGCTAATACCTGGAGTCTTGAAGAATAGATGCTCTGCTATATCTTTCCAATGGCCTCAGGATTATTGACCCCCTTGAAAAAAGTTGTTTCTGCCTGAGGTAGGATTTTGTAAACAGACACACTAAAAATGGAGAGTATAGGTGGAGGAAGCATTATTGCAAAACTTTGTCTTCCATAAAGCGTATTCTAAAGGGTATGCTACAATTTGAGTTTCTCCAAGGTTTAATCCTACATGCATTTTATACCTGTATGTGTACAGACACATACATGTGCATGTAGAACTTGGCACATCTACAGCTCAGTTGCTGGGAATTATTTTATTCAAGGAAATAACAGAAATATGGGAAAAAAAAAATGGAAGGGACAGACATGGAGGTATCCTTTGGGTCATCTGTGTGTCTAAGACAGGAGCAGCGGATTCATGTCACACTGCACTTGTGTCTCTAATCTATTTTTAAGGATCCAAAGTAGACCTTATGGCTCCCAGTGTATATCTTGTACCAAGGCACTGTTGCCCTAGTATCATCAGAAATGTTTTCCTAAAGTGTGGATCTTTCTCGGTGCAGGTCAAACCCATAACTTCTTCACTTGCTTACTATGATCTCCATGACCAGCAGTATTCCTGCTAAGGTTGACCTAGGCTTTATAAACTGGAGCTATTGCACTACCTGATTGATGGTTATTCCAGCCTGAGACCATTGAAACTGAGAGTCCTTCCAGAGCTGAATACAATATTTTCAGATCATTTCTCCAATTTCACCTATAAAGGTAGTTTTGTCTTTAGCATACTCAAAAGTTTCACTTAAGCCTGCTTTATCAGACAACTTAATAAGTAGATATCATGCACATCTTTCAGGAAAACACTCACCTTAGCAAATGCAGGACAATCCCAAGCCATAATCAAAAGAGCCTCTGAGTTTGACAGGGAGCCTCTGACTGTTACTTTCTGAGTGGGTTACACCGCTTTGTGGTGGTTCCATAAGTATTTTTCTCCTTGGTCTGTACACAAAAATGGTATTAAAGACAGTTTCAAGCCCTTGCTGTAATTAGAGTAACTACCATCTTCTGTAACCCACTTGTTCTTGACAGGTTTGTTCAAAACACCCACTAGCAGTTCTGACATGGCTTCAGGCAGTTTGCTAAATACCTTGGTATGAAGTTCCCCTGTCTCAGTGTCATCAACTCTGTGTTTTCACTGAGCTGTAACAGTCTATGCCTATCCCAACTTGTTGACAGTGTGTATGTTCATAATCTTACCTCAGAACATTTATCAGGATCATGTTGCAAAAAGACTGACATTTACCAAGAACCTCCAACTTTTTCTTGTTATTTTCAAAATAAAAAATACATATTAAACTCCAAGCTGTAGCATGGGACATCTGATAAGCACTACTAATAAAGTACATGCATACTAACTTATCAACATGAACTTTATTTTGTTTAAAGCTTCCTTACTTACCCTTCAAAGAGTCTGGGTGACATTCTTACCCTATGGTATTTGAATTTGTTATAGGAAAAGTCACTCAATGCCTCTATCAGAGGGTGGAAGGATTAGCAGTTTTTTGAGCATCACCATAGAAGCAATTGTGAACTATAGATTAAATGAATCCAAAATTGTATCCTGCGTACAGGTCTTTTGGTGAACCTTGAAAGAAATTTGACACAAGGTCAGGAATTTCCATTTAGGGAGAAGAAGGAACTGAAAAACATGTTTGCCAAAAATCAACACTTTCTTGGGGATAGGCTGAGAGAAACTACAGGATCCATTGTTGAAACTTTAAAATGGGAAACTGCCAGAACAAAGATCTGAATCCACAGCTTGCCATATGCCGGGTGGATGGTATACGTATCAACCTTAGGAAAGACTTCCTTGCTTTATAATTATTAACTGATTACTCAGAGATATTGCTCTAGCAATATTTAAAGCAATTCATTATTATATCATGTAAATAAAATATAATGAATATTTTTTAAAAAGCCTGCTGCTTAAGTTATCACAGAAATAAGAAGTTCAATCTCCTGAACTCTATTTTCCTCTCATTAAATTAGGTCCAAATCAAAATGTCCTATCCAAGAGCCGAAGAAAGAAAATGTTTTAGTTGATTCTTTCCCCCCTGTGTAGCACACTCAAAAATCTGCAGTCATAGATTTCCAGGAAGTAGAATGAGAGAGGTGGAACAGAAATACTTTATGAAATAAAGAAACAATATATAATATTAGGTCTTTTCTATCTGGTTGTTGTGTTGTACATTTTCTCTGAATGGCAGTGAGCATGAAAGAGTTGATCTGGATTAACAAATCTCTTGAAAATCAAAGAAAATATGGTGTTAAAAAAAACCCAGCACCTTGTAAAACACCAAAAAGTAACAAATCAATTTTGAATGGATCCTAAAAATATGCCTTTCTGTGAAACCTGATCAAAGTTTAGTTTGAGCACACTTGGACGGAACATGCTGAAAAAGAATTTAAGTAGTATACATATCTATTGCGTAAGCAGTTTAATGAGTCTTAGTTTAAGCCTTGTTGATCTGGCTTGGGCAAAATACACCATCAGACTACATCAGCAGGTACAGAAGTGGAGCAAGCTAATCCTGGAAAGGAAGCTGTTATACTGAGAACTGTTTTGAATTTTACAGAAACTTACTTTGTGGACTGCTAAAGTGCTAAATGATCTTTTTCTCTGGAAAAAGATGGTTGCAACTAGGATACAGGTTTACACCATTTTAATGGCAATGTTTACAGGTAAATACCTTCTCTTTGTGAAATTATATGTGCCTTTAGACTGTACTGAACATGTAGTATCTATGCAGACTGCTTGTTTGTATTTGCCTAATATTTATGTAGTGTCTAGGAGCTGGAAAGGTAGAAGGCTGTAAACAAATTTTTAACCAAAGGTGTGCATCAAAAGTCTGATTTGGATAATATTTTCATTATTTTTAATCAAAATGAAAACTAGTGGCATTCAGCAGAATTGAAAGAAGCTTTTGTCATCCCTCTTCTGCAGGAAACCTTTGCTGCTAAATTTGAAACAGATAGTTAAATTAAAACGCTAACTAGAAAATAGCTACCCTATATTAATAATGTGCAAGTTAAAAAAGGAGACATGAATGGCGTTATCAAACGGAGTTAAAGGAGCCATTTCATCTCTGTTTTGAATAAAACTTCACAGGAGGAAAAAGTAATCATTATCTATAAAAACATGATAAATTTTAGGTGGGTGTGGAATATATTTAGAAGAGAAAAGGTTGAATGATTTTACTTTACCTTTTACTTTAAAAATACAAATATGTTTCACTGAGTTAATGCATGTAAGCACTGAAAAGAAAACAGTAGTTCCCCCTGTGCTTGCTTTTGGTATGTCTTATGTCTTTAGAGACTATTTTTCTTACATTCTAAACTTCTCCAACCTGAGCTATTTGAACTACTTGTACAGTTCTATAAATATTGGTTAATCCTTTTATCTAGAGTGCTTTTATCTTGAGTGACAGTGGTCTTTGCTTGTGTAATAACTGGCAGATAACAATCAATATCAATACTGCTTGTAAGAACAGCTGATTTATGTATTCTTGATATGAAAAAATGGCTTATTATTCATCTTTTGGTGTGACCTATATGTTTGTGCTAATTTTATGGAGTTGTAGGCATATAGATGTATGTATATACATGTTTATGTATATATATACAAAACCCTGCAAAATAATTATTTTGCAACATATTATTAATATAATTACTTAAATAAATAAGCATTGTATGCAGACACTGAATTACTTAAGCATCTCTGTGGCAGTCACTTTGCATTTAATAACTGATGTTGCTTGTTTTCTGCAAGTAAGGAATACCTTTAGAATATGTGTACCTCCTCATAAAAATAATTTTATTTCTTTGTTATATATTGACATATTTTTTTCAAATGTGTTATCTCAATTTAAAAATAGAAACATATATGATTTTCAAAGAAGTTTAGCATTCTCCTGAAATTATTTCATTAACTTTATATCTAATTAGATAAAGTAGAAAACAACACAGAGACAAAATATTATAGTAAAGTTGGTTTCAGTTTATGCATCTGTGTCACCCTTTCCAGAGACAGTCTTGCAAGGTGTGAGTCAGGCCACAGGCTACAAGGCAAAGATGATGCCTTGCAGATGCCATGGGATAACAGACTAATACACAGAGAGTCGTCATGCATTACTGAAAATGCAGTGACTAAGTATCCAGCCATTCACTGTACTGACTTCAAATACGAAAGGTTTTACAAGGGCTCCCAAACTATAAATCCTTAAGCATGCTCTGAGCACTCCATAGCCCTATGACAAGGCTAAGTACATCTCTCATCCTAGTGCTTCCACACTGAACTAGTTTTTATCTCTGACACAAAACCCCAAAGAGACCTGCATTTCTACAGCTGTCCCAGTAAAACTGAGTTGTATACAAGACCTATGGACACATTGTTCTTAATGTCCAGGCAGGGAAGGGAGCACTATCAGGCGTGAGATGTACTAAAACACTGAGCAAAAAGGAAATGGCTCATGGTAGTTTCACTTTTCATATACTAGAATATCGAAAGCAGGACAAGTCACTAACACAGAAATTGCCACAAACTCAGCAAAGCAGACATCATCCTGGCCCCCAGTCAGTAACGGTTTGGGAAGTACCCTTCACTTTCAGAAAGTCAGTCCCAATGAGTCATATTTCTGCCAGGTGCCACTACACATTAAGGTATACATAGACATCTCACACTGCAGTAAATATGAGTATGGCTGGAAACCAGAGAAAGATTGCTGCTGTAAAACCTCGCTGCCAGACCAGGGAGATAGCACTGGCTGTGTCTGATAATCCGAAGCTTCAAGTGAAAACTATGTTTTATAATTGAAAACTCGTAAGTGAGGAGCATCACTGCAGAGAGAGCCTTTTATATACATGCTATGACCACTTCACTCTAGCTAATCTTCTAAACAAATCTCAACCAATTCTCAGTTCCCTTCTGGCTCTCCTATAACTTGCTCCTCTCCGAGGTGGGTCTACTTATGATTGTGATTGAATAAAGTCAACAGGCAAGGAATTAGCCTGAGTAACTATGTTTATCTACCATTGGAAGCCATTAATTGTGGCTGAATGCTGCTCTGTAATTTTCCATGAAAAATGCCTGTGTTTTGCTGTAAAAATGCTCAATGCAAGTTTGTATATAAAGGTAGGTGTGCATAATTATGCCTATTAACTACTTTGTGCTGATGATACTAGTTTGTAAACTGACTGCAAATTATTTCCCGTTTTCTCTAGAATAACTATGAAGGAAAGTGGAAATATTAGGTGCTGCACTTAGCATGAGTTTTCAAAAAAGTATTTGGGTATTTTATCTGCTTCCAAGGAAGATAAGAAACAGATTTTCCCTGATCCATTGCATACATATCGGTCACTTGATTGCTCAAGGGAGAAGTTATTATAATTACCACTTTATAGATGAACAACAGTGAAGAGGGATAAACAGATTAGTTTTACAAGAGGAACAGATTTATTTCCCTTTGTGAAATCTGATCCAGTAGGCATACTTTGGTCTATTTGAATTGAATTACCAGTGAAGCTGGGATGAGGAGCACTCCTTTTACCTAATATACCAGAGGCCAAGTGTTATATGGAAGAGGAGGAAATATGAGTATGTATTGCCCACCTCTGATGGAAGTGTGCTCATCAACAAGCTCTGAGATGTTTGAGAAAATATTCTTTTCACCTTTTCTTGCTTTATATTTTGTATCTAGGAAAGGTAAAGAAAGTTCCACCGTAGATACGTGGTACCAGGAGTATTCTGCTGGGACGCACAGGTTCAAACCTCTCCAACAGCTTCTCCTGGATCATAGGATCATAGAATAACTAGAGTTGGAAAGGACCTGAAGATCATCCAGTTCCAACTCCCTTGCCATGGGCAGGGACACCTCACACTAAACCATGCCACCCGAGTCTCTGTTCAACCTGACCTTGAACATCACCAGGGATGGAGCATTCACAACTTCCTTTGACAACCCATTTCAGTGCCTCACCACCCTTACAGTAAAGAACTTCCTCTTTATATCCAATCTAAGCTTCCTCTGTTTAAGTTTTAACCCATTAACCCTTGTCCTGTCACTACAGTCCCTAATGAAGTGTTCCTCCCCAGCATCCTTGTAGGCCCCCTTCAGATACTGGAAGGCTGCTATGAGGTCTCCACGCAGCCTTCTCTTCTCCAGGCTGAACAGCCCCAACTTTCTCAGCCTGTCTTCATAGGGGAGGTGTTCCAGTCCCCTGATCATCCTCGTGGCCCTCCTCTGGACTTGTTCCAACAGTTCCATGTCCTTTTTATGTTGAGGACACCAGAACTGTACACAATACTCTAAATGAGGTCTCACGAGAGCAGAGTAGAGGGGCAGGATCACCTCCTTCGACCTGCTGGTCTCGCTCCTTTTGATGCAGCCCAGGATATGGTTGGCTTTCTAGGCTGTGAGCACACACTGAAGCCGGCTCAGGTTCATTTTCTCATCGACCAACACCCCCAAGTCCTTCTCTGCAAGGCTGCTCTGAATCTCTTCTCCGCTCAAGCTGTAGCTGTGTTTACATAATACTGTGCACAAGAAAACTGTGACATGTGAATAGCATTTTTATATTTAACATATTACAGGCTTGTGAGTCAATCATCTATTTATCAAGGTGTTCCCCTTTAATTAAAGATAATTCAAGAAAACACATGTTATTAAAAAATACCATTTGGGTCTCCCATTATCCAACCCAGAATATCTAATTCCTTGTTTATCCTTCAGGTACTCACTGTGATGAAGACATCAACGAATGTTACATGAACCCTTGCCAAAATGGTGGAATCTGTGAGAATTTTCCTGGGAATTACACTTGCCATTGCCCACCTGCTGACGAAGAAGGGATTTATTACGGAGGCTGGAATTGTACAGAAGTTCTCCATGGCTGTACTGATCAGCAATGCCAAAACAATGGAATATGTATCCCACATTTAAAAAATGGCCAACACGGATTCAGCTGCATATGTTCACCTGGGTATACTGGAATACACTGTGAAACTGTAACCACATTTTCTTTTCAAGGAAACAGTTTTCTTTTATTGAAGAATCCCCTGAACCCTAAAAAGGAATTCTTCTATAATATGAACCTGAGGTTTCAAACTGTGCAACCTACAGCTTTTCTGGTTTACCGAGGGGAGAAAAATACATTTGCGAAGCTGGAGTTACTGAATGGCTACTTACACTTATCCGTGCAAGTCAATAACAAGCCACAGGCCCTTTTGCATATTTCACATAATGTCAGTGATGGAGAATGGCATTCGGTGGAGGTAACCTTGGCAAGAGCTATTACTCTTAATTTGCTTGACAGCTCTTGTGTAGAATCGTGTCTCAATAAAACGTCTGCTGTGATAGATAATGATCACATGATGCTTGCATTTCAGAGCACGTTTTTGGGCGGCTTACCAGTGGGGAACATTAGCGGCAACTCTCTACTTAACATCTATAATATACATTCTGCACCTTCATTTGTAGGCTGTCTTCAGGACATTGAAATAGACTTGAATGTTATTACACCAGAGAATGTATCACCTGAATCATCTTTAAATGTCAGAACAGGCTGTACTAAAAAGGACTGGTGTGAAACCCACCCTTGTCAGAACAGAGGACGCTGTACCAACCTTTGGCTGAGCTACCATTGCGATTGCTACCGGCCGTACACAGGGCCAAGCTGCACAACAGGTAAGGAAATGCTGTGGGCATTTGTGTTTTAATGGTTACTGAAAAAATTATTATAAACCATCCTGTTACCATGGTGATGAAACAGCACAACCCTTAGGATTTCTGGAGCTTGATGTCAGCTGGTAAGCAAGTGCAAGAGGTTAGTAGTAGCACACCTTCAGTATTTTCTAGTTACTTTTCAGCCTGACAAAAAAAGTCAAGCTAAACTGGTGGATTCCACTCATCCAGCTTTAAAATCTTCTTAGAGCTTTTAGCACGGCATAAACTCTGGAAAACTGTAGTTCGCTATAGGTTATGCACCCCAAGCATAATTTAGAAAGCAACTAAGTCACTTGGAGTTTAAGTCTTACTTTCAAAGCATTCTTTGAACATTTTATCCTTGAGCTCTCTAGGCTTTTATAAAGGAACTCATTTAAGGCAATGAAAGGCAAGCAGAAGTACTGCAAGTTAAAAAAAGACAGATTCCAATTTAAAAAAAATGAAAGAGATTATACTATTAACTTAATCTGATTAGCCCAAGTAGAAGGCAGGGTTTCAGAGACTGGAAACAGGGCCCATTCATCTCTCAGCCATTCCCAAGGCAGCTCTAGAGAATCACTAATGAAGGCAGTCATTACCAGATAACTGCTTGGTGACCAGAGGAAAACCTGCTCGTGTCTCAGCAAACGAAAGAGCACATCTCAGCAAACAGCATCTTTGGCAGTGACAGGCAGGAATACAAAAGCTGCAGATGCCCTTAGCATTTTCGCTGCTACAAATGATCTTTCCAAGTGCAGGCTGAGGCAAATTGGAAGGACAACAGGAGGTCCCTGCCTGGTTGCGTGGTATACTGCATCTGTTGTGTGAAACCCTCTGGAGCTGGAAGTACAGCACCCCTAAGGAGCATTTTGGGGTGGACTCTGCAATACTTCCTCAGCATAAGTTTTAGGGATTTCAAACAAGCAGTTTTGTTGAAGAAAATTGCACAGGAATGAGTCTTGCACACAGCATCCTTGGCTCTGCTTCCCTCTCTGCCCCCTTGCTAACCATGCACACATGGTCTATCATAACAATGTATAGGGAATAAGAAATGCATGCATACACACAAATATGCATATTTACATATATTTGTGTATACATATTTTCCAAGTGGACTGGAAAAAATGAAGTGCAACAGCAGAGCCACGGTCAGATTAGAATGGACAGATTCATTCTAATCCATACATCCATAAACTGGTGTAAATCGGCATGGCTGCTCTGTCGCCAGTGAAGCTACATTGATTTACATCAGCTGAATGACTGGCCTCAGGGGTTTATTGAATGCATTGCTGCAGAAAGCTGTAGCTTGAAGTAAATTTCAAAATGTTTAAATACAATTTCATTTTGTAATAGTTATCAATACTTTTCAATAGTTTTTCTTCTTGGTTTTATTGCAAAATGACAAAGTCTGAGAGGTAATTGTAACAGACTTCTTTGAAGTCTAGCTGTAATTTATCCTAAGATTTGGAAGGCAACTTTGGAGCATAGGACAACATCTGGTAAATATGTTTGCCTCCTTATATGAAGCAAAATTAAAACCAGTCAGGGCCAGGAGAGGCTTATACTGGCATTAGAACTGTTGAGAATGATTAGAAAGCATGCATTTCTTTTTTTTTTTTCCTGCTGACCACAATATTCCTTGCAAGTCATGGCACCATGCCATTTTGATACATAGGATCTAGATATATGCCATATTTAAAAGGCCGTGGCAGGTTTCTTAAAGGCAGAGTCGGGGGGACCTGCAGTAAAGGATAACATAAGAAGTGCTAGTGTCTTTTTGAAAAAAAGTTGCTGCCAAGTATTTAATTGACAAGAGGCAATATTTTCTCTACATATACAAAATAACAAACAGATGTTGACTCATTTTGATCAACATCCAGATGTTGTGACCCAAGAGGTTAATATTGACCAAGGTGATGCTAGCCATCTCATCAAAGAGAAGATCAGAATGATGATGTGTATATATATATGTGTGTGTATTTTTATAAATAGAGAGAACTGTAACAAAGTAATTGTAAACATGAAATACCTTTTTGAAGATTAATGCTTCCTTCTAATACTGCAAATGTGTAATCTTCATTCCAGCAGAAACTTTCTTTTTACCCTCATGGAAAAATGTCTCGGTCTCTGGTACACCCTACAGAGAAGATAAAACTTAGAGAGATTTAATACCTCAAAACACTCATTTCAACAAATAATTATTTCTACATACCAGAGTTTTAACAGGCAGATGTAGATATATAGGTAGTCTTATTCATAGAATTACAATATTTCATATTTAATGTGTTTAAGGAATTGTCTGTTTAGGAACAAGTAAGGGTTCTATTCTTGTTGCTAAATAATATTACCATTCCACATAGTAGTGCAGTGTGGTTATTAAGGGTCTGTTGGGGCTTCACAGTCAGTCCCCTATTTTCATTGGGTTTTTTAATGTAGTCATAAAAAAAGCAGTGCTGCAGGCAGAAACTTGGCCTATGAGGTCTTGTTCTTGGAGTTTTACTGCACAAAAGAGGATTGACTCTTTAGCTATGTGAGCATTTAAGAAAAAGTTTGGTTTATTCTTTCTATGAATTTGTTACATTAAAAATAGCTTTTGAAAGTGTTTAGGCAGGAAGTCTGTAATGTTGAGGACAAGATCATGAAACTTAAAGTGTAAAAATAGAAACACTTTGTTGTGCTTTAACGAGATGATTCATCAGAATAAAATATGGGTTTGGCTACATATTTTGTATCCTTACAAGTCTGAAAATCATTACTGAAAATAAAGAGCAAGGGAGAGAGACAGATGGTTTCGGTTTAATCATTTTAATTGATAAGCACAAAAAGAAAGAAAAAACCAAAGCTTACTCAATCCTGGATCATTTTTCCCCCTCAACACCACAGCGTGATGAGCACTCACAGGACTGAGCAGGATCCACAACTAGATACAAGTTGATGTATACAAGCACATGTTGAGCCCCAGCAATAGAAAGTCTGTTAGAGAACTGGGGAGCCTATGCAGCACCAAATAGGTGCCCCATTTGGAGGTTTCACACATGAGCGGTTTGCTGAGAAGGTTTGGACTATTTCTATGGTTGAAATCAGTGCAAAAAATAACACAGAGTTCCAGAATTACATTAACTTCCATGGTCACCAGAGGATCAAAGCAGCTAGATTCTTTTCAAGATGATCTTTCTGAGGATCAACTCAGGAAACTGTAGAAATCTGTCCTTGTTTAGCCATTTGAAAACACAGCATTACACAGAGCATGATAAAGGGGAAAAATATGCCCAATAATATAACATCTGGTCCTGTACTGGGGTTTAATGCTATAGCCATAGAAGCCAAGAGGAATTTTGGAATAGAAGCTATTTACAGCTGGACCAAGTCTTTATTCATCCATAAATAACAGCACATCTTACTACCATACGTAAATATTATCAAGTAGCTATTTGATCATTGGCTTTCTTGTCATTTAGCCCTAATGATTTTATTTTTCTCCCTTCTCTCTTTTTTTTAAACTTTTCCCATATCCCTAACCTCAAGAGTACATTCCAGGCCGGTTTGGATCTGAAGACTCCTCAGGCTATGCCGCTTTTCCTGTTGATGCCACTCAGGATGCCACTCAGAATGAAAAGTTGAACATATCAATGTTTGTCCGTACACGCAAATCTTCTGGCTTGTTACTGGCTTTGAGAAACAGTACTTACCTCTACGTAAGAGTCTACTTAGAAGGTGGGAAACTCACAGTACTAGCTCTAAATTCCATTAAGTTATTAGGGAAACACTCTATGAATGATGGAAACTTTTACTTAATAACATTAAAAATAGAACCAAATAAGGTGGAATTGTTCCAGTCCTCTCAATACCTAGGCTTTGTTTCTACTCCACTCCTAACCATTCAAAGTAAGGATATTCTTTACATTGGAGGCTTACCAGATAACAAAGGAACTGATGAAAATGGCAGGTATTTCAAAGGCTGCATCCAAGATGTAAGAGTGAATAACCAGCCACTGGAATTCTTCCCCATCACCAATCCACTGAATTCTGCTATCAGTCGAACTCTTATCAATGTCACCCAAGGCTGCACTAGTGACAACCTCTGCAAGGTAAGAATTACATGTTTCAGAGCACTTTCACATGTTTATAATGGGGGATTCCCTTTAATCTTTTGTACATTCCCATACATTATTCGATGATACTGACTTCTTAGGAAAATATATAGAAATGTTAGAAAGAGCAGATTTTGTTAAGTTATGCTACATATGATGAATATCAGCAGCAAAATGTATTTGCATAGGGGAGAATTAAAATATTTTAAGGTTGAAATACCCTTTTCACCAATTGAATATGCTGTGCTGTCATAGTGCTGGTCTTTGTCACTTTCTGTCTGAAATAACTGGAATTCTCTCTTTTGCCAAACAGTCCCTCAACCTTAGAGTTCAGAGTCCACCAGCTTTTATTCACACTTAGGTTGTCTCTTCTCTTTCCCCATAGTCCAACCCTTGCCACAACGGTGGTGTGTGCTATTCAATCTGGGATGACTTTACTTGCACGTGCCCCCCTTACACAGTGGGGAAGGCATGCGAGGAAGTTAAGTGGTGTGAGCTTGGGTCCTGTCCTCATGAAGCACAATGCCAGCTGGTACACCAGGGATTTGAATGTAGGTACATTTCAGTTATTTCTATAAACTTTGGAGATTAGAAACTATAGAAATTTTCATCAGCATTTCCTTAAACTCAACATTCACTGCCTTTAAGGTTCATTCAAATGTTATTTCTGTATTAAAATAATAATTAAGTCTATTCTAAATAACATTAACAGGAAGAGTCTGCCCTACCAAATACAGAATTTTCAACCAGACCCCCTGACACAGACATTGATGTTTACAAGACCTTTGCTTTTGACTTACTCAGCACAACTTGTCGAGGTTGTACAATAGATCAATATGTTGCCAGAGTGTAAGTGTACCCCTCATACTTCCACTGTAAAGAGATAAGAGGATATTCAGTGTTGGATTAACCTTAGAATGTTGTCCATCATTCTGAAAAGATAAGCTATAGGACATACGTTGCATCATTTGATTTTCTTAAATGTTAAATATCTTCGAAGGAAGTCACCTTAATGCCAGCACTACAGTTATTCAACTAGTAACTTCCGAAAAAGCACCTGCATGCCAAGCAGTCCATTTAAAAATTGATGGCCATTAGCTGTCTTTAAGAACATTAGCCACCCTGCATGTCTCTTTCTTTTTCCACTTTCCTTCTCCTTCCCACCATGGAGTGGAATTTTAAAAAGCAAGTAAGGATTTTGAATCAATATTTTTTCTTTTTGCTATCAAAGAAAGCCCTAACGATGCTGTGAAGAAGATAAATACTCACAGATTCTGGTGGAAGCTGTTAGAATGGCTGACTCTTAGGAATGAGAAGGTTGGTCAACAAAAGCTTTCTATCATAGACAATTTGCTGACAGACCAATACGGTGCTATTTTTGTTGAGATTGTTGGAACCAGCATTGCACCACTTGTTAAAATTTATAACTGAAATTAAAATAAGTGCGCCATCTCTAATAGATGGCTTTAATGCTAACATCCAAATACGTTCTCTCATAAACTTTACTATTGCCTATTACAGTAGAACATAAACACACACAGACAGCAAAGTGAAAAGTATCTGAACCTTTTCCTTTTGCTAAAATCAAGGTAATTTACACTGTTAGATCATGTTTTGATTTTTGTGCTGGTTTATGTGGCAATAGTAGGGAGTTTCCCTAATAAATATTCAAAAAGAACTGCACTACAGAGCTATATTTTTACCTAGTTGTTTTCTTAGCTACAGCATAAGTTTTTGTTCTTGTACAACAGAGGGTAATGAAAAAATGAGGAGTTTTGATGGCCAGTGACTTCTCTGCCAGCCTGCTGTGTTATGCTCTGGGTACAATTTTAAACAAAGGCAGAGAAAGAGCTGTTTTTCAGACACTTCTGGCTCTAGTTGAAGCTAGATAGCTATGATTAGCAAGCCCAATAGGAAAACAAACACTCCAGAAGTAAGAGAAAAGGTGAATACAGGAAGCAGATGTGAGGAACAGTAGCTGATAGCAAATCTGTATTCCCAGTGTCACTACTGAGAGTAGAAGCACACCCAGACAACTTGCTGTGCTCAGGACTTAGTAATGAGTTCTACAGGAATATTTTAGAATTATGAGCTTGAAACTCTCAGCTTTGTGAGACATTTAAAAGACCAGAAATAAAAGTTCTGACTTTCATTTTTAGTGTGGCTTCCTCTGAGGAAACTTTCGCTATGAGAAAGACACACATTTGATGCACAAGGCAGTGTGGTTACACCTCTGCTGCCTCAGTATCAGGATATACAGTTAATAATTTCTTACTGTGATTCCCAGGGGTTCTTTTCGTCCAGATTTACATCTGATCTATCTCTAAGTCCACAAATAGATCAGAAACCCACCTAATCTCAGTGCTAGGATCTTACAAAGCTGAATTTGTCTGAAGAATGGACAGAAGATATTCCTTCCTGTCCCTCCTCCCTATCAATAATCCTCATAAATCTCAGAATGTGCAAATGTACAGCCCAGCGAGTTAGTGCATTTTAGTAGAAACCATGCTAATGGAAGATGTCAAATACCTTTGTGAAGACATCCATAAAACTGCCACAATGTTACCCATCAATTTTCACTCACAGCAGTACAAGCTGAGTACTCTGCTGCCCTCCCAGCCCAGCCACCACAGGCTCTGTTCCATCAGCAGAGCTGTTGCAGTAGACACGCAGCAGAAGAAGCTGGTTTTAAACGTGACAGGCACAACTCTTCTTACATTGATTTTAAAGGGACTTTGTGTCAACTGACTTCAATTAAATTCATCACCATGGAGAGTAAATTGGGATCTAATCAAACACTTTTTTAAAACCTCTTTAATGGTTTACTTAAGAAAACAGGAATTGAGAACAAAGGTTCACCCCATTCAGATCTGTCATCGGCAATAACTTGCTGTACAAAACTAGGGAACAAACCAAAAATGACATTTCTTGTTTTGAAATACCCTCTCAGCCTCAGCTGTGAAATGCATGCAGTTATGATCACCTCCTTCTCTTTGTCTAATAAAGGAAAAGAAATACTAATGTAGAATTATACTTTTAGAATATAACTTGAGATGATGCAAAGCAGCACACTTTTGATGTCAGGATAGCTTGAGCTGCTCTGTAATTTCTATGGCCATAAGGGGCAGACAAGGATAAACTGATACACTGGTGGAATTTGATTGTTTTTCGGCAAACCCAAAAGGACTTACAAGTCAGGGAACATGAGGCATTGAAGAAATACTGTTCCACATGTATAGGTTTAAAGTTGGACTGACTTCTCAATTATTATCTTTGCACAGGTCTTGCTAATGCAGTGTTTAGTGGCCGAAGCAGTGCGATATTTTACAGAAGCAATGGGAAAATCAGCAGAGACCTCACCAATATCATATTTGGCTTTCGAACTAGGGACACTGATGTGATACTGTTGTACGCAGAGAAGGAGCCAGAGTTTGTTACCATCAGCATCCGCAACTCCAAATTACTCTTTCAATTGCAAAGCGGCAACAGCTTTTATAAGCTGACCCTTGCTAGTTCGCTGCCTGTGAGTGATGGGAAATGGCATCAAGTGATGGTCTCTATGGTAGAGCCCCTGTCCCAGTTCTCTAGATGGCACATTGATATAGACAACAAGAAAGACACTGCAACTAGTACAACTGCCGCAGGAAGCCTCAACTTTTTAAGAGAAGAGACAGACATCTATGTGGCTGACAAGGCTTTTGACAGTCTGGATGGCCTGAGAGGATGTATGAGCACCATAGAAATCAGTGGCATTTATCTCTCATACTTCGAAAATGCTGACATCCCTACAAAAAAACCTCAAGAGGAGCAATTTCTCAAAATATCTGCAAACCCTGCTCTTACTGGCTGTTTGCAAGCAGATGTCTGCAGCTCAAATCCCTGTATGCATGAGGGGATATGTGAAGAGTTCTATACTTCCTACAGGTGCATTTGTTCAAAGGGATGGACTGGCACCCATTGCGAAGTCAACATAGACGAATGCTCTTCAAACCCCTGCATTCATGGAAACTGCACTGACGGGGTCTCCTCCTATGAGTGCAGTTGTGAACCTGGTTACACAGGGGTGAATTGTGAAGAGGACATAGACAACTGTCGTGGCCACCAGTGTGCAAATGGGGCCACTTGTATTGATGGGATTAATGGATATTCTTGCCTGTGTGCTGGTAACTTCACAGGAAAATTTTGCAGGTACTATAAACAAGGCACATCCATGTGATTTTGCCGGGTGTCTTCCAAAGGGTAATTGCATCACTGATGTCTCCATTTTAAACACAGATGTTATGCATCTCTATATATTAATCATGGCTGCAGAATTAACGTATAAAGAGTCTGCAGTACACAAAGCTGTACAGATCAATTAGGTGTGGGCTGAGGCAGTGGAGAGCTGGCAGCTCAGGCAGAGACCAATGAGGCAAGGAGACAAGAAACAAGGCACAGCTCTGCTGTCCAGCTCTGCTGCCAGTCTGGGTTTTACAGGCTCTGATGACAGGACTACAAGTCTACCAGAGCTCAGAGACAGATGTGTCACATCTTTCTTAGAAATTAAGATTCTAAGGGTTTTGAATCTCTAAACTGTGTTACAGTAATAGATCTCTAGAACTGTAAGTAGAGAAATTCAGAGTTGGTGGGTAAAAGAAAATAACAATGGCTTGTAGAGTTTTTCTCCCCACCTACTGTATCTTTGTTAAGTGGGTCTTTTCCTCCAAGCTTGCTCTCCCAGCCCAGCACTGCTGGTGGTTGCAGACACCACAAAGCCCACTATTGACATCACTTCTGAGACTCTTCTTATGTCTGTTTCCTAATCTTCTCAGATACAACTCTGTAAAGGCTGCAGCTCTTCCCTGGTCTGCCTCTTCTTTAATTGCCCTTCTCCACACACCATAAACATCTCCCTCCTGAGCATGTCCTGTTGCTCTCAGAGAAGGAAAAACCCTTCTCCTTCCCCCAAAGGACTCCAACAAAGCCAGTCTGATGCAGCTTCACGGATGCAAACAGACAATTGTCTTCATGCTGCCCAACCACATTCTATTAGGCTATAATTACACAATTGTCAGTTTTTGTTTTGTCCCTTTTTTTGGGTAGTGAGGACATCCTGAGAGTTGAAGATACCTTATATTGGCCTGATATGCCTATCTTCTATGCTAATTCTCTCTTTTGAAGTACTCTAAGCTGTCCACTTTTCAACAGAGGCATGTCAGTGTTACCCTTTTTTCCTTTTTTTTCTAGAAATAATCATTAGGTTGCCAGTAAATATTTCGAGAAGGAAAACCAAATTCAACCAACTAAAGTTAAGCAAAGTGGGTGTTGTGAGTTTTAAACCTCTGTTCTTGCTGTCTTTCCTTTGGGCAATACCCCAACCAGTAACAGCATTGCTTTCCTGGTTCGGTTGTTGCCTGCCACTAACCGTGAGCACACCGAGTACCCCAGGCTCCAGGCGTGTCAGTGCTCAGAGATGTGGTGGTTTCTTTCCAAGAGGAAACACGAGGAGGTACTGAGTATGTGCATCCCCTGAAACTTTGTGTTCATATACAGGTAAAATGTAATGCCTTTCCCATTGGTATTGAATAGCACTTGCCAGCAGGAGCACTGCTCCCTCTATTTGGAGACAAACAGAACTAGATTCTGCATTCAAATAACAAATATGTAGAGGTAGATCTAAATATTTTCCACCAAAGAACTGGACTAGAGTCAAGTGAAGAGCTGAGAAAGCACAAAATACTCAGAAATGAGGAAAGTGCAAATAACTGCCATTGCCTTTTTACTTACCTAGATACAGAAGATTACCATATACAGTTTGTGGGAATGAAGAGAGAAACCTCACGTGTTTTAACTACGGCAACTGCACTGATCTCAGTGGCGAGTTGACCTGTGTGTGCCTGCCGGGATTTGCTGGAGAACGGTGAGACGCTCAGCAGGTCTCTTTGGAGCAATTCTTCCAAAAGCTGTTCCAGAAGGGTCCAGAGGGTAATGCCCATGGAGGTTTTGATCTCCTGCAGAAATACAGGCAAAGCAGTTGTTTAATTCAGCAGTTCCTTGCTTAAATGACTTTGAGAGTCTTAGAAAAAAAAGACAAATCAATGCAGCAAGAATCAATCCAACACAGCACCACTAACTCCAGTTACTGATATTATTTCTTAGGCAGCATCTTACAGTTGCTTCTGTTAAGAACATGTGTGTTTTTTGACTTCCATGCCAATTCTGTTTGTGGCGATTCATGCCAATGCTTGTTTGTGACAAGCTAGAATGTTATCTTTCCATAGGTGGAGCCACATACCCTGCTCATAGATAAAAATTGGCTACAATACACTGACACACAAATATGCAAAGCTGTTTCTTTTTCATATATACATGTTGTGAACATATTCTTTCACAAGGGTTGTATGAGATGAAATACCTGGTCGTATTGAATCTTATTACTTTCTTACTGAATGATGAATTATGAAAAGGGAATTATTATGTTAAGAATAAATATTTTTTACATGTTACAGTTTAGTCTGAAACAGAGGGGTATTCCTCACAGTGAAATTTGTATCTTGTAGCATATTGTCGCAATTCACACTTACCGTTCGATAATGTTTGATAATGTTCTAAGATCAGCCCTGAAGTAGGGAGGCCTGACAGCCTCAGGGCATTAGGTGCTGTAGAAACACAGGAAGACATTGTTACAGTAACAATACAGTCTGAACAGGTAAGGGCACCTTCTTGGATAGTGAGAAAGGAAACACCATATGTGCTCTTAGTGCATTACATCGGAGTACAGGATCCAAAAGTCCAACAGGACCAAGTAATGCTGGCTCTGCAAACACAAAGTTTTCAACAAAAGGTTTTCATTCTCCTCAAAACCACTGATTTTGTGGGAATGGTACAGTAAGCTATAAATAAAAGATAAATGAAATGAAAATTCCCACTCAATGCACAGTGCATTTGGCAGACATGTCAAAATGCATTGCACCACTTAACTCACCACCTCACAATATTAAAAAAAAGAGGTGGAAAAATCAAAGCAAATTAAATATAAGAAAGTAAAAGCATATTCTGAGACACTTCTCTGGTGTGTATGCTTCTTGGGACTATGAGGTAGAAGGAAAGTACTTTGTCCTTCTTTCTTTCCCTTCCAGGCAACTTGCTAATTACAGCTTTGGGAATGAGCCTTCCTTACATCCATCCCACTGGCTGGCAATATTCTTTATTTTATGGTTCCCACGATTCTCATATTGAACGGCAGCTTTGTACTGAGCATGCTGTGCTGTAACTGACTATTGCAGCAAGGCATTCTTCTCCAATGTCTAAAATTGACTATTCGTCCTCTTTTTCTCCAGGCTGTCAAACCATGTACCAGTAGTACTTCTGTGCTTACAGATCATAGTATATCAAACAAGAAAATTTCACTCCTGTTTTTCAGAACAAATTCAAATATACCAGTTAATAAGAAAACTAAAACCAAAATCCTCTGTATAGTTATGTATTAGATTGATAAAACAGGCACTTTTCTTCAAGACAGTATTTCACCCCCCAGAAAGCCATTGATGCACAGTATAGAGAAAACGATATCTTTCTATGCCAATGAATTGGGATCACAAAAAAAGTTCAATGAACTTACTAACAGATGGAAAGAGAAATTTGGAAAGGTTACTACTCATAAAAAGAGGTATAGAATTTTTTATATATTGGAAAATTACTTTAATGTAGCTTTTTGAATTGTGTGAATATAATTTACCATTGAAGGAAAACTGCTGAAGTGATTTTAGATTTTAATGAAGAAAACTAGATAAAAGAAAATTAGATATAAAGAACTGCTCTTCTCTAATGTAACACTGAAAGCGTATTGCATGGTTATGAATATGATTGGAGAAAGCAACTCCTTGTAATTTAGAAGGAGAATCTCACATTCTTCCTCAAGATTAAACCTGCTTTTTTATCTGAAAAATTAGGATTAACTGTCATAGTTATTAAAAAAAAAAAAAAGGGGGAGCAGAGAATTAAAAGGGAACATCATCAGAGCAGAAAATAACCAAATCACTACTAGTTTTCAGACAATCATCTCACAAATTCCTTATTAATATTTGATTGGTTGCCTTGAGAAATTATGAGAACTCAAATTTCCTTTATCATCAGAATTAACTCAAAACCATGTAATGATACATACTTAAGCTTGTGAAACCCTGTTCTGCACCATTCTTACCGTTCTTGGAGATGATTTCAGGGAGATTGGATAGGAGATTCTGCTGGGGTCTACTGGCATTTTGAATTGAGGAGAAAAAAATGAAGAAGAGAAATGGCAGGTGAATATTCCCAGGAACAGTTGGCTGGGAAAAAAACCACACATTTGTTTGACTTACATCCAGACTACTGAGAAGGAAAATGTTCCCTCAGGTTCCCAGAACAACCAAAATGGATAAGTAAGCTGTCAGCAGGACTTGTGCCAGATCTAGGTCTAAAGTCACACACAAACTTTCATTTCACCTGGCTAAGCACCATTAACCTGAAAGTTTAAAGAAACCTTAAAGAAACCTTAAAGAAATGAAATTTCTGGCTTAACTATCTGTGCTTGAAAATAATACAGGAAGCTCAGGATTTGAGTGTGGCTAATCAGGTAGTTAGTAAAATCATAAACATGTGGATATATGCCACAGATTTCAAATAGAGGATCCTCCTCTTTCCTTGCTCCTAAAGCTTCTGAATTAAAAATGTACTTATCCAATACATTTAATTTGTGATTTCAGATGCTCACTATTTGCAATCTTTACTCTAGGTGTGAAAAGGACATTGATGAGTGCAGCTCCGACCCGTGTCTGAACGGAGGCCTCTGCCAGAACCTTCTCAACAAGTTTCACTGTCTCTGTGATGTGAACTATGCTGGAGACCGCTGTGAGATAGATGTAAGCGACCTCTCCTTTTTTGTCTCTTTACTGTTGTGGCAGAATCTCTTTCAGCTTCTCTCCTATCTTATTCTACGAATGGATGATGATCCAGCAGTGGAGTGGGGTGATCAGGAAGACTATTAAGCAGTCTAAACCTTTGTATTTTCATGCAGCAAAAGATGCCTTGGCCAAACGGCTTAGCAAACCAATACAAAAATCAGAGTTTAAAAACTTGTTTTATATTTCTTTGAATGATTTTCTGTGAATTGCTTTGGATCTGGCTTAGTTCATTCACTTACTTTTAGAAAAAATGCTAGAAAATATTTCATCTCCCCTTCACCAGAGCATTTCACTACATACACACTGCCAGTGGACAACAGTGGTACACGCCAAAAGGCAATACATACTAATAAGAACTATAAGTCTGCTGATTGTGGCATTCAAACCCTACTGCAATGAGTGGCAAAGACCCACTGCCTTCAAAAATGGAAATTTTACCATTAAATCTTACAGACGGTAACTATCTTTGCATCACATAGCACATTCATTGTTGTTTCTTTAGTAAAGTCTCACATCTGTGAATGAATATAGGATATTTTTTGATAATTAGATAATGGTCTGGATAGCAATTGGCAACATGGTGAGGACACTTCACATCCATTTGAATTAGTGGCAAACCTGCACTGGTATCACTAATCCTGAACCTCTGCTCCAGTAGCTTGTACACCTCCAGTGTATAATACTGAGTTAAAATACAGCCTTCTTAATTTTCACCATGACTCCTCTTTCAAGAAAGGCCCAGTAAGTACATCAGACCTTAAAATCATAGATTTTTTATCTTTGTTCTAAGATTTGTACAACTTCAAGTAACTCTGTGTTATCCATCAATAAATATGAGTGTCATCAGACAAAAATATGGGATTTTTCTTTCTTAGGAAGCAATCAAGGTGGGCCAATCAGTGGATTGGTTGTCCATGGATTCTTTACAGAATGAAAATAAAGGGTCTGAAAATTATGAATACCAGGAGGTTTAGCAAAAAATATTCCAGCAAAACATCTGTGTAGTTGCTTTTGAAGAGTGTAGACACAATGGAAACACACTGCACAAAACTAAAGAATAGTGAAAAATTGTTTTTCTGAACAATTGTTTAAAGTAAAACCATTTATGAATGGAGCAACCATTTCTTTGGGCACTCATGATTATATTCATGATTATATTTATATAGATTCTGTACTCTTCTTAAATTCTTTAAATGTAAATAGTGTCCTTGAGTGATGATACAAAAGATAACCATGTATAAAGTTGTGGTTTAGTATTGATATGGCATATAGCAGTTAGTTAGAGGATAGGCTAACGAACACTAACAATGAGCTTTTTATGACTCCAGGGAGAGCAGCTGATCTTTTGAAGAAGTCTTTGAGCCCATTGATTCCCCTCTTCAACCCTGACAAAAACAAACACGTTTTTGTTTATTTGTGGGGAAAAAAAAACATGATTCATCCCTGTGATATGCCACATATTCCTATCTCAAGCACCTGCCTTAGTATGAAAACTTGAGTACATAATTGCATTATAAAAGGATAATTTCTTTGCTGTCTTTATCATAGCAGAAAAGTGATTGGGGTAATGTTCTTATTAATCTCTTATTTAAAAAAACAACTAACCAAACAATAATCATTCAGCTAAAAGTTCCTCTCCTCTTGGTAAGCAATAAATAAATAAACACAAGGGAATGCACGTTCCAGCACTGGAGATGAAATTAATGTAGCAGTGTCAGTAACAAAACTGTGTATCCTATCAGATGTAGAGCTTAATTATCTTAATTAATAGGAATCCCATGTAATATTGTGATTTATATAACACAGGCAAAGACAACAAATCAAAACTGAACTGCCTCTTTTTTTCCCCTACAAAAATATAGGTTTGGAAAAATGCTTTTTACTCCAGATAAAGTAACGTGATCAAACCTACAATGTTGGAGGAAAATATTTTTTTTGAATGAAATCAATATTTCTATGTCAAATGTTTGCATTTTGATTTAAAATATCAAAGACAAAAGAAAACTAAGTCTTTCACATTGTTCTGAATTAAAAAGTCAATTTTCTTTCATATGGAGGAATTTAAAATAATAAACAACAGATTATGTTGGAAATTCTACTCCAAACTCTAGCTTTCATTTAATCATAGCTAAAAATGTTACTTGGTTCAGTATTATTGAAATGAAGACAAATTTAAACACAAATAATTTAAAATGAAAACAATTGCATCATTTCGGAATGCTAACTAAAAACAAATAAATATGAAATTTTGAAAATTCAAATGAAAAAACTGATGCTACAAATAAAAACTGTTCAAAGCACGTTTTTGTTTATAAACTTAAAGTGAGAAAAATTACAATCAAGTTTGTTTGGGTTGTTTGCTTTATTTTTCTACTGGGTTTAGTTCAGCTCTCATAAATAAATTGAACTGTTATGTACATTATAGAATATACACTACAGGATACAGTACAATAAGCAAGAATTTCATCCTGGTGTTCATGTTGAAGGAAGTTAGAAAGCAATACGTGTAATAACAGTATGTCTGACACAGAGTATAGCAATATGTATAAAATGAAAAGCCAAGAATAAATCTGTATGGAGATTCCAAAACCTTTTCTCTTCTATACTAGAAACTTGATAAGAGTGTATATACAATATTAAATACAGGGTTTATATGTATTTACAGCAATATGGAAGTTATTAATTTAGAATATATAAGCAGAGTGCCAGTTCACTCTTTCTTCTACTGAATACACACCTATAATTGAATTCTTTCTGTCCTCTAATGCCTTGTCATCATGAAACATCCCTTGGCTTCAGAAATGTTGCTCCTTTCCTCTTTGTACTTGTGTATTTTCAACTACCTTGTGCATGTGTACATAACTTTCCTACCTTTATACACAAAATAAACCTTTTGCCTTTGTCCTTTATGTCTGCTCCTCATTTTCTGCTAATGACTCTATTAATTTGCTTTAAGTGTTCCATGCTTTCTGAACATTTGCATTTCACAGCTACATCACACAAAAACTAATTGCATCTTTCTATTGTATTCTCCAGGAATGCTGAGGGTGCACGGCCATGCAGTTTCTTCCCAATGAAGCTGTTCAGCCATTTAACCACTTTGGCTTCAATACTGTGTTACCCATCCAGGGTTGTTACCTCTGCTGGGTAACCCTTGGTACCTAACAGAGCATAACTAAATAAACAAGCCCCTAGACCAACAATTCAGAGAGGGAGGGGTTTTATCCACATGGCTTAATGTGACTCTTATTACTCAGTTCCTCCTAGCACACTGTTAATACTTAGAAAACTTAAATGTTACAAGGTCTCTGATGGCATATTGATAGGTCATCCCTTTCCACTGAGCTATCATAATCCATAGGTTGGACCTGTCCCACGCACAGGTCTTCCAACATACCCAGTGGAGAACTGACCTGGTATTTCTAGTTTAAAAGGTTAAAAAATAAACAAACAAATGTCAGATGAATGCTCAGAATTAGAGGGATAGAAGACATGCAAACGAGAGAAAACAAACAAGCAAGGTACTGAGTTTTTGGAGGTATGGCTTGTGATGATGAACACTGATATTATCTGTAATTGATCGCTCTATATTTTGATACTAAGATTCAAATTATATTTCAGATGCCAGTGACTATAATTCAGAAATACCAGTAATGAGAAGTAACAGTGTTAGGGCTTGAGGCAGAGTTAAGATATCTGAACAGAGGGGAAAGGCAGCAGTGATGGAAGTACTGGAAGAGAAGAGCAAAGGGATTTACATCAGCTGTGGGATGAATGAAAGTGTATTCTTTAATGTGATTGGCAAACACATGCAAGGTATTTCACTGAGGCAATGTACACAGAGAATGACAGATTTGCTTTGTTGACCACAGTTCCTACTTCTGACTCTTAAAAATCAAGCTCTGACTGACTCTCCTCTGCAGATGCTCTAATACAATTCATACTCTGCCAGCAGTATCCTATCACAATTTCAACTACAAAGAGACCACTTGTTTCTGAATTTGAAAATAGCTTTCATATTGTATGCTTATTTGCATTCTCTTGCGCCCAGAACATTTGCCTTTAAGAAACTACATCCAATACTCAATTTATGCAGTGCATGTGACTACAGTATGCTGGTAAAACTAAATTTAGGAAAAAGTCTGCTTCAAACTGGCATTGATGAAATCAGGTTTTGTTCTTTCATTGAAAATATTTTTCCTGGGAATACCCCTTTGGCTAGTTTGGGTCAGGTGTCCTGTCTCTGCCCCTCCTCACTGGCAGAGCATGAGGGATTGAAAAGGTTAAGTGCTACTTAGCAACAACTAAAACATCAGTGTGTTATTCTCATACTAAAGCCAAACATAGCTCTGTGCCAGCTTCTAGGGAGAAAATAATTCTATCCCAGCTGAAACCAGGACACCATGAGACATTCAGCCAAGAGGGCACTTCACTTTTATCTATTAACTTTTAGCACTTGAACTTACATAATTATATCTTGAGTTAGTGATCCTCCCCCAAAATAGGAAAACTGTTCTACTTCAAGAACCACAAAGCCTGGTTCTAAGAATAAAACCTAAAAATCAACAAAAAACTTCCACCAAATCTTCTGAGTTTCCTAGATTACCATAACCTGAAACAGATCTCTAGACCATGAATTAAAAAGCAGAGTTTGGTTGTTCATTTTGTGTTTCAGGCATGCCCTGAGGCTCCATTAGACTCAGGAGCACATCCTGCTAGCACTGTGCTAGCAAAAGGCAGACACATACCTGCACCGAATGGCTGACAGCTCAGTCTGTGCTTTGATATTGTTTCTTCAATATTCTCATCAGCTACACCTTTGGGGCAGTACTTCCTCACAAAGCACACCCTCTCCTATTGTTCACATGAATATACATGAAACTTGAAAGTGGTGGTAGATTTAATGTCCCAGAATTAAAGCTTTACTTGAGAGCTACTCCTATGTGCTCTGATGTGCACCATTGTTGCTTTCATATCCTCTTCCAGCTGGTACCATTCCATTCTCCTGGGCGCAAGGACAAGCATCATGCACTGGAGGTTATGATTCACATTTAATGTCATTAAAAATACACTGATAAGCATGTAAGATGTGTTCAATATTGAAACTAAATTGAATAAAACTCTCTCAGGCCTCCATAGCACAGACACAGAATTTTGATTGAATCTGCTCTACAGCGATTAGCTAATGTATTCATTAACTGCAAGGGTTAGTAATATCAATGTAGCAAATGATACTTAATTACAATAATTAATGCCTAGTGATTCATGAATAATGCATTCCACAGCTATTTACATATTCATACTTATGAGGCTATTAATGGATAATTATCATTTGACTAAAAGATGTGGTCATCAGGAATATAACAAGTACACCGTTTTCCCGCAGTCTCACTGTGTCTTTACCTGGTTGTCTTGCTCCTGTGTACCTCTATCTTGCCATTACACACAGAAATATAAAAAACATTTTATTTCCAAGACCTATAGAGTGATATAATGGCAAACACAGCCAGGCAGGTTAGCAGTCACACTGCACTAGTTCTCAGCCACTACTCTCACCAGTTTGAGTCTTCAGGTTTCAAAACAATTGAGAAGAGTTTTAGGATATTATTTGAAAAGAAAAAAACTGAAGTTTCACCTCCACCTTTCAGCCGAAAATTTCTCAAATAAGAGGAGTTGGAGTGCAAGAGACAGCGTTGGCATTCTGCTTCTTCAAATGCAGGACACAGGAACAAAAAATTGCAAAGTTTACACTCTTGTAAGGGGAAGTGTTTGGTGAAAGAACTTTGTTCTCTTTGTCACCAGTATAGATTTTCTCTTGTCCTGAGTTTGTGCTCTTTCTTATTGCAGATGGTTAGGACACTTTCATACTTTTTGTGGAACTAGGGTAGCAGTATTGTCAATACCTTCAGTCTGAACAAACAATTCTGCCTCTAGACAGCTGGTATTTCTGCTCCAACACAAAGATTTCAGACTGCATGAAAGCAGACAAGTTGCTAGCCCTCCAAGCTTGGAGAAGAATTTAAGAGCCACAGAAGTGCAGAAATACAACACAGATTAAAAAAAAAAAAAAAAAAAAAAAAGTATCTTTTCGTACATAAATATAATTATTTTAAGGCAAGATAATATTTTTTCTTCTTAGCCTAAGATGTATTTTCTTCTTAGCCTAAGCTTGAATGCTCAATGTTGACAACTGTAAGTCAATAATATTCAGCTGCCAGTCTCAGAAGTAAGGCTGGGTAAGTTAACTGAAACTGAGGAGTGCTACCATCCTGATTTTCAGACAAGCCACTCACTGCTCCTCTATAGCACCAGCTGAGGAGCTGCCGGTGCCCCAGGTCACTGCAAAGCTTATCCCAGCTGTCATAACCTGCAGAGAGTGAACAGAGAGGGTCTTGCCGTACATGGAGGTAGCCTCACGGTGTGGCTGAACAATCCGTGACTCCAGGCAGCAAGATCAGGTCAAGCCATTGAGAGCATCAGACTGATGTCTCAGTAAGTGACCATGTTTGTATCTACTGTGACTTCTCCAGTAGACAATAAGCAGTCTGGTCCTATATAAGCTGCATTCTGTCAGGCTGCTGCTGGAAGCATAAAGGGTTTTCCCTGTTTTTTTCTGACTTACTCTCTGTAGTATCTTACTTTGAGAAAACCCTCATCAACTATTTAGAGAAAAAGACTGCACAGCATAGGTAAACTTATTACAGTCTGATAAAGGTTATTAAAATAATATTATTTCATTGACTGAAGTAAGTTTTTACTATTTTTAATAGACTAGCAGGGTCAGCCTAACTGAGCAGGGAAAAAGCTAGCATTTATATGTTTTCATTCATTCACATGGTTGTAGATCACCCATCATGGCAGAATCATTAATGCTGATGGTAGGAGCCAGAGAACCCAGCTTTATTGCTGTGTCAGGTCAAATGTGGGGTAAGAAGAAACATCTTTAGATCTGTAAAATGAGCAGCTCTGTTCTGGAAGTCATTGGAAATGTCACAATGCCATTTTTACAGTTGTTTTTCAGAGCAGAGCAGCCCCTTAGTATCCTTTGCTATTTTCTATTAGTCTACATTCAAAACACAGGATTTAACTAAAACTTCTAAAAAGATATTGCAAGGAACATATTTAATATGTGTCACAACATAAGGTACAAAAACATTAGGATGCAAAGACAATAAGGTTATCTGATGTGTTTAACTGAGAAATACAAGAAAGCTCCTCACAAGGCCAGCATTACTGCATGCATCAGTGAAAAGCAGTTGAATATTTAATGTGCATGGTAAATATAAGCAGAAAAGGGAGCCCAGATGACATATGACAGCATAACACTCTGCACTATAGGAATCAGCTCAACTATGGTATTCACATAACACATTCCGTACTCAGGCTAACACATTTTGTCTATACACCATCCTTTGTGTTGCAATGGCATTGTTTTCCTTTTTCTCACCTTTTGATGTTTTCCCTGTAGACTCACATTCACATCACATGGGCATTTACTTCAGTCATTGCTCACTTTATAACACATTCATGTACTCTGTGCCTGCATTGTTCAGATACTAAATTTTACATCTTTTTCTCATATCGTTCATGAGAGTTCATATTCTTTCTCTTTTATCTATTTTTTCTATCTTCAAATAATGCAGCACTGAAAGAAGGTATTCTGGAAGTTGCTTTAGAACAGTTAACTCATATATCAAAATAATACTTCGCATTTACTTTTCTGTAAGGAACAGGAACAAATACTTCTGTCTTCCACCTGTGTAGTAATAAAGTGTTACTCTCATCTCATCCTAAGAACTATCCAAACATGAATGAGCATTTTGATAATTCTCATATTTCTAGATATTGCTATGATCTAATGCTGAAACTTGGCATGTTCCATTTACATTGTTTCTTAAAATACAATTGATGAGAAAATTATTTTGCTGCAAGTATCAAAAAGCCTTTCTTTTTTTGTGTTTTGGTGTCTGTTTTCTACTGAAAATGGAAAGGACATGGAAATTACTATGTTCAGTGCTAATTTTTTTAAACTTTGTTTTTAAAAAAATATGGATATTTATCTAGAAAATAGCAGAACAACAGTGATACCCCAACAGCAGATGTTAGTCACCTATGGGTTTCCACTTTTACCCAGTAAGATGCTTTCTGCTTGCTGGACAACTTAGCCTAACATTGATGGAAACAAGACCATAAATCTGGTTTAATCCCATAAATCCTAAATATCTTAATTGACAAAAAGCTTCTAAAGAAAACAGAATTCCAGCCTCATTTTCAAGCTGAAAATTAGTCTGGTCTTTCACTTGAGTACTTACAAAAAGAAAAAGAAATTGAGCAGAAGTTAAGGAGTTTATGATGGAAAAGATAACTTACTCATACTGGTTGCATGGTGGCAGCAATCCCTTGGGATTCAATGTTTGTCCTCTTCACTAAAATTTACAGAACTGAAACATGGTTGTGAGGCTTTACCTGGAATTTATTGCCAGATTAAGAACCAGGTGGCTTCAAAGGAAGCTCATTCATCACCATTACAATGAGAAAGACCGAAAGTTACCCACACCTTAGATAGGTTTATATACATATAAAGGATGCCACATAAAGGGGAAATAAGGAGATTTCCCAGATACTACAGATCAAGTACTTCGGCAAATCTACCCACATTTATTCGGGCCTGGATGGAAACCATGGTCCTCTATTCCAACCACTACTTTATTTAGACAGCGACAGTGCCATAGCTCCTTAGGGGTATTGACATCTTAGCTCAGGATAACAAATACATCTTGTAGGCTTGATGTCTTGGAAACTAATTATATGCTTAAGATTACTATCAAAGGTCCATGAAATTATGATGTTTCCAAATAAACCAAGGCTGGCATGTAAATCTGCCTACGCATCTCCTGATGAACTCTTCTTGTAAAGTGTATTCTTGTGTAAGAGTATTTTTCAGTTCTTGTTATGAAATTCCCATTCCTAATAACTCTTGGAAAAAATGGTACACTTTACTAGTTTTATAGAATATTTTTCCACTAAAAAGCAATAAAAAAATTCCGTTCCTGAGGATGTGAAAAATATTTTGGTTTCAAAAGATCAGGAATACTTATCTGTTTTGATAGAGAGAGCCATTCAAATGAAAGGCAGAGCTTGTTACATAAATGTCTGAACTTTATACCAAACTAGCTGTACAGCAAACACAACAGTCCTCAAATTTATTCAAGCACTCTTTGGTAGAACAGATGATTCATTTCTCAAGAAGAATAAGAGCAGCAAAATAAAAAAGGTGATACTGCTGTAATACAGCGGAAAGGAGAATCAGCAGCTTCACAAACCTTTGTAATTATTTAGTATGAGCACATTTTGCACCACTGCAGAAAACTGTGGTTGTTGGTGGACGCTGTGAAATGCTAGGGTAGGGATTTTGGAGATCCTCAAACACATAAATAGTTTGGGCTCTAATTAATCCATTATAGAAATAAATGGAAATATTTCCATCTGTGTCTGGTGCAGCACTGGTAAAACTCATGCTGCATTACTCTTACCCCTGAGGGACCCTCTGTTCCCTTTTCTCCAAGTAGTAACTGTTTGTGATGAAATGGCCATGTACATTTCCTCCACAGAGTTGATATGGAAATGTAATTGATATCTTTTTTTATCCCAAAGCCTACCATTTTGTGAATTGATGCAGCATATTGACTGTGAGAGTGACGCGAGACACTGTGCTGTGTCTCATGGAAAATTCCATTTGGTCCTACCTTATTTTATTGTTTCCATTAATCAAACACGATATTTCCCTTCAGTACTCAGCTACCCTCTCCCCTGGAGAAGCACTCAGGCCTGATGCACAGGCTGGTTGGGGTGTAACTGGCCCTGGAACCAGAACCCTAAAGAAACATATTTTATCTTGGGAAAGTTTTGAGTTGAAATTCCTAGCTCATGGTCATGTTTTTATCCTCACCCAAAACCACTGATGAAAGAGGAAGAGGAAGAATACTTCCAGAAGAAAATGTTAATGTTAGACATGTCTTCCAAAATTACATATAACTTGGTGGATTTCATGGTTACCTGCCTGTTCTAGAGAGGACAGCACTGGTATTTGAGAATCAACAGGGAGATGTATCAGAAATAGCTTACACCTGCAGATGAAGGTGAATTTTGACCTGACTCAATGCACTGTAGAAACTGCTACTTTCAGCCTGTATTGAGAAGCCCCCAGATCTAGATTAATTATCTGTCTAGAAACAGGGTTGAGTTACACTCACAGTTAATATGCTTTGCCTTGAAGGACCTGACATAAATTCAGTGAGCTGAGATGGCAGACATTTTTTTCCTCTCTCTAAGAAGTATGATCTAGAAAATCTGGAAGTGTAGAAAATCGTCTTAAAAGAAAAGCATTGATAAGGCTGCCTTTACTTCCTGGCGTGTTAAGAGTAAATCTCTCCTGTCCAAAGTACAATGTATTTTCTGTTAGTTATCCTTAGGTGGCAGTAAGGTAAAAGCATGGAGTAGAAAATTAAGGTAAATATCTGACACATTATTAGAGATCATTTTCTCATGTACTGTGCTGGCTATAACACCAGCTATAACACGGAAAGAAATGTCATGAACCACTTGCATCTTCAGCACACATCTAAAAAACAATTATTAGAGTTGGCTTCATCCAGATCACATTCAGATGCAAACCTGTTGAATGCCAGCAAGAGTAATACCATGACTAGATGCTATATGAGCTGTGCAGTACTTGGTCCAATAATCTCTGTTCACAGGTAGAGGCACACCCATATGTCTCTAAAAAAGCCACAACAAAAATAACTCTACCAACAAGTCAAAGGTCTAAATCAAGATTAAAACAGAGTTTCAAGGAGTAATTATTGTCATAGACATTTATAGGGGTTTCTTTCCATTTACACTTTTCATGTATGCATCTCTTCCATAGTCTTTCCTGAAGTTAAAATGCAATGAAGTTTGCTGTCTCTAATCAATTTCCTACTAGAAAAAAAGCCAGCAGGATAAAACCATACTCAAAATTTTTCTCAAGGAATATAATTAGCTAAGTAATGCAACAGTGTCATGTAGCGTGCTAAGGCAAGTATTATGTAGCCAATAAAGGTCTACCTTATACCATTTTTACAGTTGGAAGCACGAGATGGCTGCAATCGAAGTGCTGCACCCAACAAAGGCTAGCTGTTGACTTGATACCTTGCTGTCTGACAGTGTGAAACAGTCAAATAGCTACTTACTTCATCACCACTTGACAGCATAATATTAATGCTAGGTAGAAATACATGCCTGTTTTGCTGGAGGTTAACACCAAATAGGGAGAAGTATTTCATGGAACAATTTTGAGACTGTAGGCATAGTTTATGAGCACAGAAGTAGGGATGGAAAGTTCCTGGCAGTTACAAAATCCAACTCAAATCATAGAACTGCCTCTCCTATATTGTCCACCTCTGACACGCCTATTAAGTGCCACTGGCCGAAACAGTTCCTTATTCCCACAGTGGGAAGAGGCAACACTGACCATTTCAGCACAGGTTGCACCAATTCTTGCAGAGAACCAGGATCTGGGGAGATAGACCACTCTGCTTCACATTGCCACAGTCAGGAACCACAGCCCGCAGAAAAAAAGGCTGCACCTGTATGTGATGCTTGTCTTCAATGGGTACTTATTGCTGCTCTCAATTGTCTGATCACAGAAATAGAAGGACATCTATCACTATGATCACTAATTAAGGAAGAGATCTTTAACTTCAACAGTTGTGTGCTGGAAGGTGGAGTTTTGAGCAATCAGTTCTGTGCCCCCAATTCAAATTGTGCAACTCCATTGAAGTTAATAGAGATTAATAATGCAGAAAACAGGCAAATCATGCCTGGTGAAAGTAGTGTGCATGGAAATATATTAGTGAGGAGGAACAATGTGCAGGTGCTCACTTAGACAGGATTTATGCTTCCAGATTGCAAACACCTCAGCAAAATTTCTCTCTTCTATGTTTTTTCTGTATTGGGGGTGGCGAGTGGGTAAACCTAGACTGAGAGATTGCAAAATTCAGAAAATCAGAAGCTGGTTTACTTTCACCCTTGACATAGCTGTTGATAGCTTATATTATAATTTCCTGCCTTGTTCTCTTATCTAAATGCTGTAATTCCCATCTGCCTTATCTTAAATGTTGTAACATCACCCTTCACAAGCTGGTCTATCCAACACCTATGCAATCAATGAAGAAAGCAGCTTTGTCATTCATTCTTCCTTCTCATCACTTTAACTATTTCACTCTGAAATCTACTGAATCTCTCTTCATCTCTTTTCCTCAGGAAATGCCCTGCTCTCTTCTTCATCACTGCAGTATCTTTTCCTATTCTTCTTCTGCTTTTGGGTTTAACCTACTGACCCCCTCCCATCCACCTCACTCTCCCATGACAACAGGAGCAGTTTTCTTCAAAAGGCCACTACTGAGTATTCTTCCAAATCCCTCTTCAGGAGTCATTTCTATTGTGGCTGCTATAAGGATTCAACGAACTCAACCCAGCTACATGCATCTGATGTGCTGTGCTGTTACCCATGTGAAAAATAATTCTATATGAAACCTCAAAGCATTCCCCAAACTGGAAAGGGATGTTCCACCCCGGAGTCTGACACCTCTACTAAAACATTTGTCTAGTCTGAGACTTAGCAGCTATGGGACAAACTCCTCCTTAGCATGGTATGCCTGGATTTGCACCAGCTATTCTCTCTCTTATCCTTTCAGATTGCAGCAGATGGTGGAGTTCCTACAGCAGGGGCTGTCGATAGAATTTTAAAAGGCATCTCATAACAACACATTGGAGCTGCACATTTAATCTGTGCTACACCATCAAGATGATCTTAAAAAGAGCTGAGCACACTTACAAAATTAACACTGGCAGTTGCTGCAGAAATGCTATCGAGGAGTCTTCTCAAAGCTCACAGCTTAATGAGAGCTTACCTCCCAGACTGCCAGCCAAATCACTTCTCTGTGTATAACCAACACTTTGCTGTCTAAGAGAAAAGGCATTTAATAGTTTGTCCTGCGAGATACTGACCCAGCAAAATATTTGGAGATTTTAAGGGGCTACTTATGTACTTCTGGCTTTTTTGGTCCTTGGCTGAGTTAACGTAAACTACAGTGGCCAAACTCAAAACTATTATTTCTTCTGCCTGAAACAGACAATCCCAGACATACTAAATATCACTGCTTTAATGGCTGGACCACTTCCATTTAGCAGTTAATATATACCAGACATCAACACTACAAGCAGTTAAAGTAATTACAGTTACTGTATGCAACCTGTTCTTTAAAGATTAATTCCTAAAAGCCAGCTTCTGAGTTTGAAAAGCTACTCAGCCAAAAGGCTAATATTGTCAATAGAAGGCCACTTGAGACAAACATTACTGCAAATACTAGCACTAAGGAGGGGCAAATTGGTTTGACTTGCTGTTTCCAAGTGATTCAGGAATTGTCCTGCATCCTAATGTGGAGATGAGGTGGTTTGTGTACACTAATGTGACTGGAAGATCAAGACTAATGCAAATAAATCCCTTGTTTAACCAAAGTCTTTAGAATTTAGTTGCAGCACTTTAGAAAGGTCCATCCCCAACCTCCAATTTCTCGCTCCACTATAAGAACAAACTTCCTCTTTAACTTCTGTAGTGTCACAATGCTGTGACTTCACATGTCAGGAGGGAGGCTGTCAAAATTTCTTAATGAGGCGTTTTTCTTGCAAGCCCAGCTAAATCATAGACTTCAATCATCTCCTTCTTCATTTTCTCATGGGACACCAGAGACACAGTACTTTTTGATAGTAAAGATTGCATTTTTCCGATCTATAATTGGTCAAGGCAGATAATCAGTTTATCAGTACAGCTGCTAACACTAATTCTCTCTACGTTTGTGCTTTGATTTCAAGAGCTGTCAGACAACTAAAAGCTGACATTTTTTAGGAAGAAATTCACTCAAACTGCCACATTTCAACTAAGGCAAACTATTCAAACTATATTTTATCAAAAATATACTAAATAGAGGTGGCAGAGAATGTATCCACCAGAAAACAGAGAAATTAAAAGAAAGGTTACTTACAATCATTCTTCTTCAAGGTGAGCTGCCTATATATATATATATACATAAAATACATCACATCAGAAGTAGTCACTTTTTTGTCTTCAGCAATGTCCATTAAGATATATGCAGCACTCAGGATCTCAGTCAGGCTCTCCAGCAATGGGATTGTTGTTTCCTGCAGATATCAGCAATGTCAAAAATTCAGGATTATTTACAGCTCTATATGTAGTATAGATGGATAGACTTTCAGAGGACTACAGAGATAGGTGAGGTTCAACAGGATAGGCTCTTCACAGTGGGCATGGTGTCAGAGGGAGAAGTTCCCAAGATGTGGAGAGATAAGTAGTCATGCTTACCTTGGGGTGTTACCTGGCATACAAAAGGCACCAGAGCCATTATGTGGCAGCTACAGGACAGCCTAAACTGGAGCTATGAGCTGGCTAATTGCAGGTGGAAGCAGTCACAGCTTTAGGCTACAGAGATCTTCATCATGTATTCAGGGCCCCAATTCTGAATCTGGTCCTAATACAAACTGGTCTTGTTCTTATCCATTAAGAAAGCGAAACTAGAGTAGGAAAGCAGGGTAGAGCATAAAGAAGATAAAGCAGTTAAGGAAAATAGGTGATGCATATAGAATCTTCAAACCAGTTTGCAATTTCCAGTGGCCTGTGCAGTGTTTGGCTCAGCCAGACATGAATCTGATCTCTTTAAATGAGTCCAAAATGGATTATTGGTTCAACCCAGCAACCCAATGGCTATGTCAATACAGCTTTTGGGACCTGGTGGCTGGTGTCTAGCACAAGTAGACTCGCTACTTTTTACAGATGATGTGAGGGAGAGCAATAGGTGTTTGCTTAGGTACTTTTATTGGAATAAAGTCAATGTATAGATTTATGGCCTCTTTACTGCTGTTGAAAATAAACTGTAGTCCCACAAGCTGGGGTTATCAATGTATCTCATTATAACAGATTTGTGTATGACTGACTGGATTTCTTCTTGAACTACCGGGATTCTTATTTGAATTCAGCCTTTAACAACAACAACAACAAAAAAAACCTGATGAGATGGTTGTAAATCCTCAACAAAATAAACTCAGCATATCTATGGGCTTTTTAGTCAAGTTAATGGCTTTTCTTCAGCTGCACAGTATTATCCCTGTATGCCCACAAACCTTTCAAAGTAATTCTGACATGGATTAGGACCACTCAAGCCAATCATCCCTCATTACTATAGCAAATGGTTTTGATTTGGGGGCAGTAAATCTGGATGGCTTGGATCAGATGTTCTTACTGTGAATGAAGTGATAACCTTGTGAGTGGTGTCAGGAACTCAGGATCCAGACACTTTGACGGCAAAAGCTCCAGTGCACATGAGCAGCTGCAGAAGTCTCAGAAAGCCCCACAGGTGGCAGAGAAGGGAATTCTCTAGAGTTTGGCAATCCCTGTGGTTTAAAGCTTCTGTTGATGTCTCTGTCTTGTGAAGCATCCAGAATCAGGCACATTACTGTGCGAGTGCTGAAGTGAAGGCTGATTAATTCTTAATGCCCAGCCACAGAGGCACACTTCTGCTTTCAGAGCACGCTATGCCTGTCACATCCAAAAGACATTTACCCTCGGTCCGAGCCATACTTTCCCATGCAAAGCTCATGCCTGGGTAGCAGCATTCTGAGGAAGCTCATGCTACTTCTCTCACAGTGATTTCCCCGCTGGCACTGAGGCTTGCTCTTCTCTCTCCCTGATCTGGCTCAGCCCTCAGTGTCTGTGGCAATAATTCTCATCCCCCAATTGACATGAAGCTGGATTAGATCAGCTAAGTCATGTTGATGTAAAACACACAAGAGGAAGAGGCCCTCTGTATTTTTCTGGCTCGTGTGTGCTATTCCACTTGCCTTTGACATTTGACACACATGGAAACGTTCATATATAGCAAATCCCTAATGTTCCCCTCTTAAAAATAACCATTTAGAAGATGGCTTGTTTAAAGACAAGCATACATAGGCTGGATTGATAAATGCTACTGAGCATTTCTCTCCTTGCGAACTGGGCCCTCCTTAACCAAACTGGTCATCCACAAAGCAAATCAAGGAAGCAAGGCAGAGTAGCCAATCTGTTTCAATAACAAAATGAAAAGCAAAACCCAGCCCTACAATGAAATTTCACTCTATCCAATGATTTATTTTCTCTAATCTAAACATTGTAACTCATTTTTATTTTATAATTTAGAAAACCTAAAAAATTAATCAACTTTGAAATGAAATCACCAGTGAAAAACCAAAGGATTTGTTTCTTAAAGGCAAGGTTTTTTTTCTGCATTTCTTCCTCTCTTTAAATGAAATAGGCACTACAAGAAAACTGAATGCAAGAATATTTTTTCTTCCTTTTCTTCTCAACATTTCCAAAATAAATTTGCCTTGCTCCAGCTGACATCCAAAGACATACAAATTGAATATGCTACATAAAATATCTTAGTGAGAAGCAGATTGGCTTTCTAGTGTTAGCAGACTTTGTTTTATTGGTACTGTCATAGCACATGACATTATCTTGCCATCAGCATCCATTACCATTAAGGATAGAGCTTTTACTGGCAGCTGCTGTATTTGAAGGGCACGGGAACTCTCACAGCTGTTGTCACAACTTTTAAACAGGTTCATAAGATAATTCAGGTTGGAAGAGGCCTCAGGAGATCTCCCAGTCCAACCTCCTGCTCAAAGGGCAGTGCAAATCTCTAAGGTATTGCCCAGTCAGTAAATTAACCCTCCTTCAGTTACCCTACATATATTTAGCTATCCATAAGCAGTGCTTAAGTAACCTTCAGAAATAGCTGTGATTACCATGCAGTATTCATTAGCAAGAATTACATCTGAAAAGCTATCGCAGTGTATGTGGGTCTCATAGGCTTCCCTAATAGCAAAGGTCTCCAGCAAAAAAAATCAGTAACGTTTCTCTTCATGTGGCTTTTTCTGTTTGTGCTGAGACAGAATGAAGTCTGCCTGGCTTTATCCCTTCCTTTCCAGAGTTTCCCCTTCTGCTTTTGAAGCTCTAAGAACACGTCTTGCATGGGACTGTGCCAGGGCTGTGTAATAAACACACCAAAAAACTGTATATTCATAGCAAGTGGCCATCTCCCAAGCAGTCAATTCAATAACCAGATCTTAACAAGCTAACATGGGGAAGAGCAGCCTGTGTGATATCAAGCTGAAAAGTGATGTTGTAGCCTAACCAAAGAGACATCAGCTGTGTGTGGCTCAACACCCCATGCCTTAGGACGCTCATAGACTCACAGCCGTGGGTGATCTGCTACATGGTGTGAACACAGATATAAGCAGCTACACACCTGAGCAGTCCCATGGTGGTCACACGGGCTCTGCTCTGTGAAACATCGGAGAAGTTCATAGCCTAGATCCATCTATGGTGGAAGCAACAGGCAAGGACTTACCAGAAGAGTCTGAAGCAGTGATATGGGACTTTTACTTTCAAACTGCTTTTTAAAAGGCCATTCCTCATCACTATGCAAAATACACAAGTAGGGTCCATAACAGAAAGCCTCTTGTTCTGCTGTCTCAGCAGCACTATGTTTCTAAAAATGCTTCTCAATCCTTTTTCTCTTCGGGATCGCCAGTTATAATCATTTCAGTCTATCATCACCACCAAATACTGCAATAAATGGTCTGAGATGACGGGGGACAGAACTTTTCAGACGTATTTTTCCAGACCAGCCAGACGATTTTCAAAGTTGATTTAACTGTTCAGCCATTCATTACTACAGAAGTGGTTGATTTTGATGGGACCAGACTGCAGAGCCTTCTGGCAACTCTTGTTATCAGGTCAATGCTAGTGCTTAAGGGGCTACCTATAGTGTAAACTTGGGCAGTGATTTGTGGGCTGATAAACTAGGGGACAGCACTTGAATGGTAGAACTGGGGAGGGGGTGTGTGTGGGTCAATATAATCCACCCAAAAAGATGACATAAAGGCCTTTTTTTTTTTTTTTTTGTAGTTAGAGATTAGAAGCAACATAAACACAGAAACAGAATTAACTTCTGTATCTGGTCATGGTGAAAACACCAGCTGTCTGGATTTTAGTCGCGAAATAGATTTTTTTAACATACAAGCTTAATAGGAAGTGTTTTGTCCAACACATCTACAGTCAATACAGGCAATTTTCAGTGTTTTTTTCAAGTTCAAGTCACTGATTGACCAAACCAAGTCCAATTAATCAACAGTAGTTATTAAACAGAAAAAAAAATAATTGAAACAAAATGTGTAGTGGATTGCTACGGGTAAGGTTTCTGTAATAAGTAATTGCTACAGAATGAAAAAATGCCCTGTTATGATTGTTTTAACTTGAGAATGAGGTTTAGAAATGTGAATGGATTTTAACAAGTTACAGAGGTTTTTTCTCATTTATTCTTTGGCATATTTTTTTCTTTAAGTAATAAAATTACTTTGAATGATCTCATAAATGAAAATGTCTCCATAGATACAGGCAAACTTACAACAGGAATAGGAAGAGCATGGGCTGGAAAATAAGAGAATACATTCAGAAATTACACATATCGAAGACTGGGCTTTACCATTTGCTTGCGGTAGTGAATTTCTTTCATGAAAGAAATGTCCTATTCAAACCCTGAATGAGAGTTAACGCAGATTATCTTGGTCCTGTTCCCTAGAGCAGACAATGACAATAAAACACAGCTTCTGAGAATAAAGATTCCATTAAAAAGTTGCAGTCTCTCTGAGACAAGAGGAACAAGGGTCATATGGTCTAGTGCAGTACAGAGGAAAACTAACATCTCAAATATATCTGCTGCATCATCTAAAGATGAAATGACCTTCCTAATCCAATACAATTCAATAGACCAACATGTTTTGTATCACCTTTTTTGGGGGCTGGAGTCATGAGGACTGTCACCGGCACGAAATGACTTCTATTTGAAAAATGTTTTTAAAATAATAGAAACCATATATTTAGCTGCCAAGGACAGAGGAAAATATCCTAGCTGATCATGCATCCCTGAGAGAGAATCCCTGACCCAAACTTATTAATATTATAGTAGGACCCCTTACATCAGCGTGGAGGTGGAGAGATTAAAAAAGAGGAAGGACTGTTTTAACATCTTCCCACTGGCATTGTTGTTCTGCAAAGGAATAAGTCCAAGCAATGCACGCACAGCAATAGCATCCACTTACAGGACATCCATTGCTGAATGCAAAATCATCATTATTCTCAGGACTGTAATTGCACTTCCTTAGAAGTGATGAGTAAGCAGGTCACTAAAATATCCTGTAACGTGCAGCATCTAACTGGGAAACGGGCTTCGACCTGCTGTCTTCCATTTCTAAATACTTTGGGATTTGAAAGTTCAGCCTGAAGCACACATCCATCTATGGCAGTTCAGCTGTCACTCGTAATACAAATCAAAAGATGATGGATGGCAAAATCTGCCCAGAAGTTCAATTCCTGCTAGGGTCATTCTGTCCATAGTGACCACTTTTCCACACTAACCACATCGCTTCATTGGCTTACCTTACCAGAAGCATGTTTTACACATAAAATCGCATATATAGATATGTATAAAACATTCAGCTACAAACTATAAAACTTCTCTGTCTAAAGCTTTTCACCTGGCAGATTTGTTTATGTGCATTGTGCCTTCTGACATTATCACATTTCCCACTCCCACATGAAAACAGAAAAAAACATCAGAGCATCCTTACGTTCATCCTGTACTGTGCTGCTTGTGTTTCTGTTGATGAAGCTGCAGAGCCTGTATGTAAAAGAAGAGCTGGATATTTTAAAAAGTATTTGTGAACATATATGGATTGCTTTCTAACTTCATAGATTTCAGTTGCACTCTTGTGCAGCCTCTGTACACTTATTTCATGCAAACATGCTGGTAGGAAATTTTACTGGCAGGAATGCTGCAGAGATGGTGCATTCTACAAAACCATTTACAATAAACAAATTTTCTATATCTAAGTATTCACATAAACTTGACTTCTCCAGCAAGAAAAACACAAATGTGACTGAATATACATCCAGTCAAAATAGCTCATGTTTAACTTGCAGTAGCAAACACTAGCAATAATGTGTTCCCAACCAAACTAGGGAAAATGAATTATTATTAAAGTGATTAAGCAAGTAATTGCTGAATTACTATTACAGTCCACGGACACACTAACTTACAGGTTATTTTCAAGCAGAAAGGAAGCTGTCAAATGAAATGGGTCATTGTGTGAAATTCATCCAGCTCTGCCTTGTATATTAAATATGCAGCACCAAGTGTGTGATTTTCTGAAAAGTTGAAAGAACAGAATCTGCAGGGGGTAATGTACTTCTCTACCAATAAACAGTGCTTTGGCAGTAGCTCATCTATGCAAAGCCGGGTCCATAGAATGGTTTTTGTTTTCCTTCCGTGGTAGCTCAAGTGTGTCTGCATATTCTCTTGACGGAAATTATATTGTGATTATTTCAATCCTTCCAGTTGACAACTGACTTGATCTCGAACATATTCACCTCCATTGGCTCAGTAACGCTGGCCTTGTTATTGATCCTCTTCTTGGCAGTTGTGGTTTCAGTCATCGCTGCCAATAAACGGGCAACTCAAGGGACCTACAGCCCCAGCCGGCAGGAGAAGGAGGGATCCCGGGTAGAGATGTGGAACATGGTGCAGCCACCGCCGATGGAAAGACTGATTTAGAAGCAAGCACTCCTCCATCCTGGAAGATGGCTGAAAGTGGACAGTGTACATATGTTAGCTATGTTAACTTTCAGTCTGGTACCAGGAATACTCATTATAAAGATTACAATGACTCTGGGCTTTCAATATTTTCAGTATTTTCCTTTTAAGTTCAATAACATTAAATTTTGCATAGCATTTATGGGAACCAATGCCTTCTATTGTGGTTTTGGACAATGCATCCAAGGACAATTTTTATTTGCACTGGAAGCTCCAGCCTTGATAATCAGCAGTAGGCATTACAGACAGTAATGGCTTCTGGGATACATGTAAGTGCCTGTCTCAGACGCAACATGAATAACAGCTTCTCATTTGTGCTGTCCTTTGACTGCCTAGAAATCACTGCTGCAGGAGACGATACAGACAAATCAAGTGAGCCTGTACAATAAAGACATTGTAATTCTGTTATCAAAGGTCTAGTACTAGAGCTCTGTCTTAGCATATCTACTTCCATCTGTTAATCAAGGATTAAAAGGAAGCTGTGCAAAAACTCCCCAAAATAAATGCTTCAAATTAAATTGGTTTTCTTTCCTCCAGATCTCTCATTTTATGCTGCCCTTCCACCTCCTACTGAAAAGAATTTCAGTTTCCACAAAAGCGTATGTTTCTCAGAGTATAAAAGACTGTGTCCTAAAATATTCAATTGGCACAATTTGACTTCTTAAGGGACATGGAATCTAAACACCATAAATGAATTCTGTGCATCCACACTATTGCTATTTTCTTATTCTGTGATAGTCCATTTTAGAAAACTATTGCTTCTCATATTGCAAATTTACTCTGGCTGCCAAAAAGCACGCTCAGAAAGGTTTCCCATGGAAAATACCAGAAAAGAGGCAGAAATGGCTTACAAGTAAAACACTGACTTGGAAATAACTGTGACTGGCTCAGTGCTTCTCCTGGAGCTCAGACTTCTCATATGATAATGGGCAAATAAATTTTTATGCCTCAATTTTCCTTGTTTAAAACAGGGATAATTCCATTTAACTACCTCATAAACGTCAGCAGCAAAAGGATGGCAACTGTTTGTTGAAAAAGAAACACATAAAATGTAATGGAATACCAGGAGAAGTTTGGAAGAAATCTTGTGATGAAAATGACATTTGAAAATATTAAAGAGATTTAATGATCCTACTTGTAGTAGGAAAAGATGTGCCAAAAATACACCCAGGTCAAAGGGGCTCTTTGAAATGTAGAGGCAAATTTTAGCAGTAACTCATCCATTTGATTTTCAGATGTAGTCAAGAAATTAAAGCATAAACATTGCTCCCACACAAACTGAACCCACAGTAAAGCAGCAGTGGAGTGGAAAGTCCATGATGGCATTTCTTTTGTGAAACATCCCAGATATACGCATCAACCCCCAGATGGTTATTCCGGGAGTTGCATGATAGAGTATGCACACTCAGTATCCAAGAGTTTAACTCATCTTTTTAATTGACGATCAGTTCATAAATCATTTTGAATGAACCCCTTAAGGGATTACTGAAGATCAACGTCACTTACATTTGTTTTTGTATTAAATGATCAGCAGTAACTATGATCATGAGCACATTCTGGATTTTTTGCAATCTTCACCAATATCTTTCAAAACAAAGCAGAACAGAAAATGTGAGTGGATGGTAGGATTCAAGCAGAGCTAAAAGAGCAGAATGTAGTTACATTGAAAACACACAACAGATTTTATTCTAGCCCAATTTACAACTTTACTACTGAAGCTTATTATCTTGAATGCAATTGTTGTTGTACAGCTGCAGTCTAAATCTGAAGAGTTCAAATGGCAACTAAGGAAAGAGTGGAAAAATAAGTTACCAAAATATGATGGAGGATAAAAGATAGGAGAGATTCAAGGTAGATCTTTTCAAATCATGGTAGTGTTCAAGGTGAGGTTGGATGGGGCTAGGAAACCTGGTCTAGTGGAAGGTGTCCCTGCCCGTGGCAGGGAAGGTGGAACTAGCTGATCTTTAAGGTCCCTTCCAACCCAAACCAGCCTGTGATTCTATGGCATTATGTAATTACAGCTTGAATAGCTTTTAAGTGAAACTTGGTTTATCCCAGCATTTACCCTGTGAGATACTTCTAAGGCGTAATAAAGTGTACCGTAATGTTTGTTAAGTATGACCATTTCTAGAAAGAGAAAATATTGGAAGAAATAAGAAATTGACTCAGTGAGTGTACATTTTGGGGCAGCAAACACTCAGCAAATGACACTGAAAGAACAGAATGTGAGAATGAGGGGCCACAAGAGAAGCAGGATGATTTGTGCAGATTCTCACACACGTTTCTTTAGTCTCATCCTAAAAAAGCTGGGAGAGACACGAAAGTGAGGCCATCTCTGCCTAGGAAGTGGAAAAGCTGCCAAAGACAGGAACCTGTGATAAGAGGAGGGAGAGCAGTAAGTTAAGTGGAGAAGAGCTGTAAGGCTGCAGGCTGAGAAGAGCTTGGGGACAGAGAGAAACAGATAGCTCTGAAAAACTGACAATCTAGAAGAACTGGGCACAAATAGCAGAAGCAGTGTTGAACACGTAAAGCAGATGCAAAGAAGATGCTTCCACACATTAGCTTTATGTTCTTGGATTTCTAGTCAGTGGGCTAAAAGGAGAAATAAAATTGATAGAGATCTCAGTGAATAGCAGAGATGGAGAAAGAAAACTAGAAATCAGGTCATTTCAGAAATAGCAGAATGGTTATAATAAAGAAATAGCATAATGGTGATAATAAAGATGTAACTTTGACGTTCGCCCTTCTTTGAGCAGGAGGCTGGACTAAATGACATCAGCAGGTCCCTTTCAGGCTAAGTTATATGATTCAAAGGAAAAGGAAAAAAGCGAGGAAGGAGGTGAAGATGGAGACAGTTTGCATGGAGAACTACCCTGAAGGAAAGTGTTATTGTTCACAGTGGAAGACAGAGGCAAGAATAACGAAGTGGGTGGAAAATAATTCTGCTCTTCTCATTGGTGTAACTTTCTGGATTAAATTGTGGAGACAGTAGAAAAACAATATGTAGAGATGCAATAAAATATGCAAGAAAGTAGTGCCACAAAGAGTCTATAGGGCTGAGCGAGATACCCAGGAACGTGTACAGAGGAAGGAAGAGGCAGAGAAGATGAAAGCCTGAAGAGTTTTCATACAGACCAAAGAGAGCTCTGGAGGAACATGCTCCTAAAGAATTAAAAAGACATGCATAAAAGCACAACAAAGGGAAAATCTCACAGTGAAATATGAGTGTGGTTTGTAGAAGATAAGTCAAGGAGACAGAAGGCAGGGGAAAAAAACCTTTAAACTGAGATTAGAGTAAGTTGTGATTGCTGTCAGTCTCAGTGGAGAGAAAAAGATAAAACTAAGAGTGGTGAAAATTCACTCAAAAGTGAGGGAAGAAAAGGAAATGAAAGTGGATGGTACTTGAGGAAAGTGGAGGCAAAAGCTGGATCACAGCAAGGGTGAAGCTGGACTTTCATAGCAATGAGGCCATAGGAAAGGGAGGGAGGACAAGGGTGAGTCAGGAAGAAAATTACCTACCAAAGCTAATCTGTGCAAGATAACTTAGAAGGAGCACATTTTATTTCAAATAGAGATTAAAATATGAAATATTAAAACTCTATGATCTCATAAGAAACAAACAAGAAAAGGCTCAAAAGGCAAAATGCCAGCTCTAAATACACTGTCTGGAAAGCTGAATTAACAAGGCAACATCCAAAGAAGGCAGGGAGGCAGATGCAGCTGGAAAAGCTCAATGGCTGCCTGGAGAAGCACAAAAAGTCCCAAAGCTGCCACTGTACTAACATGCTACCGTGACCATGAAATGCCTGGTTAGGAAGACTGACCCTTCTGAGCCACATCTCAACCAGGGAACAACAGCTAAAACAAAATAGAATGCATTATAAAAAGTGTCTAATATAATCTTTGCTGAAATTTAAACCATAGATTAAGACTGATATAGCAGATGTCAAGCTATTTACTGCTTCTAAGCCCAGGGGTATTATAAAATGCAGACAGAAGCACAGACATTCAGGGAGGAGCCATAACATCTGAGAGTTGTGAGGAGCATTTGTGCTTCTATAAAGAATAAAATATCACTACTGGGTTCTGGTTTCTCAAAAAGCACTGATGACCTCCATTAACATGGAGGTATCTCCAGGCAGAAGACTTAAAATGTTTCAAAATTACATTTGTTTAATCAATCTCGTTATTTGACTTAAAAGCTGAAAGTAAAATCATTCATTCATGCTCACTTGCAACTTATCCATTAAAGAAGCAAATGCACAATATTGTCCCAAACTTTACACATTTAAACTTTCTCTTCACGCCTAAGAGCTTTCTACAAAGAGAAGTTAGAACCCAAGATCTGCTCTGCACAAAATCCCTCTGAACATATTCAGAAGCAGAGGAACGATGAAGTTACTTACTTCCCTTTCAGACCGTTCACTTTTCCTTTGGAAAGAGGCGATGTCCAGCCTGTGAAACAGTGAGGAGCATCTTCAGAGTCCCAGGAATATTTACACTAGGTGGCATAAAAATATTGCAGCTGGAACTTGGCCAGCTCAAAATGATCATAGTGTATCACTGCATTACGTGCCTTTTTCATTTCATGTAAAATTAACTGTTCCTTCTCTGTATGTACATAATGTATTAATAGCTTAGATTGTGCATTCATATTATTATTTTGCTGTGTACAGGATCAAATGACAAATAAATAAGGATTCCATCGAGCCACATGCAACCTGCATTTCTTTTTTTATGGGATTATTTCATCATGCAATTGCAAAGGAAAGTATCCCCAGACCAGGACTACATTTGCAGTTTAAAAAGTCAAATTTGCCATTTGGAACCAAGTGATCAAAAAACATTTTCAGTACTTGGAAATGAGATGTATGTGCTCTGTGCTATGGTCAAGGCTGCCAGCCTCAGCACTGCAATCTGCACCATCCTCTTGACTACATCCATGCCAACCTATTGACTTGTGCCCATCACAGGGACATGTTTATGCCAGGTCCCAAGGTGGCATGAACCAATACGGCTTCACTGGAGCTCAGTTTATAAAAGCTGAAAATCACACCCTCTGTTTTTTAAGTTAACTGCTGTCTTTCCAGCATTGTGGATGAGTGCAGGCAGAAAAATGGCAGAGCAGGAAGAATTTTTTTCACTTAAAAGTCCCATTTTCACAAGGGACTTTTCTGCTCACTTCAAAAGTTTCTCTATTACTTTTCAATAAATATGAACAATCTCAGAAACCAAGAGTCTTATTGTCCTGAAGGCACCAACTAGTTACAACTGAAAGGGTCCCCTCAGAGGAGTTCAGCTATGGAGACATTTGCAGTTGTGCTGCAAGCCCAGCTTGCCATGACTGCATCCCCAGGCCATCTCCAGGTAAGATGCTCTTCCTTCACTTTTATGTGCCTTCTTTAAGCAATGCCCAACCCTGCCCCGATGACCATCTCTAGCAGCTGACTTCCTGAATAACACAGAGCACTGAAGAGGTAACTCTTAGAAGAAACATCAAGCAACAGTAAGAAGATGCTTTGAGGCAATGGTCACCAGCCCATTCTGCTCACTTCCAGTCACTTTCCATGCTTTATGTAGTCTCTCCTGCCCACACCTCTGTCCTCTGACCCTCTTGGAAAGGGGCACCTGTGTGGTGAAGGTAAGTAGGTTGTTACAAATTGTCTTAGTAAGAGTAGTTCATTTTCACAAATGGTACAACTAGGGCAGCATGTAGGTGAACATGACCTTTAGGGGAGAAAAGACATTCTCTGCATGTTGGCATCCAGAGCAGGGCGCTTCGAGCACCTGCCAAGTAATCACAGGGTACAATTCAGTGAATCTAAATATACCACATTGAGCAATTACTCTTATCTCCTCCTTTGATAAGTGTCTATCAGCCAGTATCGTCCTATCTCATAATCCCCATAAGCAACTCTGTTCCAGGGGCTATGGTAAGCATCATTAGTTGTTTTTAAATATCTGCCCAATTTGTTGTTTCTCAGAAATTTAAGTAAAGGTTTATGTATCCTTCAAAAGCACAAATGACTGCGGGAGAATCAAGCGTGCCAACAGGACCTCTGGGGAAGTCTATTTCACTGCTTAAATTAATCACACTTATTCAGACTGAACCTAAGGAACATCTCAAAACCCATGAAACCCATGCTTTGCCTTTATTTTAGGCACTGGATGCTGTAAAACCTTGCTGTTCCGAGCAATTAACACTGATGATCATGATCTGACCTTGTGGGTCTTAGATAGAAAGCATTTCTTTCCTGTGTTCTCTGGGAGGTGAACAGCACCACCCCACCAAAGATAAGTTTCACAATGGGAGGAAGCTCAACAGTTACTTGTTTCAACAAAATACAATTATCTTTCCTTTTCAGCACAACTGAGTGATTTGAAATTTTGGTAGTGTATGACTTACAGCTGTGATGCCACTCTAGTTTTCCTGTCAGGACAAGACATTCTCAGCAGAGGGCTCTCAGATGGGTAATACTCTGCTTTCTGAGGTCTCTAAAACTCATGCCCCCTGGCCGTTGAGGAAGCAAGAAAGCATCTAGCCCATTCAGCCTTCTGGTCAATGAGAATCTAAGCCACAATTGTCATTGCCTGTATCTTATGTCTGGCTAGTTATTATTGTTCAAACAGGTACTAATTAATAATAAGCATCATCTAAATTATAGTATTAAATAAAGAACATAGCTGATACACTTCACTAAATGGCCATAATAAATAGAGTCCTGCAATAATTATAGTTAGGGCTAGAACGGACCTTAAGATCATCTACTTCCAACCCCCCTGCCATGGGCAGGGACACCTCCCACTAAACCATGTCACCCAAGGCTCTGTCCAAAAAACCTTGTCTCCAGGTAAGAGACAGCTAAGTCTTTTTCTCAGGCAAAATTTTCTGTGCTGTTTTATTTAACACAAGCCCCGAGTCTCCTGCAGGTCCCACTGCAGGACAAACTTTACACATGTAATGTCACATAACATCAGGAATCACAGATCAGAGGACTTTGGCCAAGTTCCCTTTCCTGCACTATTTAATCACCTCTCAACTAAAGAAAACTGACACCTCTGAGAACAATTCAGAAGAAAAGCACCAGATTCGATGTTGCAAGTCAATAAAGTTGGACAGCTGACAACACTAAAATTTTGCCTATTGCAGAACGTCACAGTTGAATGAGTGGATGGGGCTTTCATGCCTCGCTGAAGCATGCCCAGGCTTCAGACTACTGGCACATGTCAAGATGCTGCAAACCCTTATATTTACACATTTATAAAGGATACATCTGGTGTGTATTTATTGGGAGCAGAGTAAGGTCTTGTTTAAATTGTACTCATGAATTTGATGCAGAGAGCGGGTGATACCCTATGCCGCACAGTAAAAGCATGTTTTAACCTAAACTCTTCCATCTATAATGCATGCCATGAGGTGTGAAGGCTTCTTGCACATCAAAAAACCAGAGCATAAATTATGAATCAAGGCACAGGTGGAGTCCTGGAGGCCAAACAGAGTTCTCAGTCCAGTGGTGATTTTTCTAGGTTTAGATTCCTTCAGATTATATTTATGTGATAAACATGGATCGAAGATTTAATATTTCAGGCAATTTGAGGAACTTTGTTATATGTTGACTTAGTTTCACAGAAGTTGCTTCAAATTTCTGCTTTCATCATGCTGCTGTTTTGGTTTGGTTTGTTTTCCAAAATAATTTGGCAAAGCAATTACATTTACCAGAAATTCATCTAACATTGTCAGACACAAGCAAGACAGATATATCCAGATCATGACTTTAAATCATCTTTTTTTGATCACAGAAAACCTACACAGGCCTTCATCTGGTTTTATGCTCTCCATGGCACTGGTTAAAGCACAGTGTTTTTCTCAGCTCAATATTGGTTATGACCTTTTGGATTTCACCTGTAGTTCCAGCAAAAAGACAATTTTTATTGGCATGTATTGTAATAACTAGTGATGACAAAAGTGCATGTTTCCAATTTAAACCCGCTTAGTTTCATTTGGCACCTGCGCTAAACTTTACTTAGCAGCAGAAATCCAGGAACAGCGACAGCAATGGAGGCACTGGAGGAATGAGAGCAAACTGATCTTAATTACATGTGACCATTTGGGCTGCGAGCCTTCTTCAGCTGTATGAACAGCTATTTGCACCGCAGCATGTTTGCAGCATACAAGTAGTCACAGCGTAGGGCAGCATCAGGTTAAATAGCTGTTTTCTGTCCCACAGAATAACTAATTAATGTCTTCTATGCAGCTGGTACAAAGTATGAACAGAATTTCAGGTGTTACTCCTAAGTAACTCTACAATCTTTAAGCAGATTAGAAAAGCATAAGTCTGCAGGGAAGATGTGCAGGGTATTTCCATGTATTTTTGCCCCAAGTGTAAAACAGCTTGAACAATTAAATGACGCTTTAGCTACTTCTGAATCATCTCCTTAGTTAGCAGTCAAATAGTACCCAAATTATAAGCTGCATGCATCCAGCGCTGACAGGGCACCCTGCCTGTACCACAGCCAGTTCGAGACCAACTGGGGCTCCAAAGGCCCTCTTTTCAGGGTGTCAACAGCACTTACTGTTTGAACACTTTGGACACAGTGACCAAGACCCCCAGGAGTCACCTTGACTCAGACCCCAAGTGACAGGGCAGACAAAAAGGCAAACCAGAACAACAGCAGGTGAACTGCTTTTCTTCCTTGGTTTCTAGCAGTGCACCCTCATGTGTTGGTGACGCTAGTTCTTCTAGAGATTTCAGTATTTCCTCAGGTGCACCACTATGTTAAGTGAGGGTTGTTTAAAGTAAATCTACAGGTTGGCACCTTCCTTCTTAAATGTATAAAACCTCCAAGTCAGATGATCAAGCCCAGTGCCCAAGCATTTTATTTCAGAAGCATCTCTCGCAGGATCATAGGTGATCCTGCTAAGCCTGACCTCCAGGACCAGATTAGCCTGTGTTTGTCACTCGGTCCTGGGATGTACTTTTCTCATGTAGCCTGCCCAAGATGTAGAAATTGCTTGTCAAATTTTCTGACACTGGGGAGAAAAGAAGGGGAAAAAACCAATTACACAACTACTGGTCTGCTGACATTTAAAATAAGAAAATGATGAGCATAGGAAAAGAGGTTAAAAAAAAATCCTGGGCCAGCAACCCAGAGGACCAAAGACAAATCACAAAGTAGGATGCAACTAATTAGGCTGAAATGCCAACCGTGTTCAGTATTTGGTTCAAAGTATCCACAGTGTCAGGCTGCTACCATGACCCCCGGGTTGAATATGCCAAGGGGAAATGTAGAAAAGGACTGAATCAGATAAGTTAAATACAAATACTTTAAAAATGACATTATAATTTCTACCTCACCATTTTTAACGTTTTCAAAATCTTTAAATAAGCATGTCACCTATTCTCAGAGCAGGCCAAATGTCAGATGTTTGTATGCATTATTCAGCTGAACATTTTAAGTACATAATCCTTCTCCTTGCTAAACAGGTGGTATTATATTAACAGGTTATTTTCTTAAAATGAATGGTGAATAGAAACCAGCTGATACTATAAAATAGTGTATTACTGAATGCAGAGCCAGTGGTAGCACAGAACTGAACAATGGTCTGCAGGGAGGACCAGGGGAGCAGGTAGCCACATCTTTCTGCTGTATCTATGACTTCCAAAGCACATTTCAAGGCACTGGGACCCAGAGTCTCAGAAGTCACCTACCACAATTTAGATTAAGTCACCAATGCTAAACCACTCTCTAAAAACCTGGGTTCCAGAAGTTTTAAGATGAGCAAATCATGGCTAAAACCTGAAAGCCAAACATGGTTTTGCCTTTGAACAGTCCAAACAGAAAAGCTCCCTCTGCCCATCTTCAATGCACAGAAATCATGGAATCATGTTCCTTTTCATCAGAAGTGTCTTAAGATATATCAAATAAAATTAATTCATACCAGGATAAAAAACCCTCTCACCTTGGAAAGTATAGTAGTTAAGCTATTTATATATTTATAGAATATTTATCTATAAATATTTATATATATATAGAATTACACTTACCTGAAAAATAAACTTTGGTAGGTAAATAAGTCTTGTGTAAGCTCTACATGGCAGAGTACATTTTTACTGTGGCTCATTCATGATGAGTGTTTTGCATGACTAAACAATTAAAAACAAATAACAGACCTAAAAGGAAAAGGTTTGCAACCAAATTCAGTAGGTTCTTTGTAGCCCGTGTCATACTCTTCTTTCCAGTGCCGATGAGTGTTGGGTTTTGCTGCTGTTTTGTTCCCCAACGTTTCAATAACAATTATTTGAGGGAAAGAGTAGACTTGAAAAGAAACAAAATGAGTGGAGCAGTACACAACCAGGAACCTGTCCCTCTGACTTTCAGGAGGAATATGAAATAGGCAGCCACAGCCAGGAAATTATGTACAGCCCATAGCATATTCCAAATGTGCTTCCCAAACTTTCCTTTTAGAACTAGTACTTGTTTATGTTTCATACAGAATTTGTCACGGGATTGACAATCTCTGGGGTTTTGAAGCTAAAGAAGCTGCAAGCATTTTTTCTGACTGAGGAAAAGCTGCAGACTGACTTGACTTTGCTTTATCTGAATACCAGCAAACCCACAACATCACTTCAGGCATTGCTTAGCTTTTTTGTTGTTGTTGTTATTGCTTGTCACATCAAATAAAAATCTAAATCTGTGAATTTGATAAAGTTACTTTTCATTTTGTGAACACGAGGTTAACACACATTGAGTTCTGGAGAGAAAATGAAACGCTTTCTCCACCATTCAGGTACAGCTGCACTGTGTAAAAGTGCCTTGCAAAAGCAATAGTCTCAGCTGCTTTTGAAGCACAACCAACCATGAAGCTAATAATGAATAGGAGTGTTTATGATTTCTCCTCTGAAACAAGATGCTGCTTTGAGTTGCATTTTTCTTCCCAAATCCCATAACTCTTAATAGATGCATCAGCTTTCGTTCTTTGGGTGCTACACCAGACTCCCATGAAATTGTTTTTCACAGACCCTTGGTATACTCGTATTGACAGGAACAGAGTCCTGCTGTACCACCTGTGTAAAATGTGCCAACTTAACTTAAACTAACTTACCTCCTCTTTTTCAATCCTTTGCCATGCTTAGGTTTGAAAGAACTTACTGAATTGAAACATCTATAGAAAGCAAGCTGTAACCATACCCTCAGTGCCCTGAGATAATAAACTAAAGAAATCAGGCAAACTTATCCTGAAAGACACGATCTTCATACTTTATTGCTTCTTCTGCAAAAATTAAAGGCTTCTACATTTTTATAATGCCCTTCATTGGCTCATAATATGAACCTATGACAAGAAGTTCACTGCCACAGCTCTCTTTTTAATAGCTGAATAAATGTGGGCAAAATGAACAAGTGACTACAAGATGTGCCATGCTTAATTTAGCACAGATCCCCGTGTTACCAGTGTTCAAAGCTTGTATCATGCTGCTGGCTACAATAAGCCAGCACAAGCCTAATGGTAATCTCACAATCACACCCTCGTTGTTTTGTATGAACACAATTTGAAATTTTTTCATCAGTTGTGGACTGAGTATATCAATAGCGAAACCAAGTCTCTATGGTTTGTCTGCATAAAATACCAAAATGCTTTTAATTTAGAAGAATGAATCAGAGATGAGATTATACTGCATAGCCATTTAATATAAAATTCTAACTGAATTATATTTACACACTTGCATAAAATGACTCAGCAAAGCCATTACAGTAAAAAGCCAAGCCATACCTGATAACATATTTATAATGTGTTATTATGTTATGTTGCATTGGGTTTACATGGCAAGGTTGTGGTAGCAGGAAGGCTACAGGTGGCTTCTGTGAGGAGTGGTTCCTGCCAGATCTGTGGCCCCATGGAGACAGAAGCCCACACTGGAGCAGGTTTGTTGCAGGACTTGTCACCCCATGGATAGGACCCACGCTGGAGCAGTCTGTTCCTGAAGGACTGCACCCCGTGGGAAGGATGGGGTTAGGTTGCCCAGAGAGGTGCTGGATGCATCATCCCTGGAGATGTCCAAGGCCAGGCTGGATCTGGTTCTGGGCAACCTGATCTAGTTCAAGATGTTCCTGCTCATTGCAGGGGGGTTGAACTAGATGACCTTTGAAGGTCCCTTCCAATCCAAGCTATTCTATGACCCATGCTGGAGAAGTTCGTGAAGAACTGTCTCCTATGGGAGAGATCTCATGCTGGAGCAGAGGAAGAGTATGAGGAGTCCTCCCCCTGAGAAGGAAGGAGCAGCAGAGACAACATGTGATGAACTGGCCATAACCCCCATTCCCTTCCCCCTGTGCTGCTTGTGGGGAGGCAGTAGACAATTTGGGAATACAAGAAGGGAGAGGTGGGGGGAAGATGTTTTAAGATTTAGTTTTAATTTCTCATAATAAATTAAACTCATTTCCCCAAGTCTGGATTTTCATACCCAATGCTAAAAGTCCAAACCATGGCACCCATTAGTTATTATTCCTGTACCTTCTGCATGCATCTTCCTCTTAAAATCTTAATTTCTTAATCTATAAACCAAGAGACTATACCTACATTTTCGTATGAACTTGAAGATCTACAGACCAAACAAAGCTGTTTAACAAACAGGCATGAACAGATATTTAAAAGAAGCAAAATGCCACTGGTATTATAAAGGACATTAGCATTTCCCTTTTCTACTATATAAAAAGTAATTACTAAGAAAGCACATTCAACTTTCCGTAGATTTAAGAAACTGAGATGATCATTCAATGGAGAAAAACTTCCAGTATAATACAGTATCATGGCATAATTTTAAACCTTTATGCCTGATAAGCATGAAAATGCTATCCAGATCAACCCATCAAACAAGAACCTGCACCACCCAAGAGATTTTGATATTGTTAAGTTTTATTTTATAGTACAGTGTTGGGCACTTTATGGTAATGTGGAGTTCACCAAAAACTTCTACTGACACCACAGATTTGGAGGGATAAAGTAAAAAACAAAGCACACCAAACATTACAGCTCATTTACTACAAATCTAGACAGTGCGCTACTGACAGTAGTCTAAGGTCTGAATCACAGTTCTTGAGATGTCTTTGAGCAGTAGTCCAGAGGGTGCAAAAGTATGGAGTAAATTATTAGATTTGGTTCTGGTTTTATTAATGGTCAGTAACTAAGTACAATTTTAAAACTTAGGGCAATGCTGGTTGTTTGGGGTTTTTATATCTCTGAAATTATTAAAGTGATCAATAAAAGCTCAAAATGTCTTATATTTTATGCGTTTCCTGTCAGCATTACAGGCTCACAAGGACATTATTAGGAACGGTTTCCAAAGTTCACTAAAACTTACATGATGTTGCTTTGTTCCATGTTGAGGCATTTCTCACATCTGACACAGATCTGAAAATAACAAACACTAACTGTCAGCTGGCTAAACATGTAAGCATTTTACATTTCTCTTCCTCCTCAAAAATGATGAAGGAACAGACGAGATGTGCTTGTGTGTACGCTGCACCAAGACTAGCTGTTCCACAGTGCTTTATTGCCTCATTCAAGTATATTAATTTAAAGAAGTTCTCAAGGGAAAACCAAAGGTTAAAACAAAATATACATCAATATACAAAGAAATTAATTTACAAGAAATTAAAAGGATACTGGTAACATTAGTAGATATTTTAAGTAATGACTTGTGATAATTAGGGATGTCACAGACTAAATTCTTAATACATATGGTCGTCACCATGAATTCTCACATCATCAGTGGTACTGAAAAGCGATGCTTAAGTCCTCATCTTTTTATCAATGATAAAAAATGGGTCAAATGATAAGCTAAACATAATAAATTTTAATATTTAACCTTACATCAACTTACTTATGTTATAGTTTTAAGAATTACCTAGAACTACTGGTATGCGAACATTGGTTTAGGCTAATTATTTTCATAGAATGTGACATCCATAATCATTCCAGTCATTGGAAATATACATTTGCCTCATTAGAATATATTCTTCATGTTTTTATCATACAACCATATTTCAAAGCTACATGTAATTTTACACATTATTGAAAAAAAACCCAAAACATTTCAATATCTGCCTGAAAAGCAGATGTGCACTAAATTACTTTTAAACAAAGAAAAATATTGCACAAAATTCACTGAAGATTTGAAAGTCAACACATTTCCCCCCCCACAACCAAGTAGCTCCCTTATTTTTAACAGAAACAAAATGTCAATTCACATGGAGTTGCAATAAATGTCAACGTACTTGAACTTAACTTATTTTTCAAATGCTAATGCTAATACTGTTACTGGACTAAATACAAATGTTGTTAGTATTGATGTAAGTAATTGTACAAATTAGAGTACCCTTTACTACAGTAAACCTTGGAGTAACTTCAACTGTGTCATCTGCTTCATACTCCAATCCAGCAGAAAATGGCAATGGCCCTGACAACTATGCAGATGGTGGATGGCCCTACAGACTAAGGTGGCTGTGGGACTCATCAGGCAACTATATCTAGAAGTTTAGCAGCTCCCAGGAAAGACCTATCAAGTACTTTCAATTGGCCACCGACTAAAACTGTCAGACACACACTACAAAGCAAATCAAGGAAGGTTTTGCACAAAAACACATACCATCGCTTTCCCATTCCTTTTTTCAACACCCTGAAGACCATGAATTTTAGACCAGCTGTGGTCCATGCTCTTGGGGTGATGAGGAGGACACATTCTACTCAGCCCAGATTCTGTTAAGTAAACAACACTTGGCAAGGACATACACATCTAATAGCAGCAAAGAAGTTACTGAAGACTAGTCACATCACCATTCATACTTGTTTTGCTGGTGCATTTATTTCTACATTCATTCTCCAAAGATTTACTGCAATACCATGGGGACAGACAGCCTTCACCATCCTGAGCTTTGCAATAAGGAAGCTGCTCACCTTGGGCATAATTTCATTAGCACATTTCTTTAGCCTGAGATTTCAGACTGTTGGGAACACACTGGCTGGAGTCTCACAGCACCTGGGCTAGAGCCTGGCACCAAGAGAGAAGATGGTAACGCTCTTGGAAATAAAGACCTCCCTCTAAGACTCCCTGCAGAGTCAGGGAGGTCAGTGGCTATGGGGCTTCTTTCCGCAGCACAGGGTACTACAGTCATTATTACACAGGGGGTGCATTTGCAAAGGGACCTTATGCTGGCACATCGATTATTGCATGAAATGTTTCCTCAATTGATTACATGCATAGAAAAAAGACTTTAGATGCTCCTAGCAATTCCATTAGACAGCTGCACCAATGAAAGATTGTTCTGTAGGACTGAATATGATTGATTGTAGGTGGAGAGACAGACGTTGTTTTAAAACCTGGCTTAACTGTTCTTTTGCCTAGACTTTACGTCGTTTACAAGAACACAAGGTTATAAACTAGCTTGTTCTAAACCCTCAAAAGACATCTAAAACAGTTTTTTTGAGATCTAAACTACTCCTCTAATAGACTGGGTGGGATTTTCAAAAGCACCCAGCATGTGTCTAAAACTCTGGCTGAAGTCTGTGTTACAATGCCTGAGAGGGGACTTCAGCCAGTGCTGAGAGTTTCTGATGACACCACCCAAACAGTAACAGTACCACTGAAATGCTAAATGACAATGAAGGGTTCAGTTAACAAGTTCTATGGCAATTCTACAACTACATTTTTCCTTCAGAACAAGTCCATTTTCCAGATACATGATGCCCAAATATGTGGGATGGAAGAGCCAACCCCTGCTACTCTACACAGACTTCCCTCTGCATGCATAGAGGGTGGGTAAGGATCACCTTGGCATCCACAGTACTGTCCTTCCCTGAATATCTGCACTATTTTTAACATATTGCATCTCTAAACACATGGATGGCAAGGCTTTGACTGGGACAACATACTATCCATTCTGCATATCCCACAAGGAATTAATTCCATAGGCAGTATTACTTTTGCCTACATGGCTGGGTTGAAATCACTACAACTGAGCAAGAACATGAAACAACATTGTGAAATCTGAATTTCCTTAAAGTTTCCATACCTCCTGAGGACTCCCAGGCTCTGTTTCACCACACACCACTGGAACAACCCAGGAATCCCTTCGTCTTTCTACTGCCCTTGCTTTTTGCCTCCCAAACCAGATGAGTGATATGGCTCATTTCAGGCAACCACTGATGCAAAAGAAACTCAAAGATATTAAATTTTAGTCCTAGTTCAACTTCCTATATCAGAAATTTGTTGTTATGTGTAAGTAACAGATTACAAAGCTTTGTCTAATAACCTAGTATCTTCCTTAAACAGGAGAAATAGGAAAATTTTTGAGATCCTGAAGAAAAGACATGCTTCTGAAGAAGACCACAGGAGCTCTGAATGAACAGAACTTGGTTCTCACCAGTAGCTGGTGATGAATGTTGATGTTTTTCAAAGACATTAGGAGGATTTCTACAAATAAAAAGCACACAAGTATAAAACTTGTAAAAAGTACTGGACCTGGAAATTTATCTTAATATGGTACCCAATGTGGTAATAAAAATACTGCATATGTAACCAATAAACAGTTTTATATTATCACAGGGACAGAGAACAACAGTGTTTAACCGGAAATATCAGTTTGGACTCATCTATTTGGTAACTGGTAATTCTGTTGAAATAAGGCACAAATATTAGCCTTTTTATAAGATCACTGATAGTAAGTGGAAAAGATTCCATAATATTATTGACTTAAAAATGTACCTACAGCTAAGTTCAACATAGATAGACAACTTTCTGAACCCATACAAGATTCAAATCCAAAAAGGACGTACTATTTAATGAGTGTAAACACTGCATGGACTTTATAAATAGTAAGAAAGCAATGTGGCATTAAGCACAGTAACATTTTGACTGAAATAAAAATAATTCTAAGTTTAATTTTATCTTTCATCTTCTGTTTACTTCTTTTCAGCCTGCATTTTACTCAAATTTCACCCAGACAGTGAATTACTATGCATCAATTTTGAAAGATTCCACTACTGAGCTTTCGCTTTTATGATCCTTATAATAACTACAAGAATCTTAGCAGTCTTACATGGCTTCCATATTTTTTTCACAAAGGTGGTAACAGAAGTTCAGTGCCTAACTCTCATGTAAAGCCAGTGAAATTCATTCTATCAGAGAGGCATTTTTGAAAACCACTTTTTCTGGCAGCATTCCTGGACTTACGTGTTTGATGGTTTTGCAAGCTGTAATGGCCATAATTTCAGATTTTTTTTTTTTTGTTTTTCTCCTTAAGACATCTATCCTGTTTATTATCTCTAACAAAACATCATTTTAGATGGAACCATGGACGGAAACACCATGTCAGATGCAGAGGAAAAGAAAAAGTGAATCTTGTCAACTAAATGCAAAGACATGAATGAAAATGAGTGAGGAAGTGCCACAAGAACAGAAAGCTTTGTGTTGCTTGTCTTCCCTTAGACACATTTGGCAGCACTACATTTAGGTAATCCTTAGAACCAGCAAATGAGAAGTTTAGAGCAAAGATTTTACACAATGTTTATGATACTTTTGATTTTCAATAGCAAAATACTTTGCCAAATAACATTTTTATGTTACTAAACAATCTTCACAACCACGTTGATACACAAGAGGAAACCAAAGGATAGATAAAGACTTTGTAGTACAGAACTCTGGACACACAACCTCTGCCTCTGGAATACTGAGATTCTCTAGCAATGCTAGAGAATAGACTGCAGATGCCCTCAGAAATGTTCACGCTCTAATCTGGCACAGATATTTCTGTAAGATTTTCACTTTTACAAACTTTTACCTTCATTGCACCAATTTAGAAAAAAATATTTCTGGAGACTCATCCTCAATGACAAGTACTGGCCCAGTCCTTCTCATACTGGAACAAGCTTAAACGTTTACATTAACAAAAGCCAAAGTCTTAATCTACTGAATCCCTTTGGTAAAGCATCAGCCGCTGCCTCTGAATAACATGGATCCATTCTCCTAGGTCACCTGCCTTTCTATAATGCAGCCAAAAAAGCCCCTTTAAATTTGTGTTAGCTAGAAAGAAAATTAATTCATAAAATCTCAATGTGGCAACTGATATTAGACTTTGTTACAAACTACAATTAAGATATTAAAGCATGATCTGGTCCAAATACTGACCTTATTAACATGCTCAATCAGGCCTACTCTGAGATTAAGACTAACCATTCATGCCAAAGAGGGAAAGAAAGAAAGAAAAAGTTTCTGACAAGAGTTTGGAAGAGCTGGAGAACATTCTTCTCAGGCACAGCTGATTTTATACCCATGTTATTTCTGCCAACTGCATCACAAATATCCTTCAAAGCTGACAATTCCAAACTGCTGAAACTTACTTCATGTCTTTACTATCTGTGCAGGACAAAAAAAGGAAAGCTGCTCCATACAGCAGCAAGATTTTTCAGACTTTAAAATATCCAAATATTCCTCAGGAATGCTGCCAGGAGGACAAATGCTTGTTCTAATGCTTCTTCTAAATAAATCAAGTTCATTTATTCTCCTTCACTGAATTTAGAAAGAGATTTTTGGTTGTTCAACTTGGACAAAATAAAAGTTGGCTAAATGCAGTCTCAAACTGAATCTGTAATTTAAGCTTTCTAGTGTTACAAGCAATTTTCAGTCATGACTCTTTAATAATTTAACTAAATATGACTTCTAAGTAACAGTAATTCAGTCTACCTTCAAAAAGGCAGCTGCAATAAATGGAACCAAAATGGTTTAGAAGAGGCACAGTCTTCGAACACCATTAAACTGTGGAAAATAAAAAATAATAGAAATCTATACATTCCACTTACACTTTCCTTTCTGAAGATTTTTAGGTGAAAGTCTACCTAGGGAACCCAGATAATATGTCTTTAAAGTGTCTTAGTTGTAAACAATTCAGCACTTCATGTACTTTACAGAGTGAGAAAAGCATGCGCTACCTTTTTGAAGTCTGAAGACAGGGCCACACTTTTAGTTTCAAGTTCCAAGTTATAGTCACAAGAAATTCCATAATTTAAAAAAAAATTTCCTTTTCAGCCCCCTTTTGCTGAAGCAAAATCTTTCCATGGAAAATCATTATTGCTGTTTTGTAGATTTGCATTTATCTTCTAAGATAGTTAAACCTCTTCTCAAAAGATTAAGGCAGTTATTATTCATTACAAATAGTAACATTTGTACATTTCAGACAAATCAGATTGTTCAGTGTATTTCATATTTAATGGAATTAATATAGTACCTTCAAAACCTGGTTACCTGTTAGGTGATATCTTTCCTGCTGCTTAGAGGAAGAAAATGCTAGAAGCAGCATACACTTGCTGTATTTTTAACACAGAGACTAAATAGTACCTGATTTAAGAGTGCATTCATCTATTTAGTTCCATTTTGCGGACCAAACTAAAGCCAACAAATGAACTGGGTAAACATAGAAGTGGATGTCCCAGTGGCAGAAAATGCATTCAAAAAATTCTCTTCAACCGAAGTGAATTATTCTCAGAATCAAAGACCTCTTATTCCTTTTTCATCTTTTGGTTATCATGTTATATTGAGTCCTGAGTAGTCTCCCTTCAACTTCTGATGGGAGTCAAGTTTCTCTTCTCATAGTTTTCTTACGTTTTATTTCCACTGCTAGTGCTGGATAAGCTATCCTTTGAAATATTTAAACCATAGTGAAAAGCAGAACTCAGTTTACATAATGACACCACTTCTTGAAGAAGCCCACCCTCTTCTGGAGTTTCATTTCCTTTCTTCCCCTCTTTTTCCCAGGGGACCAGAGTGGATGGATGTTGAGCAAGACTTGCTGGGTGCTGATCTTCTGAGGTATTGCTTAGTGTTTCGTTCTGCTTTGCATACCTACAGGAAGAATAGCCTGGTTTGAAACTTTCTAGAGAAGTAAACTGGGCACTTGATCGTACTGGAGGCAGGGATGTCATACTAGTGGTGTCCATCTTGTCAGTAATATAGGTTTTCTCATTACTTTCTTCTTCCAGCCTTGAGAGAGATTCTCTATGGCCACCAGAAAAAACTTGCTTCCTTGGTGATGGAGGGAGCTGCTTCCCATGGAGGACACTGTCATCCTGCCCAAGGTTCCACTCTGTTTGATCATTAGCACTGCTGCAGAGCAGAGTAAGGTTGCTCTCACTAGGTGCATTTGATTTGTTCTGAAAGAAAGAACATGTGTTTATAGTTAATGTCACAAGAAACGTCTCTACACTAACACTTTAGAAAAAAAAAATACAGTAAAGAATTTTGTGTGTTCCTAAATTATGATTTGGGTTCAATGTTACAAAACAACAATCCCAGAAACAATGTAAGACTAAGTGTGCTTACACTTCCTCACCAGAAAACTGTCTCTTATCCTAAGGATTGCCTTTTGTAAGAGAAAGGATTTCTGTCTCCCCTCTCCATTCAGTCTTTCCATAAGCAGTTTTGACAGTGAACAAAGACACACTTTGCTGGTTTGTACCCATAATATTAGACAGAGCTGGACTAAAACTAAAACCAGATGCCATTTCCTCTTCACTTCAGTAATTAATTATACCAACTTTCAATATTGAATTTTTGGGGCAAAATGAACAAAAATGGGTATTTTATTAATGTGACCCCTATGTGACACTCATGATAAAAAAAAAATTACAAGCTTTTTAAGCATTTGCATCAGAACTTGCTGTTCCAGTAACAAATCTTCTACTACAGGATCCCCTTCAGCAAAAAGGAATGTTGGACAGCTGATATGAGCAGGAATTCAAAACCACTAATGTTTATTTTGACTGACATCACAGAAGTGGCTTGGTTTTAAAGTTGTAGGCAAGCAGTTTGTTTACACTACATGTCCTATGCAGCTCTACCTAAAAAAAGATGGAGGAGGCCTCTTGGAAAGCTCTGGAGTACTACTATAGCTGTGTTTCAGGTGCTATTACCACATCACCATATTACTATGACTAGTTTAATGATACAAGGTGGAAATGGAAATAAATATATTCTAATCCACATTAAAAGACTAACACCAGCTCTGGGAATACCAGAGTCAACAGCTAAATATAATATTAAGTAAATTATTACATTAGTCACAGCTCTATATGTGGTTACTGTTACGTGGGGAAAACACTGATCCAAAATGACTTGATAAACTGACATGTGACCAGCCTCTTGGCTGGAACAGTAGTGCAGTGGCCAGTATGGGTGCACTGTTACATAGTCCTAGGAAGACAGATTAGCAATCCTAAGGGATATGCTACAGCGTCTAAACTGCATGTTAGTGATTCCACAAGTGCAGAATTCCACTATAAAGGGATTGGAACTGTTTTTCAAATGAAAGCAGAAGACTAACCGCAGTCTTGTAATCAATGTCATCCATTGACCTAAAGAAATCCAGGCTTTTTGCTCCTGAGAGCTTTCCTTGATCTGAACTGTGTGTGCTCAGCGTGTCCAGAATCTCCCCAAGCAAGTCCATTTCTCCTTGATGCTGAGGAGTTATTCCAGTTTCACCAGAATCATCACTATCATAAAAGTAAGCAGAAGCTTCTTCACTGTCTTCTGATGATAATCTGAAAACAAAAACTTTTCCATCAGCTAAGAACATAAAAGCCATTTTATTACACACACTTCTGAAAGTAAATAGGAGAAAGCATTCCAAAACTTTAGAAAGGGACCATAAACTCAGAATTTCTTTCTACTCAAGGGCTTCTTAACCATAGATACATGATATCGATGGAGATGCAGTTACCATTAGCTGGTTTTTCCCTCTCCTTGCTTTTCCCCAATCACTGCAACTACTATTTCAAGTCACCCTTAATATGATTTCCCAAATCTTCACTCCAAATTTTACAGTTATTCCAAAATTAGTTAATATTTTCCCTTGACTGCACCTTATATCTTGGTCAGTGTTGCTACACCTCTCCAGCTAACCTAGCCACATACTTTTGTGTAGTGGTGAGACTCTCACACTGCAAATCTTCTTCTGTTATATGACCAGATGTACTGGAGAATGCTTATTTTCAAGGACAGCTGATGGTTTTGTCTCTTATTTTCTCTGTCATTCATTGCAATACCCATACCTCTGACCCCCATGTTACTGCAGCCTTTCTCTATGTCTGTCTATCCAGAATACTACTACAAAGGGCATTTCCATGGCTCCCTGTCTTGATGATACCCTTAACACTTCAGTAGCTCACTCTTCCCTACTGCACCAAGGTCCTTCACAGTTTATATCCATTATTATCAAAAGTCATCTCCTGATTTCAATCAGAGAGTGCCTCAGTGCAGCCTAAACCTCAATTTATGATTTTCCTTTAATTTACAGAAGACATTGATAATTTGCAAGGCAAAAATTCTATTTCAGACCCTTCAGAAAACTTCCCATTGTCATGACCACAACACAAGACTTTAAGAATAGATTAGCTGAGGTCATATGCCCACCATATTGATGAATATTGTTTTGCTGCTTCTTTTGTGTATGGAGTCTTTTTATCTTGAATTTGTGAAGACTCAAGATTATGGCAAGCTCTTCTAGACACTATAAATAATGAAAAGATACAATAGCCTGTTCCTCTTTTTCAAAGCAGATTTAATCCTAAACCATTTGACATCATCTAGATCAGGAATCAAGCCTGGACAGGAGAAAGATGCATCACTTGAACTCAATTTTGCTGAATAACACTAGTTACCCTTTCTCCCATACATACACACACATCCAAAGAGGCTTCTTACTTGCTTATTCTCTCCATTTCATCATCTTCATCCAGGGCAAAATCCTGGTTACTGAGACGCTGATTGAAACAAGTCTGGAGGATAGAAAATTTGCTATAAATTTTGTTTATTTTTTCGATTTCAGCATTATTTATTTGGAGCCTAGCTGCTACTTTACTCATTAAGACTTCCTGAGCACTTTAGGAGGAAAACCACATATTGATCAAGTCTTCTAAAGGTTGTTATAACAGGATGTGAAGTCCTCAAGCGTCACCAATTAAAGAGGAAGAGAAGCATTTTTCTTCAGGGCCTATGGAGGGCCTTATTATTTATGCAAAGCCTGGAGTGCCTTATTACTTATGGAAAGCTTTGATTAGCAGAAGACTGGCTATTGGAGGAAAAGCATCACTCAACTTACTAGCTTATCACAAGAAGCACTATGGTTTACTACTTTCTGATAGAAATATTTGCCAAGTTTAGGTTATTGTGGCCTACTGAGCATGAGGAAAAATTGATTTTTGAAGTAGCAAACACGAAAGAAATCAGACGTGTCTTTACATAGCTATATTTATGTTAAGGTATTAAACAGAACTGCAGAATAAGTAGTATGCCAGCTCAAAAACTGTACACCAAGAATGCCTTTGTGCAGGATGATTCACTGTAAATTACAGTTAACTCAAAGTTAGTGTACGCTCAGAGCATCGCATGGAGAGCTTTTATAGAGTAGCTAGTGTGCTGTAAATTCACATACTACCATGCTGAGTACTCACTAACCTGTTATATCACATTATTTAGCAAACATAACCAGGCCAAAGGTTTCTAAAATACTTGGGAAAAAAAGTCTCTATCTTGACCAGAACATTAAAATCAGGTATTTCAGTCACTTGCGCTTCACAAATTGCTATCTTATGGTCCATGAATCTCTTCTACTTGTTTCAAAAACCTGCAAGGCTAACTATACAGGCAATGAATCCACTGAAGAGATTCCGAACCTTGGAAAACTGACCATAACTTAAAGACATATAGATAGAATTTGTGCAAAGGGAGAATAGTGTTACCTAACTTTGACGAAAATTACATGCAAGCAAAAGTAAGTGCTACTGCCCACATCTCATCATGTAGTTCACCAAATGCTTAAACCTGCAACAAGCCCCTGATGGGGAAGAAATATGGCCTTAATTTCAGACTACAAGGAGCTTGGAAATCTTGTACTGTGAGGATTTCAGTATGTCACATTATTACAGATGTTGGCAGTGTTCTACATGTACCAGGACCCTCTCTGTAATCCGCCTTCCCCCACCCATTATTGACAAGACTGTCACAATGTTCACTCTACAAACTGACACGTTCTTGTTCGACAAGAGAGGATTTAATTAAATCTGCAGGTTTTGATAACTCTTTTCATACAGGTTTTTGTCCACAAAGAAGAAACGTGTGGTTCTTAATGTGTTAAACCAAGTAGCAGGTGATAGGAAATGAGATAATTATTAGAGTATCAAAACTTCTGAAAGAACCCAAACTAAGTTTCATACCAAGCAAAAGTTACAGGGTGGAACACAGAAATGTTTGAGTTTCTGTGTTAGATAGTTAGATATAAAGAGCTAAATATTTCTAACTCTTTCCCAGTTTTCTGTGTTCTTTGTGTCATCCCCATCATATCACATCAATCATATCACAACTTGCAACTAAAGAGACAAATGATATTGATAAGTGGTTATCTTACTGATTACTGACACAACTACAGTCACTGCTTCAGTTTAAAAGTTGCTGCTTTAAGTATTCATCTTCACTGGGGCAATTAAAATACTTAATTTCTATAACTCTGGTAATTCACTACTTCCACAAGAAAATTCTGACTCAATATTCATTGTAATTAAAGCTTTAATCCTGGGACTGATTCTTGGAAGACATTCTATCTATGTCTCGCTTTCTTGGAATTTGCATCAGCATTAGATGCTGCCATCACATTTACTTCTACTAACACAAACACAAGATTTTGAAAGAAAGAAGGTTTGAAAATGTTGAGAAATTTCAGAAAACAAAACCAAGCTGGCGCTTGTTCATCTGTAATGGCTTAACTCTGCCAATAGAATAAATCCCACAAGATAACCCTAACTTATTTGTCAAAATAATAAAGAATGTTTCAAAAAGCAGAGATGGCAAGTTTCAAAAAATAAAATGAAAACAAGAAATAATGAAAAAAAAGAGGAAAGATTGTGTCTTTGAGAAACAGGAACTGAATAAAATTAATTAGAATCTGCAAACACCACAGGCACAGCAGTGGCCCCTCAGAACATCTCCAAACAGTATTATGCAAGTGTGTTAGTGAAAGCAAGAACATCATAGAAAGGAGCCCAGGAGAGCTTGTATTGATAAAAAAAACCAATACCTTCTAGATCCTGATGGTCAGACTCTCTCTTTGAAAAAAAATGTTTGTTACCAATTTAAATGTTTCAGGGTACAAAATTGCCCAGGAAGACTTTCAAGAACTAAAACAAATAAAATGGGATTTACATAGAAAGAAAAACAAAAAGGAAAAAGGGGAGGAAAGGAAAATATGTGGCTGTAAATAACAACATTCTCCAGAGTTTACAGCTCTGTGAGCTAGCCATGGAGACAACAAGCAACACATGTTTTTAAATAGGTGACTTTCCTCCAGGAGCTGTAATAAAAATGACTGCAAGGGAGGGGGATGTCCAGACTTACTTTGCAAAGAAAGAAAATGAAAGAAAGAAACGCTTAATAAATTCCAAAAGGAGAACATAAATCTTTTTCAATGCTCCACTAGGCAAAGTGACATAGTATGTGCACCTGCAAAAGCTGTCAAAGTCATTTAAGAAGTCCTTCCGTTACTGACGTACCCTGCTGTTTGCAGTTATTTAAGCTTTTAATTTCTGTCTTTTCTGCATTTTGAAGTGTGTAACCTTTTTTATACCTTTTTATAAAAAAAGGACAGACTTCTGTTTCCTTCCTGATCAGTATTCTAATAGCAACCAGACCATTTAAATTTATTACCACAAGAAATGATATGGCAACACTCCTTTCTTGCTGCTCCAGAACTTTATAAAGACTTAATAGACTGCTGTCATGGTTTTTTCTGTAAAACGAAGCAACAAACTTCTTTAAAGTACTCAATTGGTTTGCTTCTTCCAACTAGTTTTGCTTACATAATGAATGTATTATTTAATGTATCTACATCAAAACACCAACAGAGATTCAACTATTGCTGTATCAAAATTCGCTCATCTTCAGGTACACTGCACTGCAAGAACCCATCTCTCACTTTGCTAAGAATGTGAAGAGAGTTCAACATACATAAGCAAGCATAAAGACAAGTGCATGTTCGCCATAAGCCACTGTTGAACCATCAAGCCTGTACATAAAGTACAGCAAAGAACAACTGCAGCTGGCATGAGGCTACGTATTATTATAGTATACGTTGTACACATCCTCTTTGGTTTCTGCTCCACTTTGAAAATCCCATTCTGTAAATGGTCTGCTAACTATATAGTTGTGACAAATGCTGATCAGTGAAACTAAGAAAAGAAGGCATAAATACGGGTGGAAACAAAGAAAGTGAGAAAACTGTTCTCTTCTGCTTGCTGGTAGCCTTATAAAACGTACTACTTCAAAACAAAAATGTAGACAAAATACACAAATGCTAAAGGATTTAAATGTAAGGTGGTTACATTCTTGATTGGGCATGAAAGTCAATCTTTAAAATGTCAACTTTTTATTTAATGCTAGACCTTTCAGAAGCACAGCTTTCTTGAATGAGTGCTTATTGATCAATACTGAGGCAGGAAGTTTAACAAGGCTGCTGTTATTAATTGTCCTCAGAGTGAGAAACAAATAATCTTTTGATAAATGGCAGCACACACATAATTTCACATTTACTGGCTACTCAATACATCAACACGTATAAAGTTTCAAGAAAAGAAAAATATCTACTATGGTTTACATCTGTGAAGTACTGTTTCCTCTTTCTTAAAAATTTAAAGATTATTTATTCAGTATGAGAAAGCAAAATACATACAAATCTACTGTTACTTAAGATTCAGTATTTTATTTTACAAATCCTTCTCTACAACTCAATCACAGACATAAGTATGGCTTCACCTCCAGTAGGGAAGCAAAAGATCTTTCAATCACACTTTATAGTTAAGCACAACCCATTGCCTTCCTTTCTGGTTAGACCTAAAGCAATGGATAATGAAATCACAGGACAATGAAATCAAAGGAAAGTATTTCACATTACACTCCACTAAGTGTAAGAGCTGAAACTGATGGGATAATAAGGAAAGAAGAGATATGAAAAAGTAGTAGTTTCTAAACTTTCTCTTCTTCAATGTCCTTCTTTTCCTGGGACATGGTACCAAGAAACACAAGTTTAAATAGTGCCACAGGTACCTATTAGCTACGTGAACACCAGACCAGGATAGATGCAAGCAATAATTCTAGATTAATTTCTAGAAGAAATCCCTTCAAAGAAATTACTTGTGTGGTTTGAGTCACAGAAAGTAACACCAAGTGATGATGCCTCACACAAATAACACTCTGGTATCAGAAAACTTGTCCTGGATATAAATGAAACAGATATTATGTAGGGTGCCATATTTGCCATTATTATTATTATTACTACTACAACAACACAGGACTAATGGATAATTTAAAAACTATTATGTTGAATGAAAAAAAACCCTTCATCCTTCCTAGGACAGAAACGTTCTCTGCTTTAACAGAACCAGACATATAGATGATGTATTTGAAAGAACATGAAGTGGTTGGAAACATCCACAGCCGTATGCCATGAGACAAGTGTCATCAATTCTGAGAACGTGTTAATTAAAATCATAGGGAAACAGAGAAAACAAGTCGGCCCCCACTGATAGAAAGAAATCCTTTTCTGTGAGAATAAAGAGCCTGTAATAGCAGGAAATCCACAAAAATCTCTTTAGACACATAGACAACCAGAAATGTGTAGGAAAGAGTACAGACACAGTACTCAGAAAGGAGAAGCAAGCTGTACTGCAACAGAGATTTCCACTGACTTCTATAATGTTAAAGGAAACATTAATATCCATGCCAAGGTGGGATTTATTGTAAGGAAGGATAATAGACTTTTGAGATACTTAGTCATGGATAGCATATTATTATTTACATTCTAAATTACTCTGGTGAAAAATTAACAAACTCCAAGCTTCCTACCTTTTATGCATGCTATACACCTGAATAGAGACAATATCTGAGAATTTTGCAACACTGCTTTTGATTGTTAAGGACTAATTATGCTTCTGCAAATATTTTTTCAGAAATTTTTATGTTTTTCTCCAAAACCCAAACAAACCCCCATTTTCTAAGAAGAATTACAAACTGTTTTCCCTTAGGACGCCTGCACCATCTCCTGGCCCTCTAAATCAGATCAAGGCCCCATGCTGCCCGCAGTCAGGTATCACTTCCAAATAGCCAGATCTCGCTCATTCTCAGTGGCACAGAGGCTATTCTTAGCAAAAAAGGCCATTTTAAGCTGACACACTGTGGCACCATGCCACACATCATTCTAGCTGCAGAGAATGCATGAGCTGAAGGCAGCCTGGCTTCACTTTAATTGGCAACAAGCACAAGCGTTAGTCTTTTAAAACAGGATGCAGAGATTTTCAGTGCCATTTGCAACAACTGAAGTGAGCAGCTTTTTCTAAACAAGTATTCTCTATGGAATTTTTTGTGGATGATTTTAAGAATCAGATTCATCAGGCAGAACGTCCAATTACAATAACTAAGAAAAATATCACTTATTTTCCCTTTCTGATGGTTATCAGTGCCTTAAGTTTATTCAATGATTAGAGGGAAGGGAAATCACAGAATGGAGAGAGAAGCAAGAAGATAAGGGCGATCGTGTGTCAGAAAAGTAAATCTGATCCATGTCTATGCACAAAGGCAGAAAAGAGAATGTTGTTTTGACATAACAGCAAAGTCAAGAGACCTGGAAGTAACTCCGTTGCACAGTGTTTAACTTCAGTGAACTGAACAACTGTAAACACAGTTCATCTGCCTGGAACATGCTACCTGTTTGATACAATTCTTAAAAAGGTAAAACAGAGACTGCTGGTTAAATTGATCTTTTGATTCAAATGTGCGCTGTATCATTAGATTAGAACTATCACATGTAAAATCACTGCTAGAAGTGTTGTTTGCAGCTCACATGTGACTTTTTCCAAGAAAAACTTACCAAAACCCCTGGAGTTAAAATGCATGATGTGGACGTATCCTACATATAAAAACCATATACCTCCAGACTTCAAGATTCTCTACACAGTGCTAATGAACCTGGCTGGCACTCAGATTTAGATGCTACTCACTAATTTCAGATATTTTAGGGCCTAAATTACACAATAAACAGCAGGAGAGATGCATCATCAGAATGCAATGTAGATTCTAGGTGGGCTGAGCGCCCTTTGATCATGCCCCTCTCTCTCCACTTACTACAGAAAGAGCCTGAAGCAGCACTGCTGCTAACTTCAGCATTTCAGTACCATCTAAAACTGGGTTGCATCTGGGCTTTCACATTCAGAGACACCAAGATCCTTGAAGTAATGGCTTTTCCTGTTTCTTCTTCTTCTGCCTCCTTTTGCTTCCAGCAAACCTTTATTCTTTAATTAAAAGTCTTTAACTTTCAAGCCAGAAGGCAAAGGCAACATGGAAGCTGGAATACAGGTCCCAACCACTTGCTTACGTTTCTTCTGGCTCCCTGTTTTGGCTAGGTGGAGCCAAAACACGACCCATGGAAGATAGAAGATACACAGCAAATTAAAGCAGAGCATACCACTGCTACATTAGATGTCAAGAAATTCTCCTGTTAAAAAAAAAACTAATCCAGTTATTTCAATGAACTACTAAGGACAGAAAGGTTCATCCAGTTTTGAAGGTGCTTTGTGAAATAGCCTTTTTTTTTCTGATCCTTAGAACAAAGAAACCTTGGTAGGTTACCCTCAGAAAGGCTGCCTTTCTATTTGTTAGGAACTAAAATAGGTGACAATAATAGCCAGAAATAGCATCTGGAAACTTTTTGCTTGTCTAAGTGTCTCTCTCAGCAGGATAAATAAGAGGTAGATGACTTTGTCCTGAATATCCAAGCATTCCATGAAATGCCCAAAGGGTAACAAAAAATTCCAGAGTGATTTCCTCACCAGCACCCTATCATGTTTTTTTTTTTAAAAAAATTGGTGTCATGGTAATTAGTGGAGAGATTTCTCAAGTGTTGCCTACCACAAAACTTAAAAGAGGAAGGGGCAGCCACAAGGTTTATGCTAGATTACAGGTGCAGAGCAAACAACAGAAGTCTTCTGAAGAGACTTGCAAAAGTCCCTCACTTAAAACCGTGGTGAGAAGAGATCAGGCAGAGAAGGAGAGCTCACCTAAAACCACACTGAATTAAAACAAATCAAACAAGCTTTACAAACTTACACCGCATCTTTTTTCTTCAATTGTGTTCACTGACTAAATTCAAATCAGTCACTGTCACTGTTTAGAGGCTGTATCTCCTATCGAGGGGGGAGGGAGAAGGTTTGAGTCATCTTGTAATTATACCTCTCCTTAGAAGCATATATTAAACTCATAGAATAGTTAGCGTTGGAAAGGACCTTAAGATCATCTAGTTCCAACCCCCCTGCCATGGGCAGGGACACCTCACACTTAACCATGCCACCCAAGGCTATGTCCAACCTGGCCTTGAACACTGCCAGGGATGGAGCATTCACAACCTCCTTGGGCAACCCATTCCAGTGCCTCACCACCCTCTCAGTAAAGAATTTCTTCCTTATATCCAATCTAAACTTCCACTTTTTTAAGTTTTTATCCGTTGCCCCTTGTCCTGTCACTACAGTCCCTAATGAACAGTCCATCCCCAGCATCCCTATGTTCCTGAAGTATTATGCATGCTACCTGAAAACATCTAAATGTTTAAATTGCATAAAATCCAGACGATCTTTCCATTAAAAAAGAAGAAAAAAGAAAGGAAGTACTGCTTAATTTCTAAGAGGGGTTCTGTTGTAAAAAGCAAGGCAAAGGACGCATGTGTGCCCGTACTACTTTGGAAAGGTATCAGAGCCACGAGAGGGCACTCTCGTAATCTACAATTTGAATTTTTCCTGCCTAGCTTTTTCATTTTTAATTAAAAGGAAGTCTGACTGCTTTGCGGAATGAAGAGATCTTACTTGACACACCAAGACAAAAGATTTTTCTCCAAATTAAAGGAAGCTAATGTAATCTACAATATTTTCAAATGATAACACATTATCTAAAGAAACAGAATTTTCTAATAAACCAAAGCTTACTTCAAACCTACATTTTAAAGAAACAAAGCATGATTCATATTAGAAACTACCTCTTGCTGTTTATGACATCTGTCAATTTGTAATATTTTAGGCAGTGAGAGTACCTCCAGCTATATAACCAGTATTATCTGTGGATGCTAGGCATAGATGTGATCTTAAACACATTATCTGAATCCAAATACAGGTAAATGCCCTTAATCAGAGTTTTTATGTTTCTGAAGGTATTGTGGAGTTGTCTGTGGGTTTGGTTTTTGTTTGTTTGTTTCGTTTGTTTATTTTGTGGTGTTTTTGTTAAAGGGGTTCCAGTCACAGAATATGTATATCTAAGACTGCAGTATCACAAGAATTCCCTCTCCTCTCATCTTCCCAGAAAAAAGTGTCTTCAGAATAGCCCACTCTCACCACTTTTTTTCAGGTTAGGAGGGTAATCAGTTACTCGACACCTTTTGTAGCTAATAATTATGTCATTCATTTTACTGGCCATTGCAGGGGTATTGATAAATCGGACACTCCTGAAGGTAAGGTTATTCTGAACACATCCTCCTGCCTGACACTTGCTATCTTTGTTGAACAGAAGCCACGTATACCTACTGCCAGCTGAATTATATATTGTCTAGTTACTAGGATACACTTCAGTAAAAGTTTAAGAGCTGTATTTGAAAGAAGCTTTCAAAACCAGAATAAATATGGTAATTCTCTTCTGTTTGAAAATATCAAGAAAAAAGTTTAGTCTAACTTGGCTTTCATTTACTTATGCAAGTGTTTCTAAAACATTCTTAGGCACTGTATTTAGAACCTGCCTAGTCATGGGAAGTAGTTCACTTGGTTTCTTCTATATACAAACATTTAAAGCACTGCTGACACATAGGGATTCCTGGTAAGTCCACACTTCGAAACCAAACCCTGTTTCCATTACAGCTGCAAGGTAGTGCATACCTAAAGGTACAGGTATTACACATATTTCCTTAGAGACAAGGGGGCATTGCTGTCTAACTAATTATAAACTGAACTGGTAGTTCTTATTTAGTATTCTGCAAATCTTCAAGAATGTTTCACTAGCCACTGAATACATTAGGACTATTGACATCCTGAAATTCTCCATTTTTTATAAGCTACCCTATCACCTGATATAACAGTAAAATCACAAAGGTCATATTCATGAAGTCGAACAGATCTTCCTGGAATTCTATCCAGACCTATAATAAACATGCTTACTTTTTAATAATACATTAAATAAGAACAATTTTATAGAGTCCTCACTACATCTAGGCCTCTGTCTACCAAGAAATCTGCATCACCTGGGAGCTTATAATGAAATAGCATTAAAATAGATTAGGCAAAAACTGAACGTGCAGTAGTCTAATACGTGCACTGCTGTACCCTTCTCATCAATAGTTAAATGAAGTCAGCTATATCGTTGGCAAGATACCGCGAGAAGAGCTGAAGCAATCTCATCCTTGCATTAATTTTCATTTAAAAAATTTTAGCTGCTAATTCACCTAATTAATGTAGGAGAGATGTATTATTATATCTAGGCATGAAACAGTTAACAGCAGTGCACATGCCAAGGTTTTAATAAGGCTTAACAATAAAAAGCTTCAGTCCTCCACTTTCGCTAGATTTTGTGTTGTGGTTTTCCCTTGCTTAGGGCAATCCATCTGTTAATGTTGACTTGCAATACAGTTAAGCTCACACCAGTATAAAAAGCCTAGAACAGCTAACCTAAGCAAGAGTAAGCTCAAATGAATATTACGGAGATAGAACAATTCATCTTAGGCAAAGATTAATTGTGTGTGCGCACATGTGCAGGCACACAGGCACGTATGATGGCACTCCTGTTTATTTCTTTTCTTTAGGAAAGACTTTCGAAACGAAAATGATAGGAGGGCTAGCTGATCGCTACAGTTTGCAGTAACACAATTATTTACCCTCTGATTAGGCCTTGACAGCTATTTTACACGCTATAAATTGTTCTGATTTACTGTTAATTTTTTAAAAGTCTATTGCCAATCCGGAGAAAAAAAAAAAGAAAATACAATAAACCCTCTATGACAGCAGTGATAAAGCTTAGTAAATATTCATTGTAAAAAATGGCTCTGCACTGTGACCACTGCTGGTATTCTCCCTGGGCCAAACTGGCCTTGTTTTCAATAAAACCAGAGAAGTATCCTTTCCCTTGAGCCCTGTTAGGCTGAGGCTGCAGTTGGAACTGTCATCTTCACACAAAAGCAAAGGGGCTGGGTTTTACAAACGCAAAGCCTAATTGGGAGATCTTCATGGCTGTACCCTTGACATTTATTAAGGCCTCATCAACAAAACAGGAAATAACCGTACTAATTAGCAGACCCACAAATAAACTGCTATTTGTTGGAGTAAAAGCAGATTCACTTCCTATTGTAAAGGAAACATCCTCCCAGACCCCAAAATCCTATTATGAATCAATTATTAAAATAATCTTTTACAGTGAAACAAAATTTCATACCACACAATGTTTTGAAGTAAATGTTTTACTGCATCTCGGTAACTATTAGTATTTATGGTTGTTTCTAAGAAGTAAAGAATGAAAAGCTTAACGCCTGCATATAACATGACAAAATATTATACCAAATTCTTTATATTTACAAGTTTCTAAATGTTTCAGTATGGAAGAGAATAGCAATAAAGTGCAGAGGTGGCCCTTGTTTGGAAGCAAGATGATCATTAAAAGCAATCTCTTTCATTTGTTTTTGTTTACATTTTGGGGTAAATTCAAATACACTGATATTGCAATTTACTTTCTCATCCTTACCTTAAATATACACCAAAATGCACAAACTGCACATTAGCACTATCCTTATACTGTTATAGACACTCACGGGCACCATTATTAGAAATCTAGGTGGAGAGGTTCATTTGCAGGATAAAGAGTTACAGAAAAAAGGATTAAACCTGACAACAGCAGCTACCTGTGAAATTCACTTCTAAATGGCAGATTCAGTACTAGAGCAGTCTCTCTCATACACATGCACTTGTGAATTCAAATATATATTTTTATTTGGATGCCAAGTTTAATATCACCACTTATTTGTAAAGAACTTACATTTATGTTACCCTATTCAAATACTTAACAAGAACAAAAAAAAACCCCAAGAGCAGCAATAGTAGACTTTCTTTTTAGAAACATTTTGGTTTCTTTGCTTTTGGGAAGCAGGAAGAAGTGGGAATAGGATGAGTGAGAGGTGAAGGAGACTATGTGAGAGCAGATTTCTTGGGAAGTGATCACTATTTGCTCCTTCCTGCTCAATGGGCTCATGTGACATTTGGAACAAGAGCTGGGGAGAACACACAGGACCTTCAACAGGGCAAAATTGCAGGGCTATTAGCTACAAGCTTTGTTAGTAAATAAACCCAATATATGTATACATGTACATAAACACGCGTGTGTATATGTATATATGAAAACAAAACTATGGACTGATATGCACTCCTGTCTTGTTTTCAAAACTAAAAGATGACTGGGAGAAACAGCAACAATGATATTAAAGGATTTAGCCATATACAGCTGTATAACCACAAAAGCATGCAGAAGTGAAATTGTTCTGTCCAAACGCAGGCCTTCAAAAGAAATATTAAATTGTACCAAGGTAAATTATATTCCTTCACATCCCTGGACTTCTGTACCTAACAGTATGCAGCACTACCATATCAGTAAATTATTGCAGATTTCGCTAATAAAAGCAGACTCTAAAAATTCACTGACTACAAGGATACATTTGTGTTACATATTTACACAGATACATACAATTGTAAGCTCACCTACACTAATCTGTGATTGTTGGCTTATAAATCATTAAAAGCTTTTTAGTATATCACACAATCAAATTATTTGGGTGGGGGAAAGTTGCTATGTATTAAGAAGACAATTACCTATTAGCAACAAACATTTGAAGAACTATTCATGTTATTAACATTCGAGCTCTGTACTCATACGTTTAGATTTGTGTATCTCTCTTCTGATACTCAATGAAGAAAATCTACTGTACACAAATTCTCAAAAGAATCCTAGCACTACAGCTCCCGTACATAAAAGTACGGATATAAAAGTATACTGAGGGCACATAGTTTCAATCATGAAAAAAAGTACAAAGTGAAACCTACCTAAATAATCAAAGCAGGAAGTCTAGTCTTCGTATTATAAATAACCCTACTAAAAATAATGACCTAATACTAATGTACAATTTTAACATAATTTAGCAATAAACTGCAACAATTTCACATTAAATTTTCACACTTGTTATGGATAAAAACTGATTAAAAATCAAATTGATTAAATAGACAATTCAGATTTTTATCATTGCAATATCTCAAGTATAAAACAAAATTTTATTAGATCCACTGTACTGAATTTCTATACTTAATTCCCATACGAAGAAGACACATGCATTAAAAATCCATGTATAAACATTAATTATATGTATTAAAAACATGCAATAACAATATAAAATATACACCCACACATTAAAATATGTACATATGCAGGCATTTATTCCCAGAAAAATGTGTTACAAAAAATTATTTTATGAAATTAAACTGTCAACATGAATCCAAAGATATGAAAACACTTGCCAAAGTTGAGATGCTACACCTGTTACTTCAAATCAAGACTAGAAAGGTTCACAGAACAAGAGGACAAGAGATTGGCACTGAAATATCTAGCTGATTTATTAATAAAATAATAAATCATAACTAGCTAAGTAAGGATAAAGGCCATATGACTGCCAAATCAATTTATTATAAATACAAAATGAATGTGCCCCACTATAAGAAACAAAAAAAAGATAGCATAACACAGATCTATGAATAGACCAGAATGTATTGTCTGTGAGAAGCTTTTATCAAAAACAGCATTTAAGAGTCAAATCTCTTACACATCTCCCGAGCTTTCCCCTCTCAACAGGGATAAAATATGAATAGCATTTTTCCTCCATTCAGCAGTATAGGAGTATTTCTATAAAGTCTGTTAATCACTATCCAAGCACAGACAGTAAAATAACCTTAAACAGATTCACTGCTGAATTAGTATTAAGTGGCAAAAATCTTCCTCATACATATATGTGGATAAGAACAGGAGTTTCAGGTGCCTTACCTGTGCCAGTCTTCGTTTTTCAGAGTTTGCTCTTTTCTCACAATGCAATGTGTAGACAGGAGTAGTCCGTACTGCCCCAGCACTGCAAGTTCCATACTCTTCCTCACTCTCCTATGCAACAAAACAGCTTTAAATTCCTTTATTTATAATCATTATCTGCAAAGTACCCTCCATATTATGCATGCAGAATGCATCCAAATTATCTTGCCACAATCTATTACTGTCATGAAAATACCATCTGTAGGAAGAAAATCAAATTTTGCTTTTCAAGAAGCTGAATTATCAACATTGTCATTTAAAATATGAATTGTTCAAATGTCTAGGAAATATTTTTGAAAGTTTTCTTAAAATAGCATAAGATACATCTAAAACCCAGATCATTCTTCCTGTAGAAAAATCTCATGTGGAAACAAAATTTTCAATAGGAAAAGCAGCCGTAAAATGCCTAAAACCCATCTTTTCTGATATTTTTGCAAGGCTGCTTTTCCACAAATTAATCCTTCATTTTTAAACACTGCCATTGTTCACCTATCTTATAGAACCAAAAAGAACAACTACACTTTCTGAAATACATTGCACTGTAAGACGCTCCCCTCTCAAATTCTCAGCTTGAAGCAAAGGCTTCGATTGTGATATCAAAGCAATCAACTTTATGAAAACATACATCCTGTTAATGTATCTTTGAAGACCTCTGTTGTTCCATGATAAAATATGCAAACAATAAAGAGATTATTCAGTGGATGCATAGAATGACAGATAGTTGCCAGAGGGCTCGTTATGAAAAATGTATTGTTGAACAAAGGGCTAAGCATATTTCAAAAGTCATTAAAAACACAAATCTCATGTGATTTGTAAAGTATAAGCTTCAAACTGATACAGGAATCAATGTGAGAAAGTAAAAAGTATACTACCTACCTTGTGTTTTAACTTACTCTTCACTTCTTTTATTCCTTGCCTTGCCTGATATTTTGCCTAGAAAAATAAATGGACTTAAGTAGCTCTGCAAAAGGCTGGCTGTAGCCATGGAACATGCTTTATAATGCCATACTAATTTTACTGTTTTTTTTACACAATACCTGATGATATAAAGAAGGGCAATAACCTTTATCACAAATTTCATACATGTATTGTCAGTATATTTTTTATATTTATGCCTTGCCTGTATATTAAGGATTTTTCTCCAGTACATGCACCCCAATGCTGTGAAAACACACATACTCAAAAATTCTCCAATATTACTAAGGTCAAGCTAAAAGCGGTCATGTACTCCTTTATTTGAAATTGTCCTTTAAATTTAAAGGGGTATTTAGCAGTAAGGCATGCAAGATTTTTAAGATGACTGTTACGATGTTCCAGTCTGGCAACTTGCAGGGCAACATCAATCTTAAGAGAAATGATTTCTTATGCAGATGGAGATTTTGCCCAGTGTTGCTGAACAGTGTAGTGCTGCTACTTAGGGGAGAATTCTGTGTGTATTAAAATAGGCAGCCAAGGATCACTGTTGCATAGAAAACAGCCGAGAATAAAGAAATGAATTATCAGTACAGAATATTGCGTACTTACATTTAAAAACATTGAAAAAACAAGGAGAGAGAAGGGGTAGGGAAAAAAAAAGAAAAAGGGGGGTGGGGTGGGGCAAAGCACCAAAGCCCCTAACCCTAACAGAAGAAAAAGGTATCTTTGTTATATGAGTACAGGAAAAAACTATGAAAGTCTGCAAGGTTGTCTTGAAAACAAGACTTTAAAAAATATATTTAAGGGCATAAATATGTGGAAGCCACCTATTTTTTCTGTGTGTTTCTGTACATAGGATTTCAGAAAAAGAAAATCATTTTCTCGAATCAAGAGGTCAGAGAGTCTTTTTGATCCTTAAATCATACATCTATAAGCTCAATAACAGCACAATGGGGTGCCATGTAGCAGATGCTAACCTGAGAGACAATTTAAACTTTCCAGATCATGCTCACAGCATTTGGATGAATTTTGGAGTGCTTTGCTCTAACTGAGGAACGGTACCAAACACATTACTCAAGGCTACCAATCAGTTATCTAGCAATTAAGAAATGCCTATTTCATTTCTCTAGTAGAAGGCACTACAAAGGGCAACAGCATAAGAACCTAAATGGAGTATAAATTTGAATACCTTATATACATAGATCCTTACAAAAATTACCAATGTTTCCTGGCATACACAGAAGTTCACTCTGAAGAGCCTTTATTGTTAAGGACATAATTATCAAAATTGAAGGCTGGGAGAAGACCATACAACCACAGTCTAACCTAGTGCAAATTGAAAAAGAATAATTTGCAGATAACCTGTTAATGAACCATTTTTTAAATTATAAATGAATCCATGAATATGAAGCACATTTAATTTATTTACCTGTTTTTCTCCATGACTGCTGTGTTTTTCAACTGATGTAAAATTAAAAATTCTGTTTGAAAAGTTTACTTAAAATACACTTGCTCAGATTGATGTACTGATTGATTCAGGGCTACTTATTATGCATCCAACTAGTGAAACATTTTGAAAAGCAAAAAGGAAGCCAAAAGTCTTTTCCCATATACTAAAAATGCAACCTTAAAATACTTCCCACTTCATTTGACACTACTGCCGTTTTCCTATACCGCATAGTACCATATAATGTCACATGCTTTATTGGTTAGACAGTCTTTGAAACCAAGATCTTTTAAGCTCAAAAGTATAAGCATTAAATCCAGCTAAAAATGAGTATGCTAGTATCATCTTTAAAAGAGAGATGATAGAAGAGACTTGCTGCACATATTACCGATGCTTTACCACATCTTTTCAATAGTGCAGCACTTTGAGCCAAAGTGAAATTGCATCTGTGTAAGCCAGGACTCCATTTGTCCAGCACAAACTGTATGTCTTCTGAGCAGAGATCTCTACATCATGTTAACACTATAGACTATGTAACTATATACGATAACACTGTATTTATATTACATATAAATGTAATATTTACAAAATGTTTTTTACACTCACGTTAATGCCTGTGCTGTGTTACAGGACTTTAGTGTAAATGAGAATTTCTATTTTCAGAGTCCATATTTCAATCATATTGTCACTAGGTTAGGAAGAATTTACAGCTGTATATCAAATATCTAACTGATTTTCAAATAAGCTTCTAGCATATATTATAATTGAAACAAAAACAGCACCCTGATGCTCTGAAAATCTCTGTTGTTGCATACAATCTATCTGGGAGACCAGATCAACTCTAAATCCTAGTGCTATATGAGAAAATAAATGAAGCTAGAACTTTCTACAGGCTGAAGTGTTTTTCTGTAATACATTTATAAAATGCTAAGGTTTTTAACTATTCAGGAAGAATGAGAGATTGTAGGAATTTGCAGTATTTTTATGTATTATTTATTTGAAATAGAAGATCTTACGAATTTATATGCTGTTTTCACAGCCGGAGTGGCTTTGGTCATTGCTGTGTTGATCAGTGCACCTCCTTTCTGAAAGACATAAAAGATGTACTTCAGTAACATTTTAACATAATTCAACCTTAAGACAACAGCAAGGAAAAATAAACTATGTACTTTAGAGAAATGACCATCTTCGTTTTAAATCAGTAAGAATAACCACAGCTGTGTTTGCTCCCCAACCTGCTGTCTGCAGCTACACAAGGGTTACAGTACATCATTATCATAGCTGACACATTTATCAATGCATTCTAAAAGAATGATGTATTTTCATTGTTTATTCATTGTAACTATTTCAAAATCAATTCAGAAGTTATGGCTATTTTTCATGCTTTCCTACCATATTTATTATGCAACTTAAAAATACTTTGACCTGACAGAAAGAACTCCTCTCATTTAATCACACAAGAATTCTCTTAATCTAAAATAATATATTTTAGTAATCCTGCAGAATAACAAGGTTATACCAAGGGTCTTCTGCTAGCCAGACTGCACAAATCCATTTCAACAAAACTGCTATTTACTAGAAGTGATAAACTTTGCATCAAATTCTGCTGTCACACCTAATTCACAGTTACGGAATGTAACATGATACAGACAGCAGCGTTCCCTGACTATACAGACTGAAAAACCTTGTGGGTTTGGGCATTTGTTTTGTGTATGGCGCTGTTTGCTTCTTACAAAAAAACCCAAACCTTCAAAAAAAAAAAGAAATATTGCAGAAACCATACACATGGTATTTATTATAGAACGCACTTATATTGCCTTGCAAATAAACAAACTTTTACAATTACATATATGTATGTAAAAGTACAAAGATTTAGAGAAAAGGATAGCCAGTATAATTACTTAACCAAGCTTATACCTTCACTGTGTGCATCCACTGCTGATAAGATCTTGAATTTCCTGAAATAGAAATGTAAAATATAACACAATTAAATGTACATTCAAAACTTTAAATGTTTCAAGCCTCCTCACAATCTGCATAAAAAATTCCCTTAGAGGATTATTCATTAATTTCATTCTTTCCAGACAGACAAGGAATGTAAAGATAAGAATGTGTACAAGAAGAAAAAAAATGAAGTATTTCTTATTTCATGCTTTCAATTTCTTTTCACTGAACAGAGTTTTTAATTCCAATTGAGGTAGAAAGATAAATTAAAACTACAATAACTATAACATTCTGCTAAAAAGGCTAAAAAGAAAAGCATGTCTCCAACGAAAGAACAAGATATAATGAACTGAATTCAAGCTTAATGATCCCACTGAGCAAACTTTCAAGTACAAAAATTACATGGACTGCAGATGATACCATCCCAAGGAAAAAGAAGGAGAGAAAAGTCTAAGCATTATGGCATAACCATATACTCCTGTGCAGGAAAAAGCCCTTTTAAATTATTAATCATATCTACTTTCTTTCACAAAGGAAAATTTCTAAAAGGCAAGTGAGAGCTACTGGCTTTTGTAGAACTACTGAGGACCATAGCACCACTAAGCTGGCTATAAAGCGCTCAATTCTACCGAGCACTTGATGAAGAAATGAATACTATTTCCTGTTGAACATCAAAGATTGGGTACCTGATCCTTGAGTAAGTTTTAGAATACATCAGTCACCTGAATACTCCAGTACTGGGAGCTCTTTCTAACCCCAGACGAGACGAGGCAAGAATGCCAAAGTTGCAGAGAGTTTTTCTGTTTTGAAACATCCTTGACGTTACAGACTTTTAACAGGAATTCACAAAACTTCTTAAGCCTTGCCATAATCAATTAACTAAGGCCTGGGTGGAATTACTGCAGTGGCTAGTGGAAAGCCAACACATTCTCCTAGAACATGGCTGAGAACTAACTGGATCATTGTAAAAGGTATTCTCAAGTTTCTCAATGAGGTGAAAAAAATGAGCTGTTTATACTCATATCAGGCACTTTCACCCACTCCACTAAATTCTTTACAAACAATTTCAAGAAAGCCAAACTCTCAGGAATGATGGTGCAAGTGATAGCAATAGTCGCTTAGAAAGGAGAGAGCCTGATAATGATGATGCTCCTATCTCCAGTAAGAACAACAAAGCACAACTTTAGGCAAACATGGTTCACTTTTTACGTCTTCGATCTGGCTCCCTGGAACCACCATAGGAAGCAGTATACAAATAACATGTAACCAGGTGACATTTAACCACTGCTAGTGCATTAATGGAATTTCAATGAATCATAAGTACTTTCTCTAACATGACATTTTATAACTTCAAATTCTTATAAACTATATTTCTACAGCATCTGGCTTGTGATGTCCTTAACAGTGACTTCTTCCACATCTGAGCTTTCTTTGTCACAGCTTATGACTAATGCAACTACTAGAGTCAGTAAATGAGTTCACCGAAAATCAACAAGAAGTTAAACTCTCTTCTAGTTGTGTAGAAAGACTTTAGGGAAAGCAATGAAGAAAACAGATACTCATCTACAGAAAAGGCCATGGTAACACTGCATACCCCCAGCAAGAGTTGAACTTCCTAAAACTAGTAAGAAAATGCTGACTACTTGAAATAAATTATTATTAAATGAGAGGTTCAAAGGTTTTCAGTTTTCCTTATACTATCACCATTCACATTAGACCAACTAGTAAAACCCATGTGATTACAAATTATTTTATGGATCTATTCTACAAGAATACAAGTGCTAAGCCTAGCATCACTATATTCTTGTATTGAAGTTACATAAAACTCTTGAGATCTAATACTTCCGTTACATGCATAGCTCTGGGGAAAATAAAATTTTAAGTGAGAACTGTAATAAAGAAGGCTGACAAATTCCTTTTCGTATTCTTTTTGACCATTTTACTGGGGGGGGAGGGGAAATCATAAAAACTAATTCAACCTACATCTATTCTCCAATTTCCAGTTTAATTTTCTGTGCTGGAAAAAAGCAAATTAAAAAAGAGATTACTTAAACACTTCTCACTTGATTCAGTAAATTTTAAATAACACTCTCTATAGCTAAGAATATGCTCACCTGTCCTTTTAATAGCTTGTACCTTACACTAACTTTCTGTGACTTTTCTGAAGTCTGAGTTTCACCTGTTTGTTTAAAACCTTGGGCTTCCTGATAAAGTTGGTGGGAGTTAACTCTGCAAAAAGATCATATTTCTACACCATTAGCCTCACAAAATGTCACCTTTAATTGCATACATATTGTTAGCCCTGCACTTCATAACAATAATGAGACAGCAGTTATGTAAATACTGAATATGTGCCCTAAGCAATTTGTCCACAGCCTGGCAATATACAGCTTGTCTGACTTGAAAAGTACACACGCAGTGCCATCTAACCGAGAACTGCTAGCAAAGCTGAGCATTCCCTCCCGAGCAGAGCCAGGTGAGACGTGGTTCACAGGCTGCCAGAACACAGCCAGAAACAAGCTTTATTTAACTTCTATTGCAGTTTTATTGCAGCCTGATGACCCCCTAACTGCAGTCAGCAAGCAAACTCTGAATACTGACATCACCTATCTGAATAATGGATGCTCAATGGCTAAAATCTGTTTACAGAGAAGCATAACTTACCCTAAAAAGGCAGAAAAGAAGTAAATCTCTTTATAACTAACCCCATGTTAATCGAGGAAAAAAAAGCACAAATTATGTGCTAGATCATAGCACAAGACACAGAGGGCAGGAGAAGGCAGTGAGAATCTTGAACAAAAGCATTTAAATACTCTTAGTATAAAAAAGGTGTTTTGCAGAAGGTGAAGACGGCTCTGCATCACTCGATGATTTCTTGGGGGAGAGACTGGTGCTTCTAAACTACTTTCAAGACTGACCATAAAATAGCATTTCTGCTGTCATGCATATATAACAATTGAGCTGTACTAAATGTTTCACAGGAAACCACTCAATAATCCTTTAATAATCAGGAATGGAATAAGCACACACTATTCTATACGGGTTAACTTTGTAAGCTAGCTAATGTGAAAAGTGTTATAAGAATTGTCAGTGAACATACAGAAATAACATAAGGAATAATACTAATGTTTAGGTGGTAAACTTCCATTGTCGCTTCTCACATGACATATAAACATTAAAAAATTTCTCCTCTTTTATTAGAGCAAGTGGAAGAAATAAAATTTGTCTAAAAATTTGGGAAATCACTCCGATTTCTGCATTACAGAAATAATGATGTGAAAAAAGAAGTTTATGGAAAACATAAGTAGCAAATATTTGCAGCATAAATTTCAAAATTTTAAAAGTACAATTGACAGAATGTATCATATTATAAAAATCTGCAGTAAAAAAATGTAAGTAATATAGTGATATTTCATCATACACTGAAAATTAAGTATTATTTTACTGGATTACCAAAATATCTTCATTTACTATACTGCTATAATATAATATATGATACATATTAGTAAGTGTCCCAGCAGTCATTTGTTATAGGCTAAATCCAAGAACCAATGGAAACAGTGAAACAGTAAAAAAATCAGTGACTTCTAAAATTTACAGAACATCATAAGGACTTCATCACGTTGAACAGCTCCCAAAGAAGCATCATCAATGAGTACACCCAAATTAATCCTATACCTCCACCAAAGCCTCCTGCTGTGATTTCTTCTTCAAAAACATCCGAGAATCCTCTTCCTGCATTTAATTTTGATAGCCGACCATCAATAAACTGGCAGAAAAAAAGCAAAGAAAGAAAGAATGAAGTCACATTTTGTTGTCCCTTCTGTTGTTACAGACACATGAGCACGTGGATTCACATCTATATACAAGTGTACAAAGACTGAAATGATCCAAATATGTCAGAAAAAGTCAAAATAAGATAATTAATGATGAAACATCTCAGAAGTATGAATACTTTCTTTTCCAGTATTACTAGGCTTCAAAGAAGTACAATGAGCACATTCTTAAGGGTTTAAAATTCTCTCAAGAAGCAACCCCTCTCTTTTTATTTTGAAAAGGCTAACTCAAGCCTGAGAGATTAAGTGAGAAAGCATTTTTCCAGTTATACACAGTTCACCTTCTAGCAAGAGCTATCAGTTATGCACTGGTACTAAACAGTACATAGGAACTAACCAGAATTAATTATTTGGCTATCTGTTTTACCACAGATTATCCAAACAGTGTCAGTGACAATCTTATGCTTGTCAGTGAACAGACCTAGTGACATGAAACAAATTACTTTCTCAGACCAGAAAATAATTCTAGCAGCAAAAACAAGGCAAGTACAAAGCTAACCATTTCTTTCTCTTTCTTCTCTAAATTCCTTATTTATTTTTTTTATTTTACTCCAAGTTGGCTTTTCTCCAAATAGGTTGGTTCATGGTCAGACCACTCTGGGATCACTGGATTATTTCACATTAAGAAAAAGAGATAAGAGCATCCTTAGCTACTGCTGTGGGGAAAAAAATCCAAACAAACCACGCCACATCCCTTCCATCCCCAGCCTTTGAACTGTAAGACGTTATCTCTTTTGGGAAAGTTATGAATTCATTCCATACTATAAACTACCGTAAGATTTATGGTCATACTCACCATTTGGTAAACCCTATCAACAGAAGGCTGAGACACTGACTAAATTTTAGAGGATCACTCCAACAGAGTATTTAATGTAAATACTGACAAACAGAACTGTTAGCAAAAAGATACTGGAGACATTATTTGGAAAGCTAAAGCCCTGATAGAATTAAATCTGGCCAGGGATGGCCAAGGCAACATGAAAAGTTTCTGTATGTAGGATGGTGACAAAAGGAAGTCTAGGGGAAATGTGGGCTGGAAATGGAAATGGAAATTCCCCAGCTGAAAATGGGAGACCTGGTTATTTGGGATATGGAGAAGGCCAAGGTACTCAAAGATCTTTTTGCCTCAGTCTTCACCAGCAAGAGCTCCAGCCACAATGCCCCAAGTCACAGACGGCAATGGCAGGGACTGGTAGAATGAAGAACCACCTGATGTAGAACATCAGGTTCGAGACCATGTAATGAACCTGGAGGTGCACAAGTCCATGGGACCCAATAAGATGCATCCACAGGTCCTGAAGGAACTGGTGGGTAAAGTGGCTAAGCTACTACCCATCATATTGAGAAGTTGTGGCAGTTCACTGAAGTTACCACTGACTGGAGAGGGGAAACATAACACCCACTTTGAAAATAGGAAAAAAGGAAGACGTAGGGAACTACGGGTATCTCAAGAAATGCATTTGCGTTGAGATCAGAGAGCCCTTGGTTGATTAGCACTTTCCATGAAAAACTAGTAATTCCAGTGCTATTCTTGGATTTTTAGATGACTATGGACAGAACTACCATAATCCCTAAATAATTTTTATTTCTAAGAACAAAATATAGAGCATATCCATTTCAGAAGATCTTGTTGCACAAGTGATAAAGGGTAGGGGAGGAGAGATGATGTTTGTGAGCTAAACCAAATAACTTATTTAGGCAGAAGTAAAAATTCCAAATCTATTCAACCATTATTAAAAATAAAAAGTTAGTAGAAGCAAATGCATCATCATAAATGTGATTTCCACACAATAACAGCCCAACAGCTTGCAAGAAGAGAGCTCAACTCATAAACTTTATAAATGAAATTAGAAATTACTAATACTGTTCAAAGACTTCATATTCTTCAAGTCCTAATCCTGCATTCATTACATATTTTTCCAGTTAGTACTTTCCACCATTTTAGGAACACATTCCAGTAAACGTTGCAGATTACATTACTTACATAATTACATTATTTAACAAGATATTCTAGCATTAGGGTCATGTTAGCACTAAGAATGAATTGATATTTTTCCTGGACACTCATCAGAATTATGTAACATGTAAGATGCAACTATTAATTGCTTATGTTTACAGCTTAAAATAAAGATTAGATTTAATTAAATTTAATTAGATTTAAATAAAAAATATTCATTAAAATGAAAGGAGAGCCTTTCTAAGGTTCTGAAAAAAGCTAATATAGAGACAGCATACATAATAGTACAAATATCAAATATGTGGAAAAAAAAAACCCCAGTGAGAAAAGTAGTAACATAAGTATATATTTAGTTAAATATTTAAATGTTTAAGTTACGAATTAAGAAATTAAATTAAGAAAAAAAACACTTAATCTAAAGAATAACTGTCATACACAGAATATTTAATCAGGAAATAAGAACATTTAAGGAAAAAAAATTTAATATTATTAAATATCCTAATAGTTTAACTATAACCAGGCTTTTTATAATTAAATCTATTCAGAACAGAAAACAGCTTTAGAGAACTAAAACCAGCAAACTGAAGTTCACATGTCCCTATAGTTGTGAACCCTATGAGGGTGTTTATCATATATTTACTTCTACAAATTCCTGGAAAATGTATGTTTTGGTTTAGTCTCTATCACAGCAATATAAACAGTCCTTTCAATTTCCAAAATGTGAATTCATAAACCTGATGTAAAAGGCATCTCTATAAGTCTGAGAGAAAGGCTTGAGGCTAAAAGATAATATAGGCATGGTCCCTGCAAAAATATCCTGCTTCGATTTTCACTGAAGACTATGATGCTGAATAAGGGAACGTAAATAGAAGTGTTAATGAAAATAAGATGCAGAAATTTACATTATAATAACCGAGGAATAAATCTCAAGTCACGAACTCCCTAGATTCAGCTCTGTTACATGATTCTAAGGAAGCCAGCACATACCTCTGGAGGTAAAAATAAATAAATAAATAATTGTGTCTATCAAGGTAAACAAAACACAGTTAAACTGAAGTGTAACAGTACAATTACTTAAAAAACAAAGGTTCTGATAAGAAATGGTCTGTCATTTGTCCTTTACAATTTGACGAGGCTTACAAACAGATGGGGGCGGGGGGAGATTAAATGGGTAAACGGAAAGATATATTATATGAGTTATCAAAACTCTGGTTCTCACAGATTCTTTAACAATTACTTTCCTAGATGAAGGAAATGCAATTTATCTATACCCCAGAAAAATCTCTTTCATGTGTCTAAAAATTCTATTTTAGATTAAATAAAAGCAGAGTGCCTGAATAGTACACCTGAACTTCAGGTTGGATAGGGACCGGCCCAAAAAGACATTAACATCTTGTAACGAAAAAAACAAATGTCACTGGTCAAGGTATTTATAGATAAGTGCCGGGAATGATCCTATTTACAGGTTAAAGATTTTGATACAAAAGACTGGCATGTGCTAATATGTTTGGGGCTATCATAAATAGAAAGAACATCAAAATTTAACACAGTAAAAACAAGATGATGCTGAAGATGAAAATAATCTGAATGGAAGTAACACAAAGAATTAATTCCACAATTTATTCCAACAGTGATTTCCTTGTACTTTGGTGAAAAGATACATCTTTCAAAATCAAAACAGTGATTGAATTAGAGGAATTAACATGTTTTAATATAGGGGATGGGCTGGGGATTAAAAACTTACTAATAAAAAAGGACAGAAGAAGGATTTTATAAAATAGCACAAATAAAGCTTACTTGTCAGTTATGGGAAAAAGTGCATTTAAAGTACCTATTTTCTGCTTGGTCTAGATTTAAGGCAGCTTCTAAGAACTGTTTTCTGTTTAAAAGTTTCCAGAACAAAGTAAAATACAGTTTAGTCCTTTTGAGCACAAACAACTTTGAAAACAGCTCATTTGTCAGTGGGAAAAACTGGAGAAGATGCAGCTGGGCTGAGGATTAACTGAAAAAGTAGGAGTAGCCTTTGCAACAGAAACTAGAGGAATGAAAAAAATCTACTATTAGTAGTACTATTAAACCACACACATCATCAAAATTGTTACTATTTCCTTATCCTCTAAAATATATTATTTTCTGTAGCTGAAATAAAATTAAACCAAGCTATAAACAAACTGTAAACTGACTCTGCTTAATTGAACACATATTAAAATGTAATGGGTAAGTACAGAGCCACATTGACAAGTGCATTCATTTCAGTGGAGTTAAGCTGAAGGTCTTGCTTTAGTAGCAATAGTGTGAAAACAATTTAGAAACATTGCTTGTAAGCAGTTTTCTATTAAGAAAGTTTCACACCAGCCTATCACAGTGAGATATACAAAATACAAACAACACTGTTTACTCCATTATTTCTTTCCTTTTCAATCATGTGCTGGATGCTTCAAAAGGTTTCAGATTTATTCTTTATTATTATATTTTTAATTAAAATCTTTTAATGTATAAAATAAAACACATTAAAAGTAAAGGAGCCCCATTCTATGATGAGGATTTCCTTAACTTTTACACAATTAGAAGAAACATATTTTCACAGGACTTCTACAAACTATCATCCTTGCATAAATCTTTACATTAGACACTAGCCTCTGATTAACACCAAATGTTTTTTGAAAATTAGAAGATTCTATATATAATGAATTTCCCTTATCTACCAGGGCAGTATATCTTCAAAGGAGTCCACCAGCTTATTTAAACATGAACTCCTGTGCCTCAATCATTCCAGATATCTGCAGGAAAAATATATACTTCTATGAGTAGTCTGATTTCATTCAGATTTTCCTTGATTTTACTAAAAACCTAATAATAAGATTCTTAACACTCTTTTGATGCAAAGGGGTCATGTGATGATAAGAGAGAAAAAAGAGCTACAGAATAAAAAAAATTAAAAAAAAAAAATCATTTCAAGGACTGTAACAAAACTATTACTGAGCTGTGCCAGATATTCAACAATTTGTTCTCTATTAGCTCAAAATCTGCATTAACAGATCACCTAGAAATTCTTCAGGCCACCCCTATGGCTTGGGTTTATAACATTCTCTATGCACATACTGCAAAAAGCCTAGCAATGAAAACTGCAATTACAGTACGAATCCAGGTTTTAAATAAAAGCCCACTGAAGTCCAATTTAAGTAAACACTATGCTGTTTAGGTTCTTTGGTTATGAGCCAAGACAGCTGAAAATGAAGTTCAACCATCAAGCTGGGAGATCCATAATTTTTCTTGTTTAGATAAGAAGCTGACTGGCTCTGAAGAGATGTTGCACTGGGTCTGCATCCTGGGGTTATTTTTCTGTTGAGTTCCCCCTCCGCCTGCTTTTTAACCACAACTGAAGATTTAAAAATACAACAAAACTGAGAATACTTTCTGTACACAATGCACTTATAATTTATCCCAGAATTCCATAAGCTAACAGAAAGGAAAATGTATTTAAATATGTACATGTTTTACAAGTAAATCATTGAACATGGGTCATTTACCCTCTCGTACCTGTTTAAACAGTTGAAGATTAACAGCAGTTTCCAGGAACTGCTTAGTAGTACTGGAACGATGCTTCACAAAACTATTCTCACAGAATGTTATAGGCTCTCCCTAAAAAAATTAAGCAGGAAAAGTTAGATGGTAACTAGGGCACAGAAATATGCCTATTTATTTTAAATTCTCCATTAATAAATCATTTATTAATAACCAATACATGCAATTACTCTCTTTCAAGCAATCTTGATAAACATGCATCTAATTAGACAGATTTAGACAACAACAAAAAGCCCAAAATCTTCATACAATATTGAAATAGTTCTCAAAATACATTTTGCAGTTGAGTGTCTGGTTTGTAGGCCTATAAAACACGCACCGGAAGGAAAAACTAAAGAGGTTTACATTTGATTCAGGTTACCTTTATAGCATTCTTCATTAATAATTTCAGGGAAGTGATGCAAATTTTGAGGAAGAGCAGGTCCACTGCTTCAAATAATTTCACATGCATTATTGTTCAGGGTTACTCTGATTCCCTGGCATGTTAAATCAGCAATGCTACTGAACCATAACTCTAATTTAGACCAAAATATGTATCTGCATCAAGTTATTCTTACATTTATTCTACCAAACTTCAGAAGATTCATAACTATATTTCTGATTTAACAGGACATTATTAAAAGAAATATTTACTTTATTTTTATACAAAACAAAAGCTACAGACTTTTTTGAACATTGCTATGGAGAAAGTCTTGACAGATGAGATTAAAATTTAAACAATGAAATGTATTTCCATAACATGAGAAAAGAGCATAGCCTATAGTTACCAAAAACCCTGCACCAAAACACTTTGATAAAAGATAAAGAAGTACAAATTGAAAATTGTTTTTTGAAAAAAATTACTACTGAAAACAGCACTTATTTAAAAATAAAAGATACTAATAAAATTGCTTACAATCAATCAAACTGACTCTATGCTAGTCCATAATTTCATTTAAATTTGCTAACTTCATTTGCACAGACCACTGCACATTTCTGATAAGCATTCTCTCCAATACTGTTATTCTGGTCAATACTTTGTAATAAATGCTTGAAGCTTTTTGGCATGACTGGATAGATTATAGGAATATTACAAAGTTTGTGTAGTGATCAAAGTACATGAACTGATTTCATCATGAAGCCAAAAGGCCTCTCACCCAAGTTTACAAAGCCAAAGTAATTACCAGGTTAGAAAAAATTACCATAGGTCTGAAAGACAGAAAATGTGGAATCCAACAAAATGCCACACCTAAACCTACTATCAAATATTTTACAACCCAAAAGCTACATATAACAGTGCAGCCTCACAACAGAATAAAAGAAACCTCAGCCATTCAGAACAGAAAAGATCAAACACAGCTGTGATACTGATCTTCACAATAGCTCCACCACCCACTTTAAAGACAAATGTATTCATGCCCATGACCAGCACAGCATTCTCCTCCTAACCCTGTTTAACCACACATGCCACTTCACTTCATTTTCCTACCGTTCTGCCTAACTGTGCATTTATGTGCTCCCAGAACATCACAAGATGTTTCCTGCATGTGACCTAGTTGAGTTTGGTGGAGTGGCTCTGAATCATTTTCAGCTGCTCTTTACACCTTGCACTTTGTTTTTAAATAGTTCAAGTATGATCCAGGGAAATGTTGTAAAAACACTGCAATGCCATTTTTTAATCCTTACATACTATCAAAGGCTTCCCTGTTTTAAGTCTTTCTTAAGAGGTCCAATACTATTCAGCAAAGTACTTGAGTTCATATTTAATTTGGTTTTAAGGTTTACATCCTTACTTGTCTACAGAACCTCTTTCAGAAAAGAAACCTCCCTGGAAGAGCCAGAAGCCATGCATTCATCTAACATAGTTCCTCCCCCTTCACAGGGTAGCTGGAATGCTGTGATATGCAAAGCCATCTCAGCGCAGTATGTAGCACTTTGCTGATCAAGTCTCCAGGAGAAACAACCAACTTATGCTACCTACTTCTTATCCCAAGATGACTTGTGAAAACTGTACACATGCAGGACATGCTGGATCTGCCAAACAGCTTGAAATGTTTGTGGTGCTTTAAACAGCAGTGCCTTCCTGACCCACTTTGCATTAGCTATTCATGAGCTCCTAAAGACTCTTGTCTTAAGGATATGACCCCAAGCTACTTAGCAAAAAGTGCATCAAAACAAATGGAATAGTCTCCAGTGAGACATGGTGGTACAAGACACAGTGTTCCTGAGGGCAGACTCTCCTCTCAGTTCTGTAGTTCTTCCAAAAAAAATTTCAAGGCAGCAAATTATAACAACTCCTTCTTTTATTTTTATTTACATATATATGCATTGTTGCTACATAAAGAAATGTCTTCTGGAAATACAGAGGCTTTATGGGAGTGCAGAACTTACTAGATGATAGCTCATGACCTACTGTGAAGCATGAAAGAAAATAGCTTTCTAAATAGTATATTTTGTAAATAATGAAAACTAAGCTATGCTTTCACTGTCACTTTGACCATTGTCTTGGGAGAAATGAAAAAGGAGAGGTTATCTCTCAGCAGAAAACAGGCATGCTTCCTCTCCCTTCCACATCAGCCTGGGGAAAAGAAAGCAATCAGACAGTCACCCTTGACGGCACTTCTCCCGTGCCTGAGCCATGTAACAAAATGCCAGGAAATGGTAGTTCAACACACATTTTTAGTGCATGGCTGCAATATTTTCCCAAATACTTTCCTTTAACCACTGGATGCTTCAGATACTTAGCAAGACTCATACACTGGTGCATCTGTTCCCTTATCAGTATTCAGAGACAGAATAACCAAAGCTATTCCTTAGTTGAAAATTTATTTAGATCTATAAAGACTTCACATCCAAAAGTCACCTTTTATTTGAACCTACTCATACCAAGGTTGCTTTAAAAATTTGAGTAAGTTTAAAGGTCCTACCTATTGAGCACACCAAAATGAGAATATCTGTTGAAACCTGTAGAAATTCCACATTTTCTCAGAGTACCTGTTGTAACTTTACTGAAACTGCACTAAATAATACAATTAATTTCTAGCTTTTTTATTTGTACAAGGCTCTGAACAACAAAATCATTTTCCAAATAAAACTTTAGCAAATCTCCAAGATCATTAATGTAAACATGAAGCCTTTTGAAGTGCTATTTAAAAAATAAATTATTGAATCAATAGAAACAAATATAGCTCTAGGAGGTTTTGTACATAAGACTTACAACATTCTCATTTCTGTAAATACAACCAGGTACCTTTAGAAACTGAGTTTTGGAGGAATGATCCACTGATATTTAACCAGTAGACCATCAAATGGCTCCTGTTGTATTGATCTACAATGTACTTTCAAAACAAGTTCAATCAAAACCCAGTGGGGACTCCATACTGAAAAGTAGACAGCTAATACTCAGACCAAACAACCTATGCCCAAACAGGATATCTGTTCTTTTAACAACAGTTGCTATAGAATTTTCTTCCCCTTTCATAGTTTGCCACACACAGCAAGAATTTCTTACTCTAAGCTGCATTCACTTTTTAAGCAACCTGTTTATACAGACCTCAATGGAACATGAAAACAGTGAGTTAAAACAGTGGGATCATTTTAAAAGGAAAAATAATTTAGATTAGAAGGAATGTTTGTGCTTTCTCAATCTAGTGATATTTAACTTGGACAAGAAGTACATTTTAATTATTTATTTCAGAAAACATTCATAGTGCTCTAGCATGAGATGACTCATATTTGTAATACTGCTATAATTAATACTGTTTCATATGGTAGCTCTTGCTTATTACATGAAGAGTGTAAGGTTGGTAGGTATGGCCGTAGCTTCTTCAGTTTTGTACAGTTTACTTTAAAGAAACAAAAAAACCCACCACCAAAGTATTAAAACACCATTTTTGTTTTGATATTAAAAGTCCTCTGTTTAAAACCAAAGAAGTACAAAGCTGAAATTTCATCTGCTATCATACCTTTTGGAGATAAAGGCCAGGGGATAACTGAGTATGACCTATGATTCTACTCAGTAAGGTGCCATTTAAAATTGCAAACAAATTTCTGAAAAATCTGAAAATTTCTTGCAATCTACCCAAATAAAAGACTCTGATGTGCAGATATTTCTTATGGTCACAATTCCACCCTGCAACAACTCCTATTAATATAATAATGGCTACTATGGTCCTTAAGACAAATTAAACAATATAGTTTTCAACATGTAAAATAAAATTCTTATGGAAGTAACAATAAATAGTTCTAATAGATATTACACGGGTGCTTCTGGATTTAAACACAAATGTGTTCTGGCATTCCATTATTCTCTCTCTCTGTTTCTATACTCTGCTGTAGTTTTTATGCCTAACTCTTGGCAAAAAGGTAAAGAAGTCAACGTCGATTCCAAGAGATACCTGTCCTCAAAAGGTTTCATTCTGAAATTAAATTATAAGCAATCATTTTATGCATTCTCAAGTAATTCAGGTGCATTCTGAATATTGAAATATCTTTTCTTTCCTAATATAACATTGAATTGTATTATTTTAATTTATTGTATATTGAATGCAATATCTGCATATGTTGGAGAGCCAATGTCAGTACTTGAAATAGTGTCGATATTGGCCCAAAGCACTCTAGTTAGCATTCAATTAAAGTGAGGTCTGACCGGTTGCACTATCTTCGAGCTGGAAGTTATCTTGGCACCCCTGCCGTGCTGGCGAGACCATGAACTCCTACTGCTGAGCATTCCAGAGCAAGCCATTAGCCTTTGCTCTTCATTTTTTAATTTCTGATGAGTGATGTTACAACCATCATAACTTAAACCAAAGCTATCCAGGGTTCATTTCTTTTGTTTTAACATCAAGAACTTTGAGGACTTTTTCCCCAAAAGAAGTGATACTTTTTCTATGACTTCATCTTTTGTTAGCTAATTCTTTAAAGAAAAGACAATTTTTCAAAGGCAGATAATAAATTATTGTTGCTTATATTTCATAATATTTTAATAGATGTGTCATAAAGTACGAGGATTTCTTTATTTGAAATACATTTGAAATGCATTTGTGCTACCATGATGAATTACCTTTTTTTTAAAAAAACAAAAATCCCCACACCTGTATTTCTTCCTGATGTTTGCTTCTTAGGAGCAAACAACCTTTCTGCTTTATTTTCCTGATGATGTTAAAATTAATCTCTATCATGGGGAATACTTTTACAGTAATCATTTTTCCACTCCTTCCTTGTTCTGTTATCTACCATTCCGTCTCTAGACATAGATTGGGAATATTGCCTGTTTAAGAATTCTTTCCATCATATAGTGTTTTATTTACTGACTTTACTGTATATGACTAATTGAAAAAATTTACCAGTCTTCACTTTCATCTGCTAGGTTTGCACAAGTATATATGTAAAGCCCATTTTCCCTAATCATCACAGAGCTGTTAAAATGTTTGACCGGCATGGGTCTTGTCTGATATGAGGAAGGGTGCCTAAAAATTGCCCAAGAAGCATGTGTAAAGTAAAATAGCCAGAAAAAAAAAACACAACGCTGCACATATACTGATTGACAAATTGATACGAACTGCACAATGTTAATCCTGTATCTAACTCCCACTTATGCATGCAATTCTGAAACATGGAACATCCAATATTATTTCATGATAAATTCCCAAATGCTGGACTACCTAAAGAAAACAAAAGCAACAAAAGGTTCAAGGCTAAATTGTGACAACTCAAAGTATACATAATTTGAATTTGATATATATAATTTGAATTTATACATTTACATTATGTAAGAAGCATTTATCTCACAATAGCAATGCCTCAGTAGGTTTACTCTTGTGGTCAAACCGGTGATCACTGATGCTGCAGATGGCACAATGGCTTCCACTGCAGCTGCTAGCTGGGTGAGTACAGCTATGCACTGACCACTTGCCTTTCTATGTGCCAGGGCTCCTTATACCAAAACAGTTTGAATGACCTTATTGCCACTGCCAGAACCCCACCCCAAAGTCCACGCATATTCACCTGTCACAGCATCTCACCCAACGTCTCAAAATGGACTGCAGTCCTCTACATGAATGAGGCCAGATACAAAAACATTATAATTCACCGTTTCACTAATGATATTTTCTTACGGATTATGTTTTGGTCATTCACCATATTACAGTGAAGCAATTTGTTCAAGCATCCCCACCTAACTGGATTCCTTCTGGATTAAAAAACTAAAGCACAAATTGAGCTCCAGCTAGTCATGGGTATTCAGTATTCAACATCAGACTAAAATAAGAACCACAATAAACCTAGAAATGAACACTGTGGATGTCAGTACTGTTTTACTCCATAGATCCACTCCTATTACACAGTATTTACTAAGGTAAAGTGTAGTATATTACAAAAATACATTTTGCAGTTATATCAACTTGAGCAATTTCTTTAATTCAGTATCATGACGAAATCAGAAAAAAACAACTATTTCCACTTTTCTTGGAAAATTTTACCAAGACAATTTTTTTGTTATCATTTATTACACAAACATATATGATCACCTTTATCTATTATATGTCAAATTTCCTGTCTGTATTAAAGTAGTCAAATTTTCCATATGGTCTTTTGGAGTCCCATGAACTCTTTTCAAGATCCCTGAAGCTTCCCATTTTCCATTTCACAAATCACTTTTTTTCAGTAATTGCTAGACGTTTGTTCAAGACATATTGCTATACCAAGGAGAATCTGTCCCCTGCTGAAAACAAACAGTTGCACAGAATGGGTGTTCAATGTGATGAACAGCGTTTGGAGTGAAGTGTTGGATGAGTACAGACACTATTAAAGCTGTTCTTTACTCAAAGTGAATATTAATGACAGTTGTTTCATGTTTCAAGTTAAAATCATACAGATCACACTGTTGCAAGGAAAATAGATCACTTAAACACATTTTTCAACTACCAAGCAATTGATAACTATCCAAATATATTATTTTTCATCAGATGTTTGTGATCCTAGAAATGGTACCCCAAAACCTCTTGGTGCTCGATTCTGAAAATCTGGCAAGCTTAAATCTAGCAAAAGTATTCCAAATCTATACAGGAAAATATTCTCATTTAAGTATACCACCTACAAATGTTCTACATGAATTCTATTTGAGCTCCTGAAAGAATGTAAATAAAGCCCATAGCTGTGGCATATTAGATCTAGCACCGCAAACTCCAAAGCAGAGGCTAGTATTTTCTTTGCAATAAGAATTCACAAGTTTTGCAATTCCAGAAATAGTGCTGATACAGTCAAATGTTACTAGTTTTTTTGAACTTCCCAATTCACAATGCATTAAACTGAGTTGAAAAGGCACATGTAGAACGAGCTGAACAATCATGGGACAACTCCTCTTAGTTTCTACTAATCCAGAACAAAATTTCTGTATAATATAAGATTAGTTAAAACCATGTGAACACAGCTCAAAACAATAATTTATTTGGTTTTTCAAATATGCTTTGTCTTTGGATAAGTTGATGCCAATCCAAGACATGCCAGTATTCGCCAGCAGACTTCTACTTGTTGAGATATTCTGAAATAACATATCTCAAAAAAAAGGCAAAAAACCCTATCAGGCCACAATGGTTTCATAAAAATCTTTTTTTCTATGCAACCAGTGGACAAAAAAAAGAAACCAAACCAAAAGCCCAACCAAAAGCAATACACACACACACAAAGAGAAAACAAACCCCAAACCAAACCAAAAAAACCCACACCAACCCTCCCTCCACCTCAGAAGGAACTATTATCAGTAGTGTACAAAAACCATAAGAACCTGGACTGACTGATGAAATTAATCTCTTGTTTCTCACAAACCATTTTCTCTCTAATAGGCTCAATATGTGCCACCCTCATAAACCAGAAACGATGAAAGCGCATAGCACATTCATCTACTGACTACTAGCAAAATGGCAGAAATACAAAATCTGAAGTTCTGATGAGATTAAATGGATTTTCATTTCTGCTAACTTCTCAGTGGAATCAAGATAAGCGTATGAGAGAAAAGATGCATGTTTGACTTATATATGACTTCTGCTAGGAAATAAAAAGCTTCTGGCCTCAAACAGCAAAGTCTCTAGACCAGTGAAGTGACAAACAATGGAGTCAAAGGTACAGCCTCTTCAGTTCACCACATTAAACCAGCTGAACTGCATGCTAGTAGTTTCATCAATACAATCTGATTTTACACTAAATAATTTATACAAGTGTTACAAACAAGAAAATAGCTGGTTGGACGAGTATTTATTTTTCGGTATAACTCATTGTCAGGAGGTGGTAGTGTCTTCAGAACTGCCAATGTATCCTTAGCATAGAGTAAGATGTATAACATTTTCTTTGACTGGGCTAAAACACTTCATATTTTTCTTGCAAAGAATGAGACCATGCTCTCATAAATTAGTAAAGAAGTAAAGAAGAAGCCTTACTGGTTTGTATCTTAGTGCATCTCTGTAGGATCCAAACAGTGCTGCCTGTGCCCGAAGAAAGGCCCTGGCTACTCCATGACCCGTAGCTGTAGACTGCTTTTTCAGTTTATTTTTCAAGGCCGAGACCTGCACGACAGAGTGGAACAGTTAAATTAACACCTCAGAAATTGGTACAGCGAGGTACGAACCCAATCAGCAGGCAAACCATGGTGTCTACAGGTCAGCCAAAAATTCATCCTCCTCCTTGATAGCTTATCTTTTTAACTGCAAAGAGCACCTGCTGGTCTGTTAATTGAAATGAAAGCAGGGGATGATGGTAGAGTGCTAATGCAAATTGGTTTATGCTCTCTTTTTCCCAAGGCCTCTTGACATAAATAAGTTTAATTATTTTACAGTAAAATGCATGTGAGCCACTTTTCTGCAGAATCTTTTTTTTCAATCATAACATGTACCTACTTGTTTTGAATGGAGACAGTTGGATATTTTTTATTTGTGCTACAAAGGCTTATTTTTAACGACTCTTAATGGCCACTTTCTATTCAGTTTTAGGGGTTTTTTTTAAAGTCAAATTACTGTCTTATATAATTTCCCATGCACCATGGGAGTACCTGCTACCACTGTTAAATAGTTGAGAAGTTTGCGTAAATTCAGTGCTACCCTGCCTTTAGAATTGTCCTCAAAGATAAGAATATTTGAAAGGAGGGAAAAAAAAGTAACACCACCACTTAGGAGGCAGCTGCAGTTAAAAAAAAAAAAAAAAATTAAATTAAAAAAAAAAAATCTATTTTAGTGCTTGATTTTTTTTGATTTTTTTTTTTTAAGGAGGTCTGTCTTTTTTTACTTGGCAAATGGCAATCACTGATTATATAGAATTAGGAGAAAGAAAGAAAATTTAGATAACTCTTACTCAGAGATACTTTGGAGAAAAATCACGTTATTCTTGTTATTCTGAAATTATTACAGTATTCTTTAAAGATATGCGGAATTACACCCAGTTATAGCCTACACTCCCCAGATTTTCATCATGAGGGACATTGGGAGAATGAAGTCAATTCCAATTATATAGAATACATATTTCTACATCCTTTTGTATTGCAATATAGCCAATAAGGCAATATTTAAGTCACTAAATGCTATATAAAGTAATAAAGTTATTATTTAAACAAAACATTGTAAACACAAACTATCACCAAGACAGCTTTCGTTCTTTCAGAAATACATGCAAGAATGAGTATCTTTGTTTCTTTATGCAAGCAGTCCTGACTGCTCTTGTAGATGATGATTGTAATTGAAGTGTCAACCTAATTAACAACTAAACTTTGAATAATGCTAATGAGAACTGAACATGGCATCAGAGAAAAGACCAGCTCTACAGGTGATAAACCTTCATAGTAGTGACATTTTCCAGTGTAAAGTCACAGTTACTGTGATCTGATCAAAGAGAGAGACCCCCATTGGGTCCAATTATAACTATAGTTTTGAAAAAAAAAATTATTGAGTTATGATGTTCATAATCTATGCAGAAAAGCCCTTACAGTATAGGTCTTTTCCCCATAGCTGTGATCTTTTCAATTTATATCCAAGCTCCATAGATCTAGATAAAAGTTGGGAGCCTGATTCGTTTAGCCCATGGAAAGCATACACCAATGCTCATTTACGTTTTTTCCTTACACCTCAAAAGAATAGAAAAAAGTACAAGTCTGAGTACAAAAATCTGTTTCGCAGTTCAAGGTTGAAAAAATAAATGCATGGTTTTGGTTTGGGATTTTTTTTGTTGTTGTTGTTTTGGGGTTTTTTGTTTTTGTTTTTGTGGTTTTTTTTCCTGGATTGTATGATTATTTCAAAGTTATTAAAAATGAGGTCAATTTAATCCCAGGGGAAATAAATGTATATATCCTTTGTAGAAGGGAAATCTGCCCATCAATGTCAGCTCAGTTTCATGAAAACATAAGCAGTAACATGAGATAAAAAAAAGAATTGTCAATCTTAAAATGTTGTCTCTGGCATGACAGACAAAGCCTAGCTTTTCTAAATGCAAGGGAGGGAAAAGGCAGAAAATTCTCTATATTCTTTTAAGTCTACATTCTTCTAAATTATACCTTGTGAGCTTGGGGGAAATTATGGCAGATGGTAAGACAAGGTAAGAGAAGAAAGGAGGTAAAGATGATGTAAGAGCAGAGGATTTATTGGATAATGTGGGAGAGGTGAAAGAAAATAGTATTTTCTGATTTTCTTAATTCTGGCAGGCCCTATATACCCTAACGTAAGTCAATAAACAGGATGCTTTAAGCAAAAACCTGTTAAAAAGAACAATAGAAAGCAACAAATCTCCTGCTTCACTGCAGTATTCGTAAGTTATGAGTTCAACAATATTAAGAACATCACAATGGGCCGGCAATTTAGAGCCAGGTTCTCCAGCACAAAAATGTGTAGCACAGATGCACATTTTTGTGCTGCCATTCTGGAGGGAGTCTGAGCCTCAGAAATGCTATGCTGGAATTCAAAGTTCCTCCAACTTCTGCATTTCTCAGGAGGTAATAGTAAAAGGCAGGAAGAGCTCTATTTGATTATTCTGCAGAAGTACTAGGAGCATAGTTCTCTTAAGAAAAAGTCTGCAGAGATAATGTGAGACACAACCCTGATTACCCCATTGTCACAACTGGAGTCTGAAGGACCCTTGATACCTGCCTAGGTTTGCTTGCTGAGGTAAGCAAACATGCACGCAGAGGGACAGTGCCTACTCAGGGCTTATCCCAACACCAAGTGATGGCAAATCCAGCTGAACTTTTGGGTATGTTACTGGCAAGTTCTCCCAGGTCCACAGTTTAATCAGAGTGATAGTTATTACAGTCAATACAGTAGGTATAGGTGAGAGACTGGATGATTTGAACTACTTAGGAGGACTTGGTGCACAGCAGGATTGTGATTGCTTAGATCCATGAACCTAAAAACAAGACATCCCTTTGGTGACATCATTAATAGGTCTTCAGGTTTCAAAGAAATTACATAATTCTGATATCAAGCAAAAAAAAAAAAAAAAAAATACCAAGTACTATCTTTATCAAAATCTTTTCCTCATGTATGATTCAATCCATCTAGCTATCTATGATTAAAATGCCAAGCTTCTTTTCTCCCATTCTTTGCATGTCTTAAGCAAAAATAGCCTTTTACAAAGTTACATAAGAAAAATAACTCAAAATCAAACCACAGGGGTTAGAATGCTGTTAAAATTTATTTATGGAAGATACTAGGAATCGATTTTAGAAATGGTATTATTAATTTACACTAGAAGCAAACAGCTTTTATCTTCTCCTAGCAATGACTTCTCACAGAAAGGTGACTTCAGTGGATTGCTAAACACTACCAATTAAGAGCAATCTGAGCTTCAGGAAGGTTTAAATCAATACAATAGTTTTTCAGAGATTTATTAAGTCATGAGATTGAGATGTGATTTAGCTTTCATACGGAATTCAGTATACCTAAATTGTAGAAACATACTGTGCTGGTCATAAGAACAAAAAGCATCATTTTCTAAAATAATCACCCTATGTCCTTTCTAAGATTCCTAAAATACAACTATCTGATCAGAAAAAAAGCATGACTAATCAATCTCTCTTCAATATCCATGTGAGTAGAAGAATAGAACAGCACATAAAGTTAAACAACACATTAATAATATCATATAACTATTATTCAAAGCCTTTGCTCCTGCAAAAATTTAAGCACACATACAAATTTAAGCTCATATAGAAGTCTTCAAAACATTTGTTGCGCGAGAAATGCAGAACCATGCACTGAGGTTCCCAATGACTACCAGATCTCTGAAAACAAGATATCCAGGTATTTCTCTGGTATCAGTGACAGTTGTTATATTTTAAACTTTTTTTTGGCATTCCCCATCAGTTCATGTCACTATAAAATTAAGCCCACTCTCCGCAGGGAGAAAGTGAGAGAAGACAGCAGAGAAGAGAAACAAAATGAAACAAAAACCTTACAACAAAATGGAATCTGATACGATTTAAAATCAATAGTGTTAATGAAAGGGCTTCTACATCTTTGATATTATCTACAAACACAGAATTTCAACATCTCAGAAAGCCCTCCAACATTTAAACACAGATACTTGTTTAAATGAAAACAACTAAATACGAATGTTTTCAAAATTAATTGTACTTTTTAATCTCATATTCTACCTTTTAAAACTACGTCGAGGCTCAACAGGATCTCAGCTTAAAGAATTTATTTACAATAAACAGTTGCCTCATAACACTGCAAACACAGCAAACTGCTCTGAGTTTCTAAAATATGTTAGTAATAATTTTGGCTATTTTTGGATAGGGAAAACACAGTAAATTATAATATGCGAATTTCACAAAAAAAAAACCTCTTCATCTTCACTGCTACATGTTGACCATAACTTCTTTATAATGCTACCAATCATTGTATTTTCAGAAATAATTTGCACTCCCAGTAATTGTAGTAAAGTAACTTCAATTTTCTATGGCAACTACAGCCTACTTCTCAAATGCTACTTTTAGAACAGTAACGTTCAAATGCCCAGTTAAACAGTGTTAAAATCCTGTGAGTTTAGGAATCTCAAAACTAAAACTCCCAAACCCTGTTTAGATTCTGTATTGCATCATAGTGGGTAGGCGCCACATGCTGCAAAAGCTACGCGCATGTTTCAACAGCTCTGTAGATTTTACTGTTAACAATATTTAATGACCAGAGAAGATGCTAAAAACCTCTAAAGCCTGAAAATCATATTTATAAATTTCTGCTTTGTCTATGAAGAAACCAATAAGACTTGGTTGCTAAAAGCAATGCCCTCAATTCTCTAAGCTTTTTTTGAACGTGTTCAAATATGAGCAAAGGAGTAGTCTTTTTGTCAGTTACCTGCAAGCAGGTATTGTAGGATCATGCTCAAAATTTATAAATATTTGTCTACGGTCTACACTAATTCACATACACCACAAACGTTCTTTTTTTAATGTCTTACATTATTAAAGTGGTGATCTATGTATTATTGCATTAGGAAATTTACTCCCATGAAGTAGCTACGCATTTGCTTTTCTTTTTTTTTTTTTTAATTATAAAATAATAGACAAATTCACAGTGAAATGATGAAATTTAAAAACAAGTGTTCTTGTCAGAAGAGACGAAAAAGAGGGATTTTCCCCCCTCTCAGAAAACAAAGGATTCCTGCAAGTCTTGCACTGATTTATTTTTCCAATTTTAAATACCTTAGGAGTAGCGGAACTGCTACTGGCATGGTAGTATTTCTAACAGTCAATAAATCTAAAATATTACGTGTGAATATTGGAATGAAGCCATTAAGAAGATTACAGCATGCAACGCAGCAGAGGGTCCACATGAAAAAAGGACTGGTAATTCAGGACAACTGTGACCACTGACCTTTGCACAGTCAAGACCACTGGTCAGTCTGACAGAATAATAGAGTTCACATGCATAGAAAGTCATCTAGCCTGTAACTATAATTTAAATGCTTAAGTGAATGATTTAAAAATGCCTTTAAATCTCAGTTAATTTATTATACAGTTTATTAGATAATGCCATATAATGTTTTTTTCAAGCTTAGATTTATCATGAAAAAATACACAATCAGAGCATTTTAATAGACATATTACTTATACACGGGTAAGCTATTAAATACGTATGCTGTGAGGACATCATCAAGCTTACTGATCAAGAAAATAATTACTCAATTTCCTTCAGACACAAGAAACAGTTTTGGAAAACTCTTTGAAAATACTGCATTTCTTTTGTTAGGCTGCAAAACCAACCTGGAATCAATTTTTGAAAGGGACAGTAAGACTACAGCTTCTTTTATGCTTTCAGTTCTTCATTCCATTTTAACACTCTTCAGAGGTACTCACCATATTTTTTCATCAGAAGTTTTACTGCCTTTGTATGTATACTTATGAAGTTTATTTATATACGTTAAAGTGTTTCACGTGCAAGTATCTTTGACATTTGTTTTAATGTTTTAAGTCTAACTTACCATTTTGATTCTACACTCCTATGTCTTACACTTTTTAACTGAGATGTTAGCAGTTGCACTGGCCCTCATGAATGCAAAAAGAGGACAAACATGTTGTCATTTTATGAGCCAAACACAGATATTTTCAGTGCCTTTAGTTCCGAGGTTTTCCCACTAAAATTGTACATGTTTTCCAATAAGCTGTTTTAATTAAAGTGCTTTACAGGTTGAAGTAGAGGAATAGATGGGAATATTAAAATTAAAAGCTTCCTTATAAAACCCTCAAATTCTGCAAATATATTTATATTTATAGGTTGCTCTGTTTTGTTCTATATTAGATACGGAATCAAATATTTTAAGTCTACTGTATAGCCCATACACTTGGATGACCTTCATTAACATTAAAAATAGTAACATGCATATATCCTGGGGGAGAATATACTTCTAAATGTACAAAGATCTGTATCCTTATTTTCTTCATGCTAGCCTACTCATTTAAGAGATCATTCCAATATGCACCTATAAAATACATGAGAAGTCCCTCTCATTGCACAAACATCCATTTTTTTCCTGTTTGAAGGACCTCAGCTACACCTCCAGTATCTTATGGAAGATGATGCCTAATTCTCGATTCTGCATCCAGCTATTATTTGACAAGAGGTATGTTCCTCCATGCCATTATAACCTCAACCTTAGTCATCGAATGCAAGGTCAGTTAAAATTACTGACACACCAGAAAAGACTCCTTTCTTACTTAACTGGTTATACTCTTGAACAATACAGTACAGGCAAAATTAGTGTACCTACATGTAAGTGTATACCTTTGTATGCTTTTTCATACACTAACATACTGAATCAAAAAAAAGATAGAACAGATGACCTATTAAAAATCCAGACTTTAACATTATTAAAATGAAAGGGAAATTACATTAATATAACCCTCAAGAGCTTGATTTCTATTGTAATAAATATACACAAATCACCAACAAAACCAAAAGACATAGTATGTCACTACAGCACCCTAATTTGTTTAAGAGAGTTAGGTTTTATGATTTACAATTTCAGAAAATGTAACTCTTTGATTTCACATTTTCATATAAAATTCTTTGTCTCAACAGCCATTTGTGATAGCTCGAGCATCAATAACTAAATAATCAAAAGTGGTTTCACAATGAAATTCTTTTAGAGCTCTATTGGGAAAAACAAGGTAAGTGAATTTTGTGACTATTTAAAATGATATACAGAGTATGTTCCCCTATAGGCAATAAGGAGGAAAAAAAAAAAAAAAAAAGGGGGGGAAGGGGGGGGACGACACCCTCTGCAAGATCAAAGTCCAGAAGGAACTGGCACTTAATTTATCATCCTTTACAGACAAAAGACAGTTTTCGTCATTTCAAAAGGATCAGATGTCTTTTATGACAAACTGGGTTTGCAGTTTAATTTACAAATAGAATTCTAAGTAAGCAGTCTTTGCTCTGCCAAAGCAAATGACAAACAGTATAGGTTTTCATTCACGCAGCCCTCAGCAGGATAGAAGAGATTAAAATAAAACTGAAATAATTTAGAGAAAACAAATAAATGTTTCAGAAAGTTGAAGAAGATCAAAGCCTGAATTTTCTGACCCCAACTGTACAAGCATTTCTTATTATATTGACCAGTGCCATCAGATCATTAATTAAAAGAAAAGCGCTGGCAGGTGGCAGGGAAGCAGAAGCCGATAATTGGCCCCCTTCTTCTTTTAGCCTTCAAAAACTCTCGTTCTTTTGCAAGACATGCCACTAGGCAGACAGAAATGCCTACTTTGTAATATAATGATTAAGATGAGATGAAGAGACTCTTGCGTTTAAAGCAGCTATGCCTAATGAATGCAGCTAGCTTTATAATTATGATCTTACTTTTACAATGAGAAATATGATGTTCCATTCAACATCTCCTCAACTGTCAAAAAGCTAAAAATCTCAAATGTAGGGGTCTTGGTGCTTTTCACCCCCTTATTCCTTTTATACCAGCAAAACCAGGCAAAAATAACTACTAGTAATTCAAGCATCTAATTAAGAAAAAAAGAATTAAATATCCGTAAGACTCACCACTTCACCAGGTAGGTTGTTCAGGTCATTAAAAGGGGTTTCTAGAGTGTTTGTGTCAACATTTAGCAAAACCACATCCTCCAGTGATCTGTTTTTCACTCTCTGTTAAGAGGAGAGAAAAAAAAAAAGTGGAAAAGCATTTTACTATGGCATCCTCAGGAACTGCATTTTTGTTATCATAGGCTACATTATAAATGATGATTCTACAAGGGACAAAAATGGCAAAGACAATATTCTGAGCTTTACGTGCAGGATTTATGAATTAGATGCAGAATGCAGAGAAGCTTTTAAAATCCCCTCCTCTTCAAACGGTAAGGTTATAGTTATATTAATAATCTCTGAAATATAAGCACATTCAATAAATGAATACTTGAAAACGGAGATTAACGCAAAGCATAATTAAATATATTGGAGCTATACATATCTTATAACAACATTTCATTCTCTCCTATTTGTGAAAATCAGATAGGATGTTAAGCATATAATCAGATGAAACCCAGAGAAAATTTAGTAATTATTTGCAGATCTATGTAAGTCCCAGGCATGTGACATCTACTAATATTATGGAAAAATGGATTAAACAATCTTCCATCAATGGACTTGACTAGCAGCTAAGAATTAAATGACTTGCTCCTTTCAGGAAAAAAAAGAAAATAAAATGATGGAACTTTTTTCTATATGGTCCTACAATAACACAGAATAGTGCGGTCAAGGAGGAAATGAGTGACTTCTTTTTCAGAGCAAGGCTTTCTATTCCATTATTTTCTGATAGAATAAGGAAAAAGATCCTTGTCAAGACACTACAATCCATGTATGCAGGTCATATGAACCTGATTTGAGAGAACAGAAGGCTATGCCTAGACTTAAGAAGTATACATGACAGAAGGCTCTTTTTAGGAAACACAAAAGTGCTAGTGGCTCAGACAGGAGGAGAACTCACCTCATCAGCTTAGCAAATGTGAGTTGTTCTGTAGAAACTGCTTTAGCAGGAACATAAATCAAATAAATTTACCTAAGAAATTATCTCCTCTGCATGATAAACAGACTTCACACATAGGCTTAATGGTGTCATCAAATGCTTATGCCCCAAATCTATTTATGACCCAGCTATTACTTATCTCTCAGGTGAGTTCTATTGTTTCGTTGTATGTTGAAATACAAAAAGGCTACCTCTTCGATTTTGGTAAAAATTGCTCAGTTCTAAATTAATAGTTACGAATGTTATGGGCTAAATGTTAGACTCAGATTTTAAGAGGGACAGAACATAAATTATCAGGGAAATCAGAATGATGCTGAATTCTGATTGATGGTGACTCCACAATAAATTTTAACTGTTATTATTGGGAAAATCTGTTGCTGAACCACTAAAAAAGACTGGAAAAACACCATAATTGAGCTATTAGATAGACACATGAAGAAATCATGATGTAGAACTTACATGTGTCCATAAACCACTTCACAAGTAAGGTTCAGAGAGCCATTTTTTACTTTGCAAAGCACCTGAGACTTAAATTCCGTATTTCTCTACGCAGAGATTTTTCCAGAAGCATTTCCATTATCATTTATGGCACACACACACCTCATGCTTACCAGTATGCAGAAGTGAATAGTAAACTTACCTCTATTAAGCTTAAGTGGACGCCAATTAGATAAGGCATTGGTGCACTGAAGGAAAAGAGGAAAAGGTCAAGTTTTAGGTACCAACTAGTACAACACAGGTGGAGCAAAAAAGATTTAAAATCTTGGAATGTAGAGTCCTTATTTAATATTCACTGTTTAGCATTAAATGAAGACAATTGCTACTGAAATTTTTACTAGACAAGGGTATTTATTTATTTACTCTGCAGTAAGCATGACCACAAAATCAAAGGTAAAGTATGAGTGAGAAGATGTATACAGCTGGCTAACCACTTTGCCATACCTGGCTTCCATAACCAACCATACCGTATGGCAGAACTAGCCTGGTAGCTGTTCCAAAAGTGGTCTTTAGAACTACACTGGTTTTAAAACACTATTCTGAAGAATATTGTATGAGTTAATATCACCACACTGCAACTCAAAATTAACGCCACTTTTGATTCTGTGTGTGCTTCTGAAACCCTTCCTTGGTGGGTGCTTGCAAGCTGTATAGTATCCTGTTTAACTTCAGATAGTAAACTTCTCATTTCCAATTTGGATAAGACAAGGAACTATATTCTCAAAATAAAACAAATATCAACACAAAGCCTCTGGAGTGAGACCTCCTGCAGTATGCAAGCAAGAAACATCACGGTTTTCTATAATCTTCTCTTTCTTTCTCTAGTGAGTGTGTTCTGACAATATCTGGTTGAGAATATATTCAGTATCCAGTGCTGAAGGGAAAAAAAACATCCAACAATCACCATTACACTTTTGAGTACTGCAAGATTACTAAACATATTCACTCCAGAGAAGCAAGCAATACATAAGCTGGTTTAAGCAACTCAGTGGGAAATTAAATACTATGGGACTAAAGAGAAAAACTCTGAATAAAACCATTATCTGAAAAATAAATGGAAGATGAGATGATTTACACGAAGTTGCACAAATAGTTGACATACAATAATTGTATTAATAATCTCCCATTGTATTAGTAATAATAATAAAAATAATAATAAAACAATAATAGAATCATAAAATCATAGAATAGTTAGGGTTGGAAAGGACCTTAAGATCATCTAGTTCCAAACCCCCTGCCATGGGCAGGGACACCTCACGCTAAACCATGCCACCCAAGGCCTCATCCAACCTGGCCTTGAACACCGCCAAGGATGGAGCATTCACAACCTCCCTGGGCAACCCATTCCACTGCCTCACCACCCTCGCAATAAAGAATTTCTTCCCCTGTTTAAGTTTTAACCCGTTGTATTAATTTGATCAGGAATCTGAGCCACCGTCTGGCACCAACTGATTGGTGATTGACTTCCTGAGGCCCAAGGAAAGGCTTCACTGCATAAGTTCCCAGTGGCCTTCTCAATTTGGTCCCACTTCTGGGCAGAAAAGTAGCAATTCTCAGCTGTCTACCACTGCTGTCACTTTCAGAAACCCGTATATCCTATGGGTTAGCCAATTGCTCCCATTAACAGGAGAGGATAGGTTAAAATAAAGAAACTAACAAAAACAAAAAACAAAAACAAAAAAAAAAACATACAAAAAAACCAACAAACAAAAAAATGCCAAACCAAACAAAAACAAAACCTCAAAAAACCACTAACAACCCCTTGAAAAACCACAGACAAACAAAACAACTGACTGGGGTCAAAACAAGCTTTCATCATGTTTATACTATTGAAATAAAGGTTTGCTGAGACTACAAACTGGTATGGCTTAAGGTTTCTAGGCAATGGGAATGCCAGAAAGAGAAATGGAGAGCCCTCTGCCCCCACATGGCCACTTAGGCCAACACTGAAAAATTTATTACCTCTGATGACTTCTTCCAGTCTAAGACCTTAAGCCTTCGTGGATTAAACACAAATTACATGGAATCGTACAGAGCAGACACACATTTATATTCAGAGAGGAATCAGACAGCTTTAAACACTTAGTAATTTTAAGAATGCTTTATACTACGTAACTTTCAACCAAGCTAATGGGAATGACTATGACTGACATGTAACACAGGATTCATATGCTGAATATGCAGCAAAATACATCCTCAGGTTCATTGCATCAGAGTATCTTAGTGTTACAAATAACCTGAACTGAAGAAACTATGGGGAGAACAAGTGCTATATCATCTATCCATTTTATGCACACTTGTTTTCTTGTACACCAACACTTTTCTAGCAGCTTCACCAGGCCTGTATTGACTTAAAATAGCTGACAATTTGCTCCAGTAATAAATCTGTCATTTAAAAGGGTAGCGTATAGCTCTTTTCTATAGAACAAAGCAACAGCTACATCATTTCAATTTTGAGAAGTTAACAGAATAAAGGTACAAAGCTAATTAGATAAACATCTTGAAAATACAGGAAATAAAAATTGCAGGTATGGAAAGTCTATTTGATCATTTTCAGCAAAGAATGAATTTTATTACTGCTGGATTCTGAAAGCCTAACAGCAGAGTTTTGTAATATGTACATGAAATTGCTTACTATGACACTACTGGGAGCTGCTATACAGTTTCTCTCTTGCTTATGCACGTTGCTACCAAAAATGTTATTAATCTACAGCATCATTGGCTAAAATAATTACTATGTTATGATAAACAGGCAAGTTAATTGGAAAATAATTGTCCCATTCTCATGTAAACAGGCGTGTATATAGCCCAATTCAGAAGAGACCAAATCTCATAAAAAGATATGTTGTAATTGCAACTTGAATTTTCTAATTGCATTATATTCTTACCACAGCATCAGTAGAACAGATGCTTTATCATCCACAGACAAAGCTGTCATACATTCTTATATCAGTGCCTTAGTTTGCCAAGAAATTACATAGAAATTTGATGAAACTGGCTGTCTCCTTTACAGGAATTAATTTCATGCGAATATAATTACTATATCAATGCTCAAACTCAGTTTTCGTAAAAGCTTTCTCAAAAGCCAGCCATCTACTGGGCTGAGCGTACCAGTATCATTTTGCTTAACTGCAGAAGAAAAATCAATTCTTAACACAATATTCAGAAAACTAGATTTTTTAGTTAACTACATTCAGTTTTCTTCCTCTAAAAAGAGGAAAGAGCAAAAATGAAAATTACTTTCACTGCCTAATATTTTGCTATCATTTAGAAAAAAGAAATGCCTTATCTCTTTTTTTTTTTTTTTTTGGATAGTTGTTCCAGTTCTCACATTGGAGCTCTCATAATGAAATTCAAGGCTGAGATAAGCTACGGGGCAGTAGGGCTGAAGGGAACCATCCTGAAGTAAATAAATACACAGTATGTTCACACACGAGACCTTGAAAGTATTCATAATCTGGCCAGTCCTGATGGTGTCACAGTTCACATGATGCTCAGTTTTCATGGGCTTGGACTACTTTGAGAATATCTGTTACATCTAAAACCAGTCTGTATATCAGATTGCCTGATAGAACCTCAGATGCTTTTTGATTAAAGGCAAATGGAAGAATTTAAACAATTTTTTAACATAGATCAACTTTACTGATCTGCAATAGATTTAAATGTATTTAAACTTTGTTTGGAAATAGCCTTCCTCACTTAGAACAAACAAAATTATCAAACTGATACTCATTTGAGCACCATCTCAGAACAACACTAAGAAAATGAGAGTTCCTGCGAGACATCCCAACAAAGTCCAAGTGAAGCAATGGCAATGTAGTTTCTAGGTATGAAAATGCACGTTAAGCTAAAAGGAAAAAAGGCACTTTTATAAATGAACTTTGCTCCACCAAAATTACATAAAATGAAAATATAAAGATTATTTACAAAATTATTTTATTAACTTTAGGTTGACACAATCCTCTTTGACTGCACATTAGGTCTGGCCTATCATAAACTTTGACCTTATGAATTCATTAAAGTTTCCTAACTTGATATATTGCATACCTATGAGGAAAACACTTATTTACAGTTAATATGCTGTAACATAAGGAAAGTTAAGTATTTCATGTGGTTTTACTACACTATTCCAACCTGCCTCACAAAAGAGCAATTCAAACCCAGACATGATGAGACAGAGAAATGTAAATGCACAAAAAATCTGAGTTAAAAGGTCTGAATTCTAGTTACTGTGGTAAATTTATCAATTGTGCATTTCCTTTCATGAACTTTGTGTTTCCATTAGAACATCTCTAAAAATGGGAAACTTTTTTTCCCCCACTCTATTGTACTACTGAGAAAAAGAAAAAGAGATATAAATGAGTTTTACAAGTTTAAGAAACTCCATGCTTCTTTTTAATGAGTAAAAGAAGTCTCAGGTCACGCCACAATGACCTAGAATCTCAACTATTATCATCATCACAAGAAGCTGTGTACAGCATCTAACATCATTATTTCTGGAAACATTATCTGTGCTTAGGAGGGCAAATAAAAAAGTCTTCCAGTATTCAGGATGCACTCTGCGGGGTACAGCTTGAATAGAGGTGTTGATCTACACAGCATTTATGGATGATACTGAAGAAATTACAAAAGCTTCTGATGGTAAGATCAAGCAATACAAAACCTAAACAAATACATTGACTCTACTCCCATTTTGGTGCATTTTGTCAAAGCTAGGAGGAAAAACAATTAGGACAGAGCTTCTTCAAAAGAAAACTATCATTAAAGATGAAAGGCTTAGCTATAGTTGAAAGTAAAGGGAGAAGTGGGAGAAGAATATTTGATTTCTTTTTAAAAACAATAAATAATATACACATTAAGTATAGGAACTACAACAGAAAAAGATATACCATGGGCAAATATCGTAAACTTGAGGAAAAAACAATCAAAGAGACATAAGGAAACATAATGAGAATTTCTCTGAAAACAGTAAGTTCAATAGACTGGGTAGAGTTCAATGCACATCAATATTTATAGGTTCCAGGAAAAAAACCCAACCAAACAAGAAAAACCCTACCAAACTACCACAAACATACAGCCCAGCAAACATACAAGCATGATGCATTTCTGTGAAGAAAAACGTTAACAGAAATGCAGACTTATGTTGGTAGGCATTTGATTTGGACTCAGGTTTTATACATAATAATAATTTCTGATCTCTAAAATGACTTTAAATGAATCATTTTTCCACCACAGATCCATAGGGTCTAGCTAAAGTGAAAGTCTCCAGGGATGAATACTCCTGGTTTAGGTACTTTAATGGAAACTTTTATTTGGTAACATTGGCACTACTACAAATAAAAGACAGTAGATGCCTTCTTAGCCTGAAATCCTGAAACACAGTCATGTGGAAACACCATCCCCTGAAGGACCAGAAGCAACTCAAAAAGTGATTTTTTTTTTCTTCTTTGACTTTAAATTTACCAAAACCACAAAGTCTATAATGTGAATAGAAGCACACCAGGAGAAAGATAATTCCTATAATGAAAATTTCCTAAGTACCAAAAGGAGATTTTTAAGCTCATTTGGGAAGGTGTTGGATCTGATCCTGAACCTGTCTGAGTCTAAAATATGAATATTAAATCACTGTATAGTCCTAAGGGGAACACTGATGCCTACTAACACTTGATTCTTGAATAACTGATCAGGTTTGGGGTTTTTTTTCTCAATACTTCTATCAGTATAATTTATCTCAAGTTAAAAAAACATGCCAAATAAGATAAAACCATAAAACAGTCATATTTAAATTACTGAATGCATTCTCTAACAATAAAACAGGAACAGTTATTATAGACATGATTCTAAATGCTGCATTAATAGCAATCAGCACTATAATTCAAGGTACCAACTCAACCACCATGTAAATGCATGCTGAAATATCCCTGTTCCTTAAGCACTGGCTCAAGTACTTTCATAAACTGGATCCTGTCTATTCAGTCACATAAGTAGTTAGTCTTTATATCAGTAACTCAGAATTACAAAAAGGAAAGAATCTCAGAAATGAGGGTAACAGGTTAGCTGTCTTACCAGCAGTAGTCCAGAAGATGTGGAGGAAGCACTGGGATGTAAATGTGTTGCCAATACATTGGATACAACAATGCAGCTGACGCATGAACACAAGCAGTTAACTAAAAATAAAAACATACACACAGAATTCGCAACAAAAAATATGAATAAAAAGAAAATACAAAATCTTTAATTAATTTTCAGACATGCAAGAATCTTAACCTTCCCCAACCACCTATTACAGCACTCTTTAAATTACTTGTAACTGCTGAAATGCACCAATGAAGAACTCACATACACACATACAACATTTGCAAGAAGTCAGGCTAACAAGTGAATTAAAAGGTAGACCTGCTCAGCTATTTCCTTGAACAAAGGAAAACAAACATGCACTACTTGATGCTTATCATGGTCAGATGCAGGTACTGCCATGAACACACTGAACTTGAGTGCATCCCAGCTGCACTCAGCTCAGCTGAGCAGGAAAGACCCAGCAGAGCTTTTTGGTCCACACTTCCACTATTTGGAACAACTGGAATTGATCTGAACCTGCATGAAGGTGCAGAAGAGCACTAAACCCAGGAACAGGATTAACTCCTGCTTTAAATAAAGCTGAAGTCAGCGCTGCCTGTGACAGCAAAGCAACACTTTATTCTATTATTTTTTCACAATTTTCCAAAACTCTCTTCCCACAGTAGAGACTGGCAAGGCTGGCATTAGCATTGCCAGAAAATGAAGGACTCCTTAACCAAGAAAGGTGTTATGATCCGTTTTCCATACAAAACAGACACCCCTGTTTTTCTAAAACAAAATAGCAAATAAAAAAGCACCCACTGCACCCTAGAAAAAACTAGGAATTTATTAGAAATGAGCACAACTTCAGTCCTCAAGTGACCAACATAATCCGCAAAACCTAACGAATTCACATTTGATCCATCAAATACCACTTTGCTATCAGGGAGTCATGCAGATTATTTTATTATGCAGCCACAGAGTTATAACATAATCAGGAAATACCAAGACTGTGTTCAAAATAAGGCAGCCTGCACCCAGCACATAAAACACTACAAACTCCATTTAAAAATAAAAATGAAGAAAAATAAAAATTTAAAAGGGAATGCCCCATGCAGAAGTCACCAAGCTTATGGAAAAAGACAATATTGTCCTAATGTTTTATATCGCAACAAAATTACTGTCTGAGGTTAAGTTGATAACAGCAGTGTTTATTAGACTTGTACTTTCATAGTAACAAAATGAAGAGCTAAAAATGAAATGTAAATCATGTCCATACAGCAAATGCTAAAACATCATGGATTCTACAGGGAAAAAAAGAAAACCTCTTTGTGGAACAGAGCAGCAGTTAAAGCTTTCATTCCCTGGCTGTCTTGGACATTTAGACTTGTAAATAAAATTTATACTGCAATTTCGTACATGTATTTTTACACTAAAAACGAAGAAAAGTAATTGTAAGACCATTGCAGCAGAAATCTTGGACAATTACAATTTGCACAGCATAGTTTGCTCAGCACTCAGATTAATATAACACGATTAAATATGGAAAAGAAGAGGGCCTGAAAGCTCCTGAGGGATATAATTAGGGCAAATTGCCAAAGAATGAAACATGAGCCAGTCAGGATAATCTGGAAGCTGCAGTAGTACCAAGGGACTTGAATGTTCGACAGTTGGAGCTCCAGTAATGTGTGAACTGCAGGTTAAGGTATCAGGAGACTCTGTTCACTGACACACAGAATGTCACTATTGACCAGCGAACTGCCCAAACCTGACAGCTACACTAAGTCAAGTATATCATAATTCTGTATTTAAACTCTTTGTTTCAAATTAACATCTCATTTCTTACTTTTACATTAAACCTCCACAATTACTCTCATTTTAGACTTATAATAATGGCTGTTTTGTTACTAAGAATTAATTGTTTGGGGGGAAGAAATAAATGAGTATCTTATCCCCCTTCTACACAGTGGGATTTATGAGTTTTATTTCCATATTATCTATCTCTGTAGTTCAACTAACACTATGTGGCACAGTCAATCTCAGCATCATCTTTTTTTCTCTTTTACTCAAAATGGATATGGAATTACTAATTAGTATCTTCACATACCATTGTGCATTGTATATAAATTTCAAGCTGCATCTATCTATATAAAAATTAGCATTTTGTGTATTTCAATCACAGACTGAAATAAAGCTGACCATACAGTATCACAGATATCCCCTAATCCATACAGTTGCCTCCTCCTCCCTCTTCCTCTTAATCGGCATTCTTAAATTATGAATCAAGATGATTATACTATTTGCAAGAAGAAATATTTCCCATCTTATGCATGTCTATGTTATATTTTATTTATCACTTTAACAGGGGAAGTGGATAATTCCCTCAAAAACACTTGAAGTTTTATTAACTCTCCTGCTTTACAATCTATATTTTAATGTGGCACCCAGACTAGCATCTATTTAACATTTATAATTTAAAAACATCTACTAAATCTTAGCATTTCTAGCAGGAGAGGTAAAGATTTGATTACTTACACCCCAAATTTTTGTTGTACTGTTCCTTGCTTTTCTATTTAATAACATCTTAATTATACATTTCCATCTACGCTGCTGAAATAGGTTTCCAAACATTTTAGTATGGCATGAACATGTTTTATAGTTTCCTGTTGTATACAGCCTGTAATACAAGCAGCTATGGGATTCTGCTGCTCTTCAAACTGTGTGACATTTTAATACTGTGCCAACTCTGCCTTTAAGCAAATACCGATAATTATGGATTTCATATTAAAAACTGCACACTTTCTGGCAAATTCTCTTTTTGCCTTTTTTATTGTTTCAACAGTGACTGCATTTCTCAAATGCATTAGCTATTTAAATAGCTTACCTCTAACTGACAGATTCACCCTTCTAAATAGAATAGGGACTACTGCAAATCTGGGAATAATGCTGCATGTCTTAAGTAACCAGACAGTTCAAGAGATCTGAAAAGCAGTCAGTGAGCAGGTAGAGCCTGACTGCTTACATCTGAGCTTAGAAGTCTATAAAGGCAACACTGGATTTGGGAGGTGTCTGATAGCATCTGTGCTTGGGAGTGGAGCCAGCCAGAGAGCCAGCAGGGCACTGAGGGAGGAGGAGGTAAGGCAGAGAGCACAGCATAAGCTCCTAGCTGCAGAAATGAGCATCTGTTGCTTGACCAACTGGTAAGATCTTTTGCAGAAAACAATTCTTTATGCTATTTAGGGAAAAAAACATTTGTATGGAGCCTGTCTATTGATTGCTACCTATTCCAAAGGCAATTACCAACATTTAATAAATAAATAAATAAATAAAGTAAAAAAGATAAATGTCATAGATCAGAAAAAAAAGTCTCTTTTTCAAGACAGGCAATTGTTATCCTTAACTGAAGTAATATTCCAGGCTGTGTACAACCTCACCTGTTTTGTCAGCAACAACTGGAGAATACATCAACTGTGATACTCTTTTATAGATAAGCTTGTACATACAAGGTGAAAGCATCTGCCCAACAAAATTTGCTATATATTTCTGTATATACACATACATCATTGCTCAACTCTGCAGTTTGCTAGAAAAATCTTAAATTATAGCCAAACAGAGCTGCAGAACCTAGTTACTGCAAACAGTTTATTCCATGTTTTGAAGCAATAAATGAAATTGACACATCCTCCTATAGTCCACTGGACTGGAAAAGACCTACCGGAGTTGCGTTTCTATCCATAAAATGGGCATGCAGTTTTTAAGTGAAGTTTTTGTCTGTTGAAACTCATTTAATATTGAACAGAACTTTTAATATTTCTGCTTCCAACATTTTTTTAGACTGTTTTTCTCTATTTCAAATAAAGTATTCTAGTTTAAATGGTTCTGATTTCAAAAATAAATCTGATTATCATTTTAAAATCTAAGTAATTTAAATTACATAAACAATATGGGTCAATTGACCTACTTAAAAAGCTTCTAACAAAAAATATCAACATTCAACCCTCAGACTAATCTGAAATCCCGAGCTTTTGCATAAAACATAAAAAGAAGTTTCCTGTCCCATTCTCTCAGTAATGAATTTACTAACATTACTGAGTGAAACTGAAAGTTTCAGCCTATTTCGGATCTCTTCTGATAAGACACTGCAGCCAGCATCACCATATAAACTTTCAGCACCCTGTAAGGAAAGTGTGTGGTGTTTTCTCCAGTTTCATAGTGATTCTGAGACAATAATTTTATCTTTGCTTCCTGAATAACAAATAAATAAATAAATAAAAAGCTGGAACTATGTGTCTGGTAATAGTAGAGTTTCCCCAAATAGTGAGAGACCACGTTACAAAGCCTGTTAGCAAAATTCATTACACAAAGTAAAATAATTACTACCAAACCCCTGCAAGACCGAAATAATGCACAAATCCTAGACATTGATGAGTTACTTTCCACCTTATGGCAATAAACAGCCACTTGGGATGACTGTTGCTTCAAATCTACGCACTGCTGAACAAGAACCGTCAGGAAAAGTTTTAGTTCATGACTTGATCAAAGCAGGTTTACCTGCTCCTGGGAACATGAAGAGTGCAGCTCCTCCCTATCCCTCATGTGGATGCAGTAATTCTGATGTGTGTGTCTGCTTACCCCAAAGCTCACTTCCACCAATGAACCTTTCCACTCTGGATTTCAAAGAGAATGGCCTCTTTTTCTTTACTTTTCTTTACTTTTCTTTACTTTTCTTTACTTTTCTTTACTTTTCTTTACTTTCTTTTCTTTCCTTTCTTTCCTTTCTTTCCTTTCTTTCCCCCCTGCACCCCCAATTTTAGGTTTTGCTAAAACACTGACATGTCTAGAGCCATATTACTTTGGCTGAAAGACTGGCTGCAGATTCACACATATGCTCATTTGATACCTATTATTCACATGATTTTGATGAGTAACAGGAAAATAATTATTCTGTATTCTGCATATCCTAGCCCAAAATTACCTGGCAGTAACCTTCTATCTAGATACATTATTTTATTCAAGAGGCAGAACATAGGTGGCAAGATTTGTACAAACCACAACGCACAAACTAGAAAGACAGAAACTGATTAGCAGAATCTTGTCAGAAAGCCAAAAACAGCAACAGAAGTTGGACAAAATGCTAAAGTAAAATTAACCTGTGATACTATACAACCTTTCACAAGCTACTGTAAGCAGCTAAAGAACTACTGTGATAAAACCATTTCCTGAAAAATCCACAAGCACTGTCAATCTCTGTCAACACCATGTCCAGAAATGGGTTCTGGTGTGCTCTCTCCCTCCTCTCTCACAGCCCCACTGGGTCAAAGAACTGTTTCCCTCCCACTGCCTTGACCACACATATGTTGAAAGATGCCAAAGATTCTGTTTAGTTATCTCATCTACTTATTAATACCTATGGCAATAAATTGTAGGGGACAGGTCACATTTCACCACATATATATTTCACACATATACAGTAGTTACCATTAACCTGGATCAACTCTTATTGCTGTTACCCCAATATTCCCAGTTCACAAGAACTATAGAGAAACCATTACCCACTTCCTGAAAGTGGAACAGATGTACAGGTGAAAGGAATCCCCTCCTCTACATTATTACATCTCCTAAGACTACAAGCTTTGTTAGAGGTGCATCCATATCTAAATCCCATTTGATCAGGAATGAGATCAGGCACCAAACCTGTGACAGATACTTAACAGCTACCAAGACCTACCTTCCCATCCATTTCTTGACTAGGTGGGGGAACCTGCTGGAAAGCAGAAGTGGGAAGGGAGCCTTTGCTTTCACTAGATTACAACAGAGCATAAATCCCTTCCCAGCTCTAAAGAATGAACAGTGGAACTGAATCACAAGCTTAGTCCATCCTGCTGGCATTGATGAGAAGTCAGAAGTCACTAATGAAAACAAAATTCAGCAACAAAAGATAACAGAATATGCTGTTCAAGCCATGATATACAAAGCCATTTCTTATGCATTTCTTTAATTTAGCTCCTGGCTAATTGTTTCCCATCTGCCATACCCATAATCTTTAAGAAGAAAAAGAGAGAGGACCTTAAATGAGCCATAATGCATTTTCCTCCTGTTGGCAAAATGTGATCCCCAGCTCTCCTCAATCACAGGAGGCAGGCAGAAGGGAAATGTATTTCTAGTCTTCAAATGAAAATTTCCACTTTTTCCACTGTGAAAATTAAATGTGAAAAAGAAAACACTAATATAAAAAACCTTATTGTCTTCTGCGTTTGTTTTGGGGGGTGGTTTTTTCAGTATTATCCACTTCCTTTTATCATTATTTCTGGGGGGAGGAAAGGAAGGATAAAAGTGTTATTCATGAATATGACAGCACTTCATATACAATCAATTTCATTCTTTTCTTGCAATTCTTGATTCACAAAGCAGCATTATGGCTCCATTCTTGTGCATTAGCTTGGAAGGGAAAAGAAAAGACTGCAGACACGGTTTGTTCCTTGCCTGTGGCTCTGGAAGTGACATGTTTCCCAATAGTGGAAGCTGAGCAGAAAATAAAATTGAAGTGGTAGCGGACAGGTGAGCACTCAACAAGGAATACCACTTGCATACTGTGCCTATACCAAGGACATGTCACTTCTGATATTGGTTTATCCTACAATAAACTAACTATGCTTCTTTATGTGATTTGTTCAATAATTTCTGATTCCTTATATTTCTTCATTTCATCTCTGCACATTCTTGATAATTTGTTCATTCTCATTTTGGCATTCATTTATTTCCCAACTTCTTTACCTCCTCCTCTCTCACAAAAATGCAGAACACGAAGACGCACACCTTTTTGTCCCTTTTCCTGACTATCTCCTGACTCACCGTTTCCTCCCTCCTTTATTTTATGACCTGTCTCCATGCAGGATGAGCTAACTTCCCATAAAACAAGGGAGTTCTACAAATGTTTCTCACTTCTGAAAGGAAAACTTCCAGGAAAATAATTTTTATTAATCTTTTCTCCCCCAGAGCAACTCCATGGTATGTTCTTCTGCCATACACTAATTAAGAAGCAGCAGGGAACGGCTTCCTTATGTATAGCTGACAGACAACTTATTTACTGTGAGCAAGAGTAGACATAACCACTGAGTTTTGGAAAAAGAGAGTGATAAAGCAGCAGCGGCCGTGAAAAAGGGGAAATCTTGCCATAATGGTACACTAGAACAGAGAGCCGGTATTACACTCACACACCCTTCAATAACTTGTCTTCACATCTGATGCTTCACATGACCATTAATGACTTCAGTGGTATTTTTTGTAGGGGGTGAGACAGTTCTGGTCGACAGAATACAGACTCTTCCAGTTCTCATACAGTCCAATCACAAGGACTCAGCACTGATAGGCTTCTCTTAGACTGCATATGCACACAGCAGCACCTGCACTGGCTCTGTACAGCATTTTGTTCTGGCAGATTCTACTGAATTGCCAAAGATTATATATGAATTGGAAAAAGAAACAACTTTTGGCCCAGATTATTATAATCTTTGATTTTTCATGGAAGTGCTAAGAAGTCACAAATATAACTCTGAAATGATTTTTTTTTTTTTAGGACTGTCTGTCTACATGCTTTTATGGTGTGGTTTGGTTTTGGTTTTGGGGGGTTTCAGGGGGTTTGTGTGTGTGTCTGTGTGTCTGTGTGTATTGGGGGTTTGGCATTTGATTTTATTTTATTCTTTTAATAAACCCCAATGAAACAGATGTTCTTGTTTTACACAGGTGGCAGTCAACAACAATCTGTTACTTTTTATTGTTGCCCCCCCTTATTAAAAGAAAAGGAATTTTAATCATTTGTTGACTACACGTTTCAATTTCTTTTCCCAAATTCTTTCACAATTATTTCTCCTAACATTATGCCATGGCAATGGGAAAAAATATTGCAAACTTCAAGATGGGAGAGCCTTCCAGGTCTGGCTGTATATCCTAACCACATTTTGATTCTATACTGACATCACATAGTTTCATTGCCAGAAGTATGCTCCTTACAGGGTCTCAAGGGGACCATAAATGCACCCACAACACCCACCTCTCCCCAGTTTATTTCAGACTGCTTACACCTGAACTATTAAAATCTAAATAAGTTATTAAACACCACTCCTCATCTACTCCCAGACCAAACGGTCTAATTGACCTAATATTCCAAAATGACTTCTAATTATGCTTTTGGGAGCTCAGCGAGTATCAGTGGAATATCTGTTCTGCCTTGCAAGTTAATAATAAATTCCCATCTATTTCTTGTTTTCCAAGAACTAAATTTAGCCCTTGCACATTTCTGCCCACTACGTACTACATCGCAGAAATGTGAGATATAAATTAAATTTTAAATCTATTTCCTTTCATTATTAGAACAGTATTATTTACCATGGATCTGCCATACAGCTCATAAATACATTTCTAGATAAAATTGTGACAGCACTACAGTGCACAATTAAAAAAAAATTAGATGTTTTATTTTTTTTGGTCACAATTAGGAGCATCACCCTAGCATAAGGCAATGTGAGCACATGACTAAGCTGTATGACAGCTCCCAATGCTACTGTTTTCTCCGACATGGAAGGCCTGTATGGAGCCAACTGTTCCACTGTCTTGGATTTTTAGTGTGCACCACAGAAGAGACTCCATAAATAGCCAGCTTTGAATTTAGAAACATAAAAATACAAAAGAGGAGCTACCTGTCTTTCCAAGCTCCACACTAACATGCACAGGGTGTTCCCAACACCACACCCCAGTGCTCTCACCCAGCCATAAAGTGCTGCTTGGCAGCTTTTTAATCATATCCATGAATCTCCAACATGTAAACCACAAAGAGATTTAAGTGAAGTGAGAGAAACAGACAACCATCACAGTTGTTTTCTGATTTAGTTGCCAGTATCACTGCTTTGGGACATATGGATTTTAGATTAAACTTAATCTCGGATTTAGGGTGAGTTGCAGGACGAGTGAAAAGATTCATAAAGACAAGATGTTCAGAGTGAGAAGTGTTTTGCTTTCTCTAGTGGCTGGCATTACATCCTCCAAGGAACCTCCACATCTTCCCAGTGCCTGAGCAACCATGAATAGCATGACCATACATGAAGACTAACAGGCAAAGAACGTGAAGCCACCACTCAGTCCAACTCACTACTGCAATTGCAGAAAGCTCTCTCTGCATATAAGCAACATTAAAAGCGACTGCACAAAATGTATGTTTGTGTGTAAATTTATATTCAGTGCTTCTTCACCACAGAAAAGAAAATAAAAAAATCTGTATCGCTTACAGACATATACGTTTGGTTTCAGAGGGATCACCAGAGAAGCCTACAGCCACTACAAAGCAGAACTTTGTAACCACCATGCTCTCAGACACATCAGACTTGTACTACCTGAAACAAATACTGGTCAAAATGGAGATAATGTTTATACATTTGCTTTAAAGTGTAGCATCCTTTCCACCTGCCAGTGTAGGCCACAGAAGATACACTCTAGTTAGCATATTGCTGACAGGATGATGAGAAAGCTCCTGTCAGACACTGGCCAGCCGGGTGTTTGAGACAAAACGCACAGCCCCAGCTGACTAGTTAGGGAAAGACCAGTGAGGTACAATTACAGAGGCATATGACAAGCTTTCATGCTTGAGTGACTTGAGAACCGATGACATGGCTTTAAACAGCAATCCTTCCTACCTCCGGTCACAAAACAGCAATAAGTCAACTGATGCACTGTTGTACAATCATGATTTATTCCTTTGCTTTGAATACGTGAGAGTGTGATATGATGTTCTGGTAGACTACCACAGCAGGTGCACTTGGGGCTGAAACATCTAGGGCCTGCCTCCAGCATGCATAAAATCAATGCCGTAGTTCAGCCTTCCTGGAAAAGCCGTCCCCAGCACTTCAATAATTTATAGGAAAACTGAATTAAAAAATTACTTGTACTGAAACTCATACAGCTCTATGCAACGAATAATAATACATGCAGATGCAGCAACGTGTGAGGAAACAGTGCTCTGCAAGAACATACAGAATGACATTTAGGAAAGGTCTTCCTTTTGCAGCTAAAGTGAAACAACTAAAAGCCACCTCTGTGAACAGATCCATTCCTTTGTTTCATTCATCCTTTTACTTAATCCAAAGCCATCTAATTTGTTTCTCTTTCATAGTTTACTGTTCAAAACCCAGAAATGGTAATTTTTGCTACAAACATCTTACAGAGCATAATCCTTCGGGCTAGCTGAATCCATCTCACTCTAACACTAAGCCTGAAGCAAGCTGTGAGGTTGCTGATAATCACATTATTAAAGTGGTTGGAAAGTCAAGCTAAGAAAAGAATCAACAGTTAGGGGAAATAATGACCCAGAAGCTATGACAGAAAGGAGTGCTGGGAAGTTTCCACTGACATCTTCATAGCAATTGGTAGGGCAAATACACAAAGATCTCCACTAAAGGAGCTTTTAAAGGAGGTAAAACCACAGCAAATCAATTTAAAGAAAGATGCAAAGAATACCTAATAATTGTAAAAATCAGAAGATCAATATAAAACAAGGCCTGCTTGGCTGAAATAAAATAAGCTGACAATTGAAACACACCCCTTTTATTTTTTTTTCCCCCTAATTAAAAAACTCTATTCAACAGATTAAAATAGGCAACCTTCTTTTCTCTTCCTCTTTTTTCCTCCAATGTAAACCTTGAGTACAATGAATGCATGAAATTTAGAGGGCAAAAATGTTGGACAAAGAATTCCTGTACGTAAGCAAGTGTAGTTATCCTTTCCTGACCCCCCACAAGAAGGGTGAGGAGAAAGTGAGCCAGGTCTTGAATTATGCCTTTTGTTATCAGTCACTGCCCTGAGATAGTGAACCGAAACAGAGCTGATAACTTGAAGGTGACATCACAACCCAGTCTTCATGAACTGACATACACACTTGATATTCAGTTAACCCCAAAGATAAGGAACAACTCCCTTAACAGAAAGTTGTACTTGATAGCACTATTTTTGAACAAATAATCTTTTCAGGTGTCAAGCTGTAAATTAGGAATATTAAAACATGACCTTTGCAACAAAAAGTACCAGTCTGCTGTGATTTGTACACAACAGTAAGCACAAGGCTAACAAATGCTAATGTCCAAATACACTCCGTTTGCTTATTTGTATTATTTGAAGTGATCCAATGTTTTAAAGAAGCAATATCTTATGCCAAAAACATTTAATCATTCTTGGCAAATCAATTAAATTCTTACAGGAGATACTGAGAAGTGTTTAATTTACTTTTAAAATTACACTGCCCTGTAAAGAAGCAAGCCTTATCGCATCAGTCCTGTTCTGTTTATGAAGGAGATTAGCAGGTAGCAGCTGTCCCTGAAGTTCCTGATAAGCCAAGTCTATTTTTCTCTTTTATCAGAACTCACTAGTACAAGTGAAAATTAACCCAGTCCTATATCAAATGTGGATCAGACATGATGTGGCAGTAATTTCATTTAGCTATGACTTGAGTAACGCTAGTAGACTGAAGAAATAATCAGAAGTGAAATTCATGTGCTGTCTCTTCTTGGACTTGACCTGCAATCTACAATTTACATTCACAACTTGAGACATTCTTCAGGACATCCAAATGCCATTACTAATGTTTGCTATTGCTACCTATCATTGTCCAGAAGAGCAATATAAATTTTCAAATGAAAACACCATCAAAATAACTACTACTTCATTAAAAATTTGAAATAAACAGCTGAATTCTGAACAAAGTTAAAGCTTCTCACAACCAGCATATTATATTTATTGTTCTGTAATGACTTCCAAAGCATTTGGAATGCGAACAAAGAAATAAGGCAGTCTGGATCAGTGCAGTACGATCCTGATACCTCCTCTTCTCATCATATAATAGCAACTGAAAGCTGAGATATCCAGCCTAACAGAAACAAGTCTCGCAAGGATCTAAATGCAGCCCGAGAGTACATTTCCAAATCATGTTAAGCAGACACACACTTGCCCACCTGCAGAACAAATCTTCCACAGGCACAGAGCTGCCATTGTGATTCCTATCACCCCTCTACTAAAGCAGTAAAAGATTAGGGCCAGGTTGCAACACCCAATTCTTCCCCTAGCTATTTCGGGTTTGGGGGAGGCGCAGATAGAACGCGGACATTTCCTAAGATAAAATAAAATCTTTGGTGGTTAAAATAATATATCAAAGACTGGTAATTTGAAGATCACTCATTTGCTATTTTTCTGGTTTACAGTTGCTTGCATAGCCTCTGCTTATATGACCCCATATTTCTTTTACTCCCCAAAAAGGAAAATAGTAAGGCAGTTATGGTTACTACCACCAAGAACTGTAAAACCTGTCAGCCCTGCATGGCTATTCTGAGTCTTCTCCATCTTCAATTTACTTTTGACTCAAAAGAATTTAAAGGTGGTTTATCCACTATTTAGAATCGGAAGTGTCTCACTCCCTGCATGTTCACATATGTACTGGAAATCAGCACCTGCAAGTCTTCGAAAAATATTAACTTTCAATACTATATCCAGTTTATACCTATGTGTTGAAAACAGCTGTTCATTTTTTTGGTAGTACAAGTAACAGTGTTCAGGAACATAAAGTTGATTTTCCACCACAGAAAACATATTAAACAAAATGATTTTATGCAGTACTGTTCAAAAAAAATAAAGGTATTTTTAATGACTGTGCTTAACAGGCTAAAGATTCTGCATAAAAAATATACTCTGTGAAAGTTCTTTATAAAGTGACAGTCTTATAGTAATGCAAAATTAATCTTGGAACTAGTTTCAAAAGAGAGGATATTTTAAAAACCAGTAAGATTCTGTGAAGAGTAAAACAAAATAACATCTGAATATTTAGGCATATTTCCAAAATGAAATTCAACATTCTTTTATTAATCAGGCATAAGGCAAGAAAAAAAAAATAAAATTAATGTAGCCTAAAAACCTTTAATAAAAAAAATGCTATTTTGAGTTGTACATTATTATCAGTCTGAAGAGCTGCTCCAAATCAGAGATATTACAGTATGCACTCCCAAACCACTCTAAGAAAGATGAATCTATCTATTACCAGGTTAGGAAAGCTGCTATTATTATGGACCCTTGATTTCTTTCAAGTAGCTCCAATGGCATAAGCCACAAGTGAATAATAAAGATCTTATAATAGCCCTTAAGAATTCTTTTTAGGTTGGAAGGCACAGAAATGAACTCAGGAGAGTTAAAGAACTCTCATCTGCTGATAAGAAAAATAATTAACCTGACTTAATGTATCTGAGTAGTTCTTATATAAATCAGACTTTTGTACTTCAAGAGTCAGACTAAAACCATATATCAGAAGAGTATGTAGATATTGTCTTACAAGTACACATGGAACATATCTAAAACCACAAAGGTCTGTAGGTCATTTTGTGAAATGTTCAATATATTCTACTTAAAAGGAGATGTGTGAAGTACTTACAGTGCTTAGTTTGCTAGAGGTAATAATGATTCGTCTCTCATGCAACATACTGGCATAAAGTTGCAGCATGTTGTTCACATCCACAGCAACAAAATATTCAGTGAGGTTTCTCTGTTTAAATAAATAAGATGTTAACAATACAGCAGCAACAGTAGCTAAGTGGAACATTAAATATATTACTTAAAAAAAAAAAGTGTGTCCAATTAGTAGGTGAGGAAAAAAAACACCCAAATTATGAAAGAAATCCCTTTGCACTAAAATTTGTATGCTTTAAGAATAATTAAGTTTTAAAGCCAATGAAAATCTAATTTGGTGTAAGTTATTCATTCAGTTATGTTTGTGAATTTGTTTGTGAATGTAGACTTGTCCCCCCCTTTTTTTTTTTCCCCCAAAAATTTTGAAAAATATGGCATTTGGCATTATATCCGTAGCATCAAATGCTAATTAAGGTAACCATTACTCCCAACCCAAAAACAGATCTTCCACCACTGCAATAACTGTTCTGTCATAGCTATAACAGTAAAACTGTGCTATTTTGCCAGGCTCTTCCAAAGTCAACACATTTTATTCTACTTCAAGTACAGCAAAACAGCTTGCTGAAAAACACCAAGTTTTCGCTTGAGCTGTATATACCAGACATCAAATGTCCAGCAGCACTGGTAGAAGCTACTGGGTTGTTCCTGCAGCCACACTTTTCATTCCTAACAAGAACTCCACTGCCATCCCCACGGGGGGTTGAATGAAAAGCAAACTCACCAGCACCTCTTACTCATAGTTCAGACAACTCAAAATGGAGGGGAAGAGAAAGAGGTTGGGGGGAAAGATCTCTTAAGCTTAAGAGTACTTAAAGAAAGATCTCTTAAATTGAACTTAAGAGTATTTCTGCATGGCACAGTGCAGAGACATACAATAAGCTTCTGAATCAGATAAAATGGCTACCAGTAAAAATGCCTAGGACAACAGCAAATTTTTGGAAACGTTAGACAATATGTATGAAAATATATTAATACACCTCATAATATACAGAGCATTCAATTTCACACATTCATTATCATATCTGCAACCAGAACTCTTACTCATCTCTTCTCAGAAACAACATATTACTGCATATTAATGTAGGAGGTCTACTAACTGTGCTCCAACCCAAGGATACAAATCAGAACACTGGAACTGCTAGTTTATTCTGGATGTGGCTAACAGTTGGCAGCAAGGCAATGCAACCCTGAAACAAACAGTGAGGGCAAGACAAGTCGTAAAGGCTTCAGGGCAGGGTGACCCTGCTGACTCTCGGCACCTCTCTTACCGGGGCGAAGACATAGCTGCCAGCTACAGACTCTCCAGCTCACAGTCCTCCGCTATCAGGGAATGCAGCATGAGGCAGAGCTACCTATCACCAGCTGCTGGTTTATCTCCTTACAGACTCCACTATGTGAAATGTTAGCCTGGATGATGATGAGAAGGTTGACCTCCTTTTTGGATATATTATGATATTAAATTTAAAAATATATTGAAAAGACAAAAGAAGATCCAATGGACGATCCAGTTTCATGTAAATTCAGAAAAGTATTATTAATTCAAAGACACAGAGCACAGATTATTCTTGGTCCATGCTGCATAAAGTTTCGGAAAATATAACAACAAGAGCTTTAAGGCTACAAACACTCCACTGAGACTGAAACTTTGGTCTTCCATGTGCTACTTTTAACTGGTTGTCAGAGGCCAATTCACCTTGATAATTTGAGTCCAATTTACCTCAGACACCTTCTAACACTATAGCTGATAATGGTGAGCTGATTATGCTTTGCAAAAGCTGTTGTAAAAGTCTGCAATCTTGCACAGACCAGTGGATCTTTGGGAGACAGTCACAGTTATTTCTGCATTACACCTGAAAAGTTACTGCCCCTGAAAGATGTTGATCTTGGAGCAAAGAATAAGAAAACTCATTTTATTGCTAATTTACTGTAATTACCTCGTGTCTTCACTCCCTGCATGTTCTAACTCTCCATTAGTACCACACTATTTTGATTCAGAATTATAGAAAGGCACCCTGAAAATTACTTTTCCCTTCTCCCACAGAATAAATCCAAAGTGCTACTATTGCAAGATCCTCCATCAGCCAGAAGCTAAATGGTGCTTTCCCACATTTTGTTCAAGTTGAACACATAACACACCTTTGAACCTCCAAAGCTATACTTTATTAGAAGCCCAAACAGTAAGCTAGAAAAGAGAATTCTTTAAAATAAGGAATTCAACCCGGAAGATGAAACAGATCATAGAATCATAGAATGGTTTAGGTTGGGAAGGACCTTAAAGATCATCTGGTTCCAAACCCCTGTCATGGGTAGGGACACCTTTCATTGACCAGGTTGCTAATAGCCCCAACCAAACACTTAAAAACAAAGCTCTGTCCTGCCCAAGGAGCCCTTGTAGCAAGAGTTCTCTCTTTTACACCTCTACCCAGTAACTTTCCATAGCTCTGGGTTACAACAAGGGCTGCGCCTTCTGCAGGGTCCCTGGTGCAGAATCCTTTTCACCATCACAGATGCACCTGGAGACCTTCCATCTGCTATAAGCACCCTACCAATCCTTAACAGCTCAAGTTTCCTGTGCTCTGTTTCCTTCCCCTTCTCTCTTCCCTTGCCCATCCCACCCTAGAGTGCAGGGGCCACTGCCCAGCTAAGATGCTGAGGGGCACAACCTCCCTTCTCACCAGCAGCATGAAGGCAGGGAGCGGGTGATTGGGACCTCTTCCCCACCATGCCCCGCTGCTGCACCAACACAGAGGCTGTGAGCACACTTCCGTCACGCCTCCTACACTAACACCACATCTACCAAGAACAAGTTCTGCAGTACTGAGTGATTTTGTACTGGGGTGAACCCCCAAAACAGCTCAACTTTCATAAGGAAGTTATTATTTGAAAGTGTAAAAATGCACATCTATACATTCATACATCCATATTCAATTCCAGACTTAAATGCAAGAGTGGAAAGCAGAAAGTTTCGAAGCTTTTTATTAGTTGTTATCCAGATAAACACATCACAGAGAATGTGATCTGAGATTTCATACTTGCAGCCTACCCCCAGCACCATCAAGGATGTTGCATCTACATAATGCATGTCTTGATAAAAAAATAATAATAACCACCACCAGCATTCCTGGTGCATGGTTACCATCCAAATGTAAGCAGGTATGACATGTTTTTAGAAAGCCTGAAACAATGCCTTCTTGCACAAAAAATAACAACTGCATATCTTGATAGCTGATTTTACAGCTTAGCAATGAAGCATTTAAAGGGCAGGTATTCAAACACCACGAGGTGTAGAAGTAGAATATATTTTACACAAATAATCCCAATAAACGCAAACAAGCCAAGTAATTATGAACGAAGGGTGGCTATAGCAGTGGGCAAAAATGCTCTGTTAATGCTTTAAAACAGGTTAATGATGAATGCAACAGTAACTACAAGCTAAAGGTTGTAATAATAGACATCAATCACACTCTAAAAACAGTCTTGGAAAAAAAAAATCTCTTATTGATAAAAATAAAAAAAAGCCGAGCTCAGCCCTACCCACAGAATTAGGTTGATACTTCTAAATAAATAAGAAACGGCATACTTACGCTTTCAGGGATTGTTGGCAATCCAGTTATATCAGGAGTAATGAAATATGAGTGCTAATCAATGGGGAAAAAGAATTAATAATGTATGCACACAAAAGCAAAAAATTCATTTTAAAAAAGCCCACCCTTTAGGATTGCCACCCCCATCTTTGTTTAAGCAAATAGCCATTTTTCCAATAGCATTCTTACCACTACTAGACAAAGAATTAAGCAGATCACGACACAAGATGACAAGCTCTGGTTCAGCACAGCACACAAACCAAAAGAATAAAACGCTGGGCTGCAGTTTTGAAACAACACTGAAATTAACCCAGGTTTAAATGTTGTCACAAGCCTGAGAGCAGCACTGATTAACTTGGGCATTGATTTAAAGATTGGAACAGAAACAAACCACAAACATGAAAGGACAAAATGTGAATTTAGAATGGAAAAGAAAACATCATTCACATGAGAAAATTAATTAGCATAGAAATATTATTACTTGATATACATTCTCTTCTCTTTCCAAAAATCTTTGATTCAAAAACGTGCTAACAGAAATACAAGGTCTGACAGCTTGAAATTCTGCAATCATTTATGAAATACATTAGCAATTTTATACATCTTAGTTTGAGGTCATCTAGGATGTAAATATTAAATGGATTAAACTAAAAACAGATGTAATTTAAATCATTTTTATTAATCCAATGTGTTTAGTAGCTATCAGACATGGAATTAGCTCAGTTATTTTAAGGAATTTTTGCATATTAGTCTAAATCTTCAAGGTCAGAAAACCTTAAGTGCATACTAAGCAAATGTGATTATTGACTTTTTAGCTTTTATTTGTTTTGAATGGAATTTTGACATTTTTCATAGACTTTCTTTGGGTTTATAGTGTATTTTAAAACTATAATTAACAACACAAAGACACAGTTTGTTTTCAAGTCAAACTTGAAAAAGATATACCAAAACATTAAGGAAGTCTATAAGATATTAAATGTGTCTTGTGTTTGAGAAAAAAAAATATCAATACTATTAACTCCGTTTAGGAGACTTATTAAACCAGCTTGATACATTTAATAGAAAATGTTCCCCACAAATTAGGTCATTTGGCCATAGTTAAAATTTTTACAGGGAAAAAAGGCTTAAAAAAGGCATCCCATAAACATCATAGCACTTGCACAATAAATATCCCAGGTTATTGTTTTGCAACAACAGAGAAAAAAAAAAGCTAAGGTTTTTTTTCTCTAGTCAAGAACAGCAAAATATTCAGAATAATGGAATGCCTACGTTCTTCAGAAGGATATTGAGAACAGAAAATGATTTCCTATATGTAATAAGGTCACAGAATATTTATCAAAAGATTTCTGAGTAATGAAGTTAATAACTTAGAGAAGTAATTATTTATAATTAACAAAGTAATAATATTTCACTCATTAAACAGAAGGGGAAGTCAGAACTATGAGACCCATTACTGCAGTCATTATGAGACATAAAGCAGCAAAAATAATGTGGTATGGAGTCCTTGTACATCTTTGTGAACTCCCTTAGGAAGCTGTACAACCTTGGAAGAGATACTAAATTAATAGTTGCTGCCCTGTATAAAGTTTTTTCTAAAAGAACACTAGAAAATGCAAGTTTTGTTCATCAATTTAAGAGTTTGATTTTGGTTGTGGTTTTTGCAAAAGGATTATGACATACAGACAGCTCTTTAAGTTAGATTGATTTAAACAGATTAGGTACATCGATATTAGACTGCTCTTTTAGGCTACAGACAGCAGCAGAATTTCCTGAAGGACAGCTATAAATAAGCCTGAAATCAAAAGAGAGATCCTATAGCAAGCAATTATTTATTTAATTACAATAGGCTTTAGATAGTCACTGCCTTTTAAACTCACCAGTACAAGACAAGGATGTTTTTTCAAATCTTGCTCACTTGCAAAAATCATCTCTTGGTTCTTATGCAAGATGACAGAAAGGTTGAACAATTGACTTTGTAGTTTTCCAACAAAAAGACCAAAGCTGACTCTAATGCTTTCAATATTCCAAGTTTAAAATATTGGCTGAAATATGTTTTATTCTTTGTATTCTTCCCCTATTTGAATTAGCTTTTCCAACATAGAAAAATGTGGAGGGGGAGAGAAGTGAGATAATAACTTTTATTATAGTCCTAGAGGTAACAATCACCTCTATGGTTAAAATAAAAATGACCCAAATTATACCTAAGCTCAGGTTGCATAGAATGAATGCTCACCCCTCAAATTTCAGCTGCAAAATATTTGTTACAGGGACTGACAGATCAGAGAATAACTTAGTCCCTAACTGGACTAAGTGATTTTGCTGTCCTCCTGACCAAGGATTACTGGGAAACACCATGTATCCAGATATTGGGCACAGTTTATGCATAATTATATACATGCAGTCCTCAGTATCACTGTAGTCTGCCATCTGAACCTCGCTTCAACACCTATAAGCCCTGCAGCTACCTGAGTATATGTGAGGAGGGATCTTAATTCTGCATCAGGAACTCTGCATTAGACTCACCTTGGCACAATTAAAAGCCACATCATGATGATACTTTTACAATAATTTTTCAGACTCTAACTTCTTTTTAAGTCTCTTACCACTGATGGTTCCAGTCTAGCTTATTTACAATATACAAAGAGCATGGAAGGAACACCAATATAAAAGACTAGGCACACAAAGGTAGAGCTGAAAGTGGCCATAAATGTTTCCCTGCAAGACTGAGCATTACAAAAGTAGATGCCTGTAGATCCAAAAAGCATTCTGATTCAGGCTAATCTATTCCTTCCTACTCTGTCCCACCTAAACCCACAGTATTTGCTTGACTGTACCTATAGCCAAGCATTTGTCAATTTTATATTATAGCCTAATGAAAAAAATCATAACAAGGAATGTGAAATATGACAAAATAAAATAAGGTAGCAGTATGTTAAGCAGCAAGGTAACTATTGCAACAGAAGTGGTAGACTCTCCATTTCTGTATGCTTTCATACTAGGACCATATGCTTTTCTAGAATCTGCACTTTACTTGAAGTATTGGGCTCAATTCTAAAATAAATTAGTTAAAAGGAAATGACACAAACAAGGTCAAGATAAATAATCTAAAGATCTTTCAGTATGTGCATAAAGGAAGCCTTTATAAAGTCATTTCTTTCTGTGCCCTGCAACCTGTAATAGTTTAATCAAGAAACAGTTATTTGCATACAGATATTTATGAGTTCAGCAACTGTACAGATGCTTTGAACATGAACAATAACTCAGAGACAGCAGAGGCTCTGTGTGGGCTTTACATTTCATGCAGGCACTACAAATGTATTTAAACACGCACCCATATGCTATTTCTGTTAAGAACTTGAGGAACTGTATCAGAGACAGGCCCACTTTTTGATGTTTCTGCAGCAACAGCACTTCACCACGCTATCAATTTCCAGTCCCACACCATGGAAAGTCAAAGCACAACAGCAAAGTAGGCATGGACACATTCTTCCACCTAGATGTGCTGAAAGTTTCAAGTAATGCAGAACAATTCTCCTACCATCTTCCCTACAGCATTTTTGCATGATCAAGCAGTTCTAGGAAGAAGGGGAAGGACGATGGGAAAGAATTTTGTCCAATCCTGCAAGTCTACTCACTCAGACTTGAGAAGCAATAAAACAGAGTTAGTGTCTCCCTATTCACAGCAGGAGAAACCAAAAGTATCTACATGACACAGCTTGAAGCACAAAAAAGTTGTTTTAGCACTGCCAGATGCCACTGCAGCTTACTTTATCATTCATAGAGCAAACTCCCAATTTCTGCTTCTTTATGACTTTAAGGGAACAACATCAGACAGAGACAAACTCTACTCTGCACAGACAAAAAGAAAAAAGTTGGCCAAACCACTTAGTGATGGGACGTAACATAAGTTTACTCTTTACAAAGGTAGTTCGTGGGGCTTTTTGTTTGTTTCAACCTTACATACTATTTTATAGTCTGGAGTGGGAGTTAAACAGAGAATACTTACCACACTTAAACTGACTAAAGCATTCGCCTTTGGCACAGGATGGCTATACAATGATTTCAACAAATCGTTCGAGTCATTTTCCTATAGGGAATGTATTTAAAGGTAGTTAATTATTGTATTAAAAAAAAAAAAAGACAATTCTCTACACATTAAACTATACATTAACAAAGATATGTATGTTTAATGAGAAAGACAATTGTAATTTACAGTGAAGCATTTAAATATTAAGCACAAAATTCAAGCCAATTTGCTGCCTCAGGAAATGATTGTATCTGCAAGTCAATCTTCTACATATTGCCTCATATACTCCTTAAATGAATCCCATCATTTGCAACTGAAAATAGTGTTAACACATCTAGCTGATTTGTGCATCTTGGACATCATCTTCCTAAAGCTGTTATCCATGATATTTATCTGTTCAAAGTTTTACTAAATATGCAGCTACATAGACATATTGTACCTTTTAAAAATTATTCATCAGAGCACATCAAACAGTTAATAAGGTCTACTAAAAAGTACATGCAGCTACCGGATTTAACTAGGATCTCCCACCTTGGTTTAGGATTTTCATTCAGTTTAGGGTTTTTGTTCACGGAGGTTAAATTCTTTTTGTTGTCAGAGTAAAAACAAAAATACCAGTGACAAGCCAGGATCAGTGTTTAAAAATGTTGTCTGAGTTTGCAGGAAACTTCCACCTCTCCGTGTAAGAATGATGATATTACTGGATCTCGTACTAACAAACAAGACTTTGAGTCTGGCTCTTGCTCATACAAGCAGTACCTAGGCCAGAAGGGAGCAATGTCCTCTAAAAGCCTCCTCACAGATATGGCACTAGGCAATGCAGCACAATACTTCCATACACTGCTAAAACTTTCTGACCCATCAAAACAGTTTTCTCAGCAGAAAAGACAACAAACTTACAAACCAGCAGTTTAATTTAGTTGCAGCAACAGTTGCAATGCCAGAACCAGTGGTCAAGAAACAAAGGAGAAGACAATCCCTACCCCTTCTGTCAAATATAACCTTAATAACTATTTTTACTGTTATAGTGAAATTGGGACCAAAAACAAAGTCCCATCATACCATTTATAACACTTACATGTATTCTACACTTTAAACACAGCTAACCCCAGACTTTCCTACTGCATTTTCTTTTTAAATAAAATACCATCATTTTCTATAGTCCATTTACTATACTGTACAATAATTGCTTAATCTACATTTCATATATTCCTGAAATGTCAACTTTTCCACTCTGCAGCATATGGCTGACTATTGATGCTTTTTTTAAATTACAACCTAGTACACTAATACAGTTAAAGTGGAAAGGTATAGCTTTAATGTTCTCAGTAAAGGCAGATGCCAGTACTTCCTTTCCTGCGTAATCCTGGAATGCATTTAATTGCTCATGAATATGCAAACAAAACTATCATGATTCTTCACCAAATGCTGCAAGTAATTTTGTCTTGCTAGTTGATGATTGCTAGAGATGACAGAATTACGAGAGGTTGTTTTTAGTTAACATGAAGGGTGAAACAGTACATCATATTGTAACTGATAATCAGATAGTTCCAAGGATCTACAGTTTACAATCAATATGTCATACAGATCTCCAGTGATGCGACACTTTGCTCACACTGACACTTTGTACAGGTATATTCTCAGCAGCTTTTTATGGTTAATGTGAGATTCAAGGGACAGTAGCAGAGGTATGTTCATATTCTTCGAATTTCAATATGAGGAATGTAAAAACTTTTAAACAGCACAGAATCACTTCAGAGCACTTCAAATAGTGACTATTATTTCCAGATAATTACCTTACAGAAAGAAACAGAGTATCTAAAATTACCTGTTCTTTAGCCAAGTAATCTGCCAGGGTATTTAGGAGCTTGTAGTATACCTCAAACCATGGCAGGTAACTAAAACAGGAGGGGAAAAAGCAGTTTAGTAAAATATCAATGTATTTTTCCCAATGCTTATAAAATAGTACTACAATTAGTTGACTTGCACATTTTTATAATATTTCTACACATAAATAAAACACATAAAGCTTTTCCCTGCAATTTTAATAACACATCACTGCTAGATATTAGCAAAGTTATGTTTCTTTATGCTAGACACCTGCTTGAAGTTCCATTAGGCATAGATTAGCTCATAATACTTTCAATTCTCATTATTTTAAAGGCACCAAAAAAAAAAAAATCATTTTAAACATTACGAAATCACATTCCCATTATTTTTGTTACAGCTTTCAGGAATGTTATTGGCAATTTTGAAATTCTATATCCTGTTGTACCTGGAGGACTGCCAGAACTACTGCTTCTCTGGAAAATGAAAACCAATTTTACCCAGGCAGACCAGGTACCCCGTATTTGACAAGTAGTGCAATGCTATGCAATAGTATACATGTCATAAGATATAAGAATATTGGTCTTTCTATAAGGTCATTTCCACAGACAGAACAAAAATAAGAGCATTCAACCAATATTGTAAACACAGCGCTCATTAAGACATGAATACTTAGTAAGTTTTCAACACAGGCCTGCAGCTCATATGTGTGCAACACTCTCAATGAGTTAAAAAGAATCCAAGACAAATGAGACAGAACTGAAGCGCATGAGAAAAGAAACTCAAACAGTGGCATCAATTCCATTTTTTGTCATCTATTTACAGAAGGTACCTATAAAAGTGATATCATCAGTGACAACATGCTACAGAACTTTCTACAATCTCAATTTAAGCCTAACATGCATGTAGTAAGTCAGGTAAGGTAAACAGTACCAGTATAAATTACTCCTTATTTACAAGTTATACACCTTCTCATATCTTTTAGAATTTCATCACAAAGAACATCACTGAACAGGTAATAGTATAGTTAATTTTAGTTGTTTGAGTGGGGCTGGGAAGGAGAAAAAGCCTGAAATGTTTTTACCACATTTCATGTCCAGTGTAACAATACTACACACTTTCTTATTCAGCACAGTGTAAATCCATGGACATACTTCCCATGCATCTCTTAAAAGCTTTCATGTGTGCTGTGGACAGTCCTTAAAACTTCAGATTTCTTTATTTCAGGAAACATGCTATCTGCAACTGAAATAGCCAGTATGCAGAACCTAAGCACTTTCCCTGACAGGCAAAGGAAACCTGTGAAGGGAAACCCTGGCTGGTAGAGAAACCAAGCCTACTTTTGTGCAGTGAGTCCAGTGAAGAGTTATGTTTTCTTTTTAATGCCTCTGTTCTCAGTACGCAGCAAGAAAGGCTTTAGAAAGAGATCACAAATTTGTTCAGCTAAGAAAGAGAACAGGGGAAATCTGAATACAGTCATAGTTATGCATTCTCTAGCAATCTTACTATGCTATCCTTACAAATGCTTAAGTGCTGATTCTTAAAAAAAATCACCAAAGAACCATCATTAATTTACTCTTGCAAAGCCAAAGAGCCACAGAGGCAATGATTTCTTTTAGAGTCACTGCATTAATGTCTTACTCACACTTTACCATACACTGTGCTGGCTATTCATCAAAATCACATCAACCTCTTAATGCTCACAGACATTTTTAAAGCTTGGTATTGTTGACAGTAGTTAAGATGTGACATTATTGCCTTTACTTTTCCATACATCCTTAGATAACCATAAAATTTACTTCACTGCACCTGTGAAAGGCCACTCACTGCTTACAGGCATGAATGCTGCACGCCCTTGTAAGAAATCCATCAAAACAGCACCTAAAATATCTGACCTTAGAGTTTTCTTCCACCTAGGACTCCTGTTCTATCATCTTCTAAAATAATGTTAACCTGGTTATAAATGTTGCTGAAATGCCGCAGAGATGGGCAAACAAAACTGTTCACCACCACAGCATGCAGAGTACCCGCAAATGCCAGAGCTATTGAACACTTACCAGCCCAGAACTGCAGCAGGGACTGGAATAGTGTTCTAGCGATTTTATCCAAGTCAAGGGACCAGATAGGTATATATTACAATATTATAACACTGGACACACAAACGGGTTAGATTATGTACTTTCCAGCCTTTTGCTATCACCTCTGCCTAGTAGTGTATGACATCCCAGCATATTTTGCTGTAGAATATTCTAAAATCTTATCTGATCATTCATTTTTCATAATGAACATTTATGAAAATTATTCTATAAAAATAATTTTATAGAATTATATAATAATTATAATTACATATTATATAATTATATATAATATATAATTGTAATATAATTTTTCTAGAATTATGTAATAGTTTAAAATAATATAAAAATAATCTAATTCAATAAAATATTCATAATATCTCTTTTTTGTATTTATGATCTCAACTCTCCTCTTACTGTGAAAAGGAAAACTGAATGCAATTTTTATGTCTATGCATAAAAAGGTCAAATTCATTATCTGAAATTAATGAACCCTAGCAGAAAGCCAGGGGAGTGGGGTTTTTTCAATACTGCAAGGCATGCTGACCAGAGTACTCATACATGAACCTTTCTCCTTAGCAAAATCAAGTTTTTGATACGCTTCCATGTCTTCATGTAACAAAACCACAAAGAAAAACATTGTAAAACCAGACTACTTGAACAAAGTTTAAAAATGCCAGTTTCCTTTCTGAGCTGGAAGACTGGAAAAGGAATTGCTTTAAGCCTTATAATCACAGACACAAGGTTAATATAATTTCAGCATGCCTCTTAAACCTGAAAAGAAGGGAAATCAAAACAAGCACTCCATTACATTATATGGGATGAAACCAAAGGCCACCAAGACCTGTCCTCTGTTTCCTTTCCACATAATCTTCAGTTCTTCAAAAGCACAGTTTAATTGCAAAAGGTTTTGTTGATATTTTTAATAAGACTGTTCTACTGCAACAAAGTATTACAAAAATCTAATGGAAAGCAAAAAGATTCCCATTACATTTTTCTTTTATGTATCTAATTGCTATTAATTCAATGCAATAAGGAATGGTTACATTTGTTGTCTTCATAAACAGAGTCCATCTGTATGTGTACATATACAACATATCTCTGCATTCAAAGTAAATATAAACACAGGTTGGTTGTTCATAATAAAGACAGCTATCTGATGGAGCATTAGATTCTCAATTCAAAGAGGAGGTATAAGCTCTTTTTATTTTGTAACATCCTCAAGGCTGTCAAGCAACATCTTTTTCCACTTATATCACAAGCTAATTTTGCAGGCACAGGTGTTAATTATTTTATTAGTTTATTCAGACTACCCTAGTAAATAGATTTATTCATAAATGAACTTTTCCATGACACCAGCTTTACATCCCTACCCACACACAGCATTAGGTAAACACCGCATACAGAATCATATAATCACTGAGGTTTGAAAAAGACCTTTAAGATCATTAAGTCCCAGTCATTAACCTAGCACTGCCAAGCCCACCACTAAACCATGTGCCTAAGTGCCACATCTACATGTCTATGAAATACCTCCAGGGAATAGTGACTCCACCACTTCCCTGGGCAGCCTGTCCCAGTGCTTGACAACTCTTACAGTAACGAAATTTGTTCCTAATATCCAATCTAAACCTCCCCTGGCACAGCGTGAGGCCATTTCCTCTTCTATCATTTGGCACTTAGGAGGAGAGACCAACACTCACCTCCCTATAACCTCCTTTCAGGTACTTGTAGAGAGTGATAAGGTCTCCCCTGAGCCTCCTTTTCTCCAGGCTAAACACTACCAGTTTTCTCAACCACTCCTCATAAGACTTGTCCTCTAGGCCCTTCACCAGCTTTGTTGTACCTCTCTGGACTCACTCCACCACCTCCATGTCTTTCTTGTAGTGAGGGACCCAAAACTGAACACAGGATTCAAAGTGCAGCCTCACCAGTACAAGTACGAGGGGAAAATCATTCTCCTAGTCCTGCTGGCCATAAGATTTCTGATACCAGCCAGGATGCTGTTGGCCTTTCTCAGCACACTGCCAGATCATACTCAGCTAACTGCTGACCAGCAACCCCAGGTCCTTTTCCATTGGGCACCTTTCCAGCCACTCTCCCCCAGGCCTGTAGCATTCCGTGGGGTTGCTGTGACTGAAGCGTAGGACCCAGCGCTGAGCCTTCTTGTCTTATATGGCACTTGTTTGACTAAAAACTAAAAGAATCTTCTAGGTCGTCCTTCCAGCAAATCTTGCACATTCATTTAAACTTTGCTTAGCACATTTTATGTACACAATTAGTGGTGTACGTACCAAGAAGTCATGCAGCACAAAAAATCTGTTAGGCTGGGTCACAATCTTTTTCCAAGTCAGTACAGAAATGTACTGTCTGCAAAAAATACTCTTGGAACAGCTGAATTTAACAGTTGAGACCTTTAATATATTACTCATAATTCAAAACCGTCACACTAATACGTACCTTAATAGCAGATAAAATCAAAATTAAAGTCCATTACTAGAAAGACCTTACCATCATCCTTGTATTCATAGTTTTTTATAGGCAGTGCATTTCGTAATTAATTAGCTGTCTTACAAAAATGTCAAAAGGTTATCAACGAAGCCCCTTCACAGCAGATAGAACAGAGGAAAAACAAGGCTTTAATTTTCAATTTTAATGTGTTTAGAAGCCTAAACTTCAAATAAAAATAATTTAGATTCTTAAACTATGAAACCATTATTGGTTTCTTGTTTATGTTCTTTTTAATTGCGCACATTGTCTTTGCGTTCCTTATGTGACAGTAAATAACTGTTTGAGAAACATACAAGACAAACATACAACCTCCAACAACATCCAGCAATTTCTCTAAAGTTGCCACAAAACATTTCTCCCATAATAAAGAGAAACATCACAAGATACACAATATTGTTCTAACAGATACGTATTTCTGGGTTAAGAATACAGTGGTCTGTATTTAAAAGTACAGCTATTGCCTGCCACAAAAGCAAGAGCCCAAGATATTTCATGGTTAATTAAAAACATACTTAGCATTTTCTTTTAATCCAAATGAGCCACAAGGCAGGAGCTCAGACTTTTATTCAAAGTCATGAGTACCCTTGTTGCCATAAGTAGACTTCCACCTCACTGGTGCTTCTACTATAGCTCTGATAAAACTTTTACATTCATAAGTCAAAGGTTAAATAAAGGAGAGGAAATGTTTTCTGTCAAATAGTCAGGTAACCACTAACAGTCCTGAACTACCAGCAGGAACCTAACTTCTAGTAATCAAATAAAACTAAGGAAACTGCCTTTCCGTAGCTAAATGTCTAATGTCTAGGGGCTACTTTTCTGTCTGGAAAATTGACACAAAATGTGTAAAATTGAAACATTCTGCTTCTAAGGGATTTGCCTAAAGGAAGAGTGAGAAACCTTCAAGCGTGGTCTGAACCAAAGAACTACAAAGGCTTACCACATAAACCTGTCTTCCTTATTAGAGCATTTCATTTGGAAATGTAGGTGACAATTTTACAGTCATAAAATTAATGAAATCTAAGACTGAGCATTTTAATGATGCCTATTGTTCCTCTGGATACATAAGGTCAACTTCAGAGTCCTTCAACAGTGTCAAGATTTTTAACAACATAAATTTCAGTTAAATTATTTGCACTTTGTACTAAAAAAAAATGTTCAGGTAATTAAAAACCTATTTCATGTAAGCCCAGAAAGTATTATTCCTAGTGAAACAGTAGAGATATTTAGAAATAATACCCAGAAGAATTAAATCTCCTATTATTCAAAAGCAAACACTGAAGTTTCTACTGTGCCACTTCAAATCTCACTGGCAAAATTATAACTCAAAATATAAAAGGTAAAACTAGAAGAAAAGATCCAATATAGTATACAAACACAACAAAGGTCTATTACAACATTCCTATTGCGGTACCCCTCATTCTTACGGGGCTGCATTAGCTCAGCAGTTTGTGGAGAGAGAGGAGGTGACACAGCAGGATTCACATCAACAGCTTCACAAAGCAGCCGTGCAGTTTAAAGAAAAAAGAACAAAACTTGCAAAGGAATCACACAAAACTTCTGAAGAATAATCCAAGATTTATTTTCTCGTCTTATTATGGTTTTGCTCTTACTGGCACTTTGAATTCAGCAGCTGCAGTCAAGCTCTGCATGATCACTCTAGACTGTACTGTATCACAATTAAGTTCTTCAGACAAAAATGCCTGAGATAGCTACCTTGGGAGATTTTTATATCACTGTATAAACATACAGACAACTTGAACAAAACATTATGATCTGGCAGAAAATTCTGTTTACAGAATTCATATACATATGTATAGAAAAAGTGCAAAAAACCTAACAACATAAAACTCACAAAAGAATTTTATATGTACATTTTCTGTTTGAAACTATCCAACTTAAAGCAGGAACATGTGGCAGCAAATTCAGAGATGATTAATTAGTGTTTCAGATGAAGAATGAATTATAGAGGGAAGTCTCATAAACCACAAAACTAATCCTACAAGCAGCTTTACCTTGTTGGTGTAAAACCTGAGGACAAGCAGCCTTTTCTTCAGGTTTTGGTTAAGAATCCCATTCAGCAGCTCAAATCTTATCTCTTTAGCAGCCTTGGCACATAGGTTAACACATGCCCTGGTACCATCCAGAAAAGACATTCACAAGAGAAAAGTTGTGTCCTGTTTCCCACTCAACAACCTATACAAATTTCTACAGTATTTCCTTCTCACCTTGGCCTGTTCCTGCTCTTCTTTTCAGAGATTTATACTTATATTTTAGTTATTTATGACAATTTCAATTAGTTAATTTTCTGTAATTGATTTTAACAAAGACTATTGTCTTTGTTAAAGGCCCAGTCAGCAATCTTCATATATTCCTCCTGTTCAAGGCGATACACACATATGTCCATATGTAGATGTGTCATTCGATATGGTATTTATGTATGCCTGCATTTGTGTGTTTACATAAAAGTCTATAACTATTGTATAATATATCTGTGACAAACAAGTAGTTTGAATTGCTCATACATGAGAATCATTCTGTGTATATACATACAGTGATATAAATTTATGCTATTTTCATATATGGAAGAAAGCGAGTATGAACATCCATACGCACTATATATACAGACAACATTCATTTGTTAAGCTTTCTTTGATTTTGGTTAATTACAAAAGGGAGAGCTACATAAAATGCCAAAAGAAATCTGCTAATGAGTCTTCTTTCACTTGGTCACTTCTAACGAATCTTGGATTCCGTGCAGAAACCAGACTGGATACTAGAACGTATCAGATGGAAATACACAACAAGCACACAAATTGGAGAGAAACAGCCTACCAAGTTAGAAGCACAATGCTATGAGGCTGGTGCTCACATTCAGCTATGCACTATAAATTTGACATTGTCACAATCAAAGAAATAAAGGCAATGCTTTGATTACAGTTCAGCAAAAAATATAGCTTGCCACTTTTCATTTTCCTAGTTATTTCTACCAAGTAACAGATCACTGCCTAATCTTTAGCTTATGTATGTCTGTGGGGAAATGCTAGAAGAAATACTAAAGTTTACACCAGCCGAGAATTTGTGTCCTTTGCTTTGCAGCACCACATGTAGTATTTAAAGATGCATACATGACTGAGTAACCGATGAAACATTTGTTATTATAGCATTAGAAGCCAGCCAGCCAATGGTAGGCATACAAGTAAAAAATATTGTTTCTGGCTTGGGGGGGAGTAAAAGGTTAACTCAGAGAAGAGAGCTAAAAGCATATACACACATTCTTACTCTGGGCCTTAACAAGCTATATCAATAGAAGGCATCACAAAGAGGCTAAGTATTATAACACTGCAAAATCCTAAGAATTAATCTTTCTGAAGTATGAAAGAATTATTTTCAAGATCAGAAAGTCAATTTCCAGATTAAACTATTTTCCTTTTGCTATTTTTACTATATTTTTTCTATATTTATAGCAAATGCTTATTTTTACATTACTTGCCCCAAAACATCCAGTGTACTGGTCCTCAACATTAGTTTGGAATCTGTTTAAAAGCTCACAAACATCTTTATGCGACATTTCCAATAATTCTGAGCACTACTCTACAAGTTTCTATATTGTTTGGGTTTCTTTCCCCCTCTGTGTGTTCTTTTACTGATATCAAAACATCAGCTTTTTTACAAGTTGACGCTGGGTTTGTCTCCCTAACTCATGTGATCTATCCCAATGACACCTTACGTGACTGCCTGATTTCCATGGTGTCCAAATACCTGATAATCTCCTTTTCTCCAAAAACTTTCTATATTACTTTCTGAATTTCTCAAAGTTGTCCCTCTGCTGGCAAAGGGTTTGACTCTTTGGCAGCACAGAGCTCTTCTTTCACTTTGTGTTTGGGGATTCTCACTATAAAGGCAATTAGACTGCAGCCATCTTGTTCTCATGTGCTGCTGAGCTGGATGTTCCCATCTCCTCCAGGAGCAACAGGTTACTAGGCTCTTAACTGAAGTTGCAAATTTGCCTTTAAATTAATTCAAAGATGTTTATCTCAGCTAAACAGTTGGTTTTTTCATTACCAAAACTAGTATCTTATGGGAGAAGAAAGAAAACACAGATGGAGAAACAAGTTATTTGTTTTGCTGCAGTCAATTTCTCCATCATCAGTATCTCTTCTGCAACAAAGTGGCATGCTCTTAAACTGAGAGTTATCTGGCTCTAGCATTTCTTATGTTAGATATAGTCTGGCCAAAGAACACTGAAGAGACACCTAAAAATCTTATTTCCAAGGACAGGAATACAGACTAGTGCACTCTATTTTTAAATTGACTGGATACTTTACAAAGATCTCATTAGAAAGTAAAAATATCCACATAACACTCCAAGCCTCTAAAGCTGCAGTGTATTGTTCTCTGCTTTTAAGCAGAGACTTCACATTATTAAATAGAATATTTAGCCTCACACAAGAATTACTATCACATGGTCCTTGGGACCACTTTTCATATGAAATTAGTTGTAACTCTTGTAGAAAAATGATACCCTGATAGGGAAGTGAAACACATTAGCAGAGAATTCTCTTTTTGTACTTGACATAATTTTCCTTATACTGACTTACCTTAGAATACAGAGGCAGACCTTGCCTCCTGACGTCAAACGACAAAATCCAAACCTCTGTTTACTTTCAATGTCGGTGAGCACAAAGGTAAAATGCTGTCCTACTTGGTTTTGGGACACCCTGAAAAATTAGATAGAGAGCATAAAGCCACCATCATCACACAAAACATGAGCATTTAAGTCATTGGTTTCAAGCATTTTCATACTCCAGCCTCTCTATCCTTTCCCTTTTCCCCATCCAGGCTGCCCCTTGCATCCCACTCCTTCCCCTTGGCACAAAAGAGGCTGGGTCCTTACTTTAGCCATGCATCTGGCTGCCACTCCAGCCCCATGCCCCACAGCATCTGGCCCCTAGTCAGAGTAGATGGGGCATCTCATAAGATCTTTCTTAAGTAAGGCCTAAGCAGAACCAGTACAAGCCTGCCACTGCTTGTTGGCTTTGTGCACACCTCAACACTCAAAATTGGTAACCAAAACAAAGGTTTACAATTCTACAAATAATGTCACAATACAGGCCTGGCTGAAGACAGACATTAGAAAACCTGCTTGTTTTCGTTTGTGGGCTGGTTTTTTTTCCCCTACAGAATAGCTTCATTGCTTAAACTGGCAGCCTTCCCCACACACCGTTTTTGCATTACAGGTTGCCCAACAAAGACCTTAAGTTCATTTTTTTAGTGCAAACTTGTTCGGCTCTGGAAATGCAAAAGCCAGAAAATAATCAAGAACTAACAGCACGAGAGCTAAAATAATAAGTAGTATCTTCAAGACTGTAACAAAACATGTAACCAGTTAAGACAGAGTAAGTTTACACAGAACTTCCATGCCTGATGTTTCAATTCCTTTTAGCCCCAAGCTCTGCTCAGCCAGCATCCCCTCAGCAATGTAGGCTAATGCATTTTGTTCTCACTTTCTACCTCCCCTCCAGGGTCACCTCTGACTCTTTGTACTCATCTCCAGGTCCCAGTCCCAGCCTCCATTCCTGACCCCTCACTTTCTGCTTGACAGTATGAACCTTTTCCCAATTTCTCTTTAAGAAGAAATGACATCTTCACTGCCATGATGCGTTTCTTATCTCCCTTATGATCTCAAGCCAGGTACTTTTCTTGTGTAATTTGTCAGCTCCAGTCAGGGCATCCTGCTGGGATGGACCTGCTTTTCAATAGGGCCAAACTTTCGTAATCTTCACAGAAGTTGCCAAATGCAGTTAACACAAGCATTTTAGAACAGCAATAAACTGTATCTGAAATTTACCCACAGAGACACATATTGCACTTATCCAAAATCTCCCTAAGAAAATCAGCTTTAGGTAGACGTGGCATTTTCAGCCAGGACAGGTAATGCGTGGCATAAAATGAATCACAGAATGGTTTGTGTTGGAAGCGATCTTTAAAGATTTAATTAAAACCAAATGAAAACAACAGTTATGATGGCACATGTATGTAGATTTGAAAACATAAAATGCAGCAGTTTTGTCTTTAATTCTATTGTCCACTGTTCTTTTCCCATTCTTTCATGATCTTCTACAGCAGAACATCTAAGCACCTGCTAGTAAGGCTACAATTAACATGAGACGTATGTGATTATCTTAGCTACCAAGCTGAAAATTAATTCTCAGAGAAACTGAGAACCACCATAGATCTCACAGTCTTCCAATCTAAGAGCACAAAATACTCTTTTAATTTATACCCTGCACTACGGGTTGGGATTTCCTGTTGTGAACTGTTTGGTTTGGTTTTGGGGGCTTGGTTGTTGGTTTTCTTTTTAATCTCCAACAAAATAAAACATAAAAATTTCCTTCTAGGAAAGAAGTGCCAGATGATCAAAGGGCTAGAGAAGTTACATGGGACACATGCACATCATACTGCTTAACACGTGCATGACAAAAAGATTCATTAAAGTGATATCACTTGTAGAGTCTCCCACTCATTTCAGTTTGGTCTGGTCCACTGTGAACACACAGTGACTAAGCTGAAAAAAAGAAAAGCCTATGTTGAGCACATATGACATTACAAGCTACATTAAGTCCAATATAATCACTGGAAACCCATGATAATTAACTTTTTTAGCTAGGTAGTTAAACTCAGATCATTAAAACAAGGATTTTCCCCACTTGTCTTCAATAGACTGGAACAACCTAGTGTGCTCTTCAAACACAGTAAAACTCAATGGCTTTCACTCAGTCCTTCATTTTTCAGGTTCTGCGTAGCTAGCACACTGCCTCTACATCATGCCTGATACAACAGAGAGCCATCAATAACAGTGCGTTATTATTCCCCTGTCAATGCTGCAGTTTTATATTTCACATCTTTCTTTGCATTTTCCTCTTTATTCCTGAGAGCAGATCGTCACTGGAACCTGAAGTATGGTTTCAGTATCCCAGGGCACACTGGAGCTGGGGGCTTACACAGTAATTCCACAGTAGCTGGTCAGGCTTAGTCAGAACTGGCAATGCCCCATGAAGAGACCTGGGCTGCCTCCTGCTGCCACCCCTCTTTGCTCTGCTGCATCCCACCATCATGTTTGGGGCTTTCTGCAGCCAAAAATGGCTTTTTCTTACACCACAAAACACCTGACATGGTTAAGGCTGGGGTCTTCACATACCACCTTAACCCAAAGAATCAGTGATAATTCATAAAAATCAACTGTTAATAGATCTGTGCAAGCACTGCAAATGACTGCTCCTTTACTGCTGAAAAACAACTCCTTAGGTCAAAAAATACATCAGTAAGGACATCTTGCTTCCATTTATTTGCTTCCTTCCCTCCCAAAATGTGAAAACGACACGGAAAAATAACTGCAATTCAAGCATATGTAAACATGTCACTACACAAGACCACTTCAAAAATTATATTTAAATTCTGATATTCTCTGTTAGAAATAGCCCAGCCCAATTCTGAGTTCAGCAGAATCAATTCCAATGCCATCTCACACCTCCAACTCAACATTCTCCCTTTGCTTCTTCAAAAGAGATAACTCCATGTTTCAACAGTCAGCGTAAAAGTGTCTCAGCTTGAAAACTGCTTCCCACACAGTTTAGAAGGGGATGCAAGCAGCATGTACCAGATTTTAGAAATGAGAAAAACTCCAACACTACAACTGAATCTCCACAAAGAACCCAAAAGTTTGCATTTGGTCTCATTTGTTTCAAAGGAACACTTAATAAGCCAGCAACCATCCATGCAGACCACAGATCAGATTTAAAATACTGAGTTAATTCTGGGTTTCTAATTTGAGAACGCCACTTAAGGTCTTGGGGCAGCAAGGAAGCCTGGTTTTTTACTCCTCTTCAGCAGAATTAAAACTGACTATATGAAAGCCTTACAGAAACAAATGATGACTGGGGACTTCTCTATATCAATAGATAACCATGATGGATAAACATAAAATATACAGGAAGTGCCAGCAGTACAGTTTTAATATATTCTGCATGTACCATCATGTGTACAAACACTGTCTGTGTGACTTGGGGCTAATGCCTCTCTTGTTTCACTGTGGCACATTCAGGTTGTTCAGAAATCTCACTTTCAGAGGCAGGTAGCAGCTCCTGGCACTGCTACTGAACCACAACAATGATGCCTCTTAAATTTTCTTAATGTGAAAATCAACACAGGTAAAACACAATTATTGTGTACCAGAATTCCCTACACAAAACGTTATCTAGACTTGCTATCAGAGCACAGGATTAACTGGCTGAGCTTCATAAACTGTCTGCAAAACACTGGTCTAGTCGGCTGTTTGGAGAGAGCACCATCTACTCACTTGTGCAGGGAGAGCATACAAAAGTCATTCCCAGCCGCCACTGACCTTCTCACTCATTCCTCTGCCTCACTTTTGACCTACTTTCAACTCTTGCCCTGCATGCTTTTAATCTTAGTTTAACAATAATAAATCACTAATAGCAAAGAATGTGTGTAAATACTTATTAACCCTGCAGACTACAATGGGCTCTTTCAAGGTTATTACAGTTCACTATAGGAATAAAAGTAGTTTTAAAATACTTTTAGGTACATATCTACACAACACAGTAAAGGCTCCTTGGCACCCTTGCGGTAGTTAAAGAGTCATTTTAAAGAGTTTTTTTTATACTACAGTCATCACTTAGGCCTCTTTTTAAGTCAGCCTTGAAAGAGCTGATTAAGGCAGGAATTAAATCTCTTCAAATGAAAACCAGCACATCTAATCATTGAATTTATGCCTTGTTCTCAGTAAGAATTGCTCTTCTTTCAAATTAATCTGTTTAGGACACAAATGATGTTTGAAATTTTTTTTTTTTCTTCAAGTTTTAGGAATTTTTAAAGGGTTTTGGATTTCAGGAAGATTTTCAGAGCATTGATTTTTTTCAGCGAGTTTCAAAAAAATTGAACACTTTATCCATGGGAATACAGATTTTGATCACTTATTTTTTAAAATAAAACAAAGTTAGTGGCATTGTACATACATGCACTTGACTACTGTAACTAAAGTACACAGTCCTGAGTCAAGCTCTGGTGGCTCCTACCTAAACCCGAAAATTTCAGATGGATTTAATCTCCCAGTCTGATGCTGAAAAGCAAACCCCACCAGTCATTCATCCTAATTCACAGTTTCATTGGCTAGAAACAGCTTCAAGCAGGAATTTGAAAAACATATGTCAACGTACTGGTACAAGCTGTTGGAGAGACTGGGTTACAGTAACCCTACATTGGGCCATCTCCTTCAAACCCCTAAATATAAGCTTCCAAGGCCAGGCTAAACAGGGCTTTGAGCAACCTGGTCTACTGGAAGGCGTCCCTGCCCTGTGGCAGAGAGGTTTAAAGGTTAGATGATCTTCAAGGTCCCTATCCAATTCAAACCATTCTGTGATTTTATGTCTATTTTCTCCACTTCCAAGCCCACTCCACGATCCACGACTCCACTACTTAGGCTCCCTGTGTGGAGGGCTCATCTGCTCTAACTGAGCTATCTAACTTGAGATCCGCTTCTCAGAAACTCCAAATCCTTACACATCAGAAAACACAGGAATGGGAAGAAAACCACAAAAGGTATGAAAATGCACAAAGCTACCACCAAGAAAGAAAATTCCCACAAATAAAAGGCATAGTTAGCTTATAATTGGGGTTCTGTTTTCAACACAATGGAAGTGTTAAAGGAAACCACAACTAGTTAGTAAAGAGTCTCGCTGAGTGCCTTTAAGTCGCAACAGAAGCCTACTCTGTCCACAGGCCCTAGCCATTGTACCTGGCCAAGGATGTATCAGAGCACACTGCGGCTCCCTCAGCGTGCCCAGGTTTCCTCTCAGACAGGTCCACTTCTGCACACACATAGAAAACAAAAAACCCACATTCGACACCAACAGTCACAATCTTCCACCAAGCACAGTGCACACTGCAACCTGTCCTTACAAAGACTTCTCTTACACATACATTTTATATTATGCATTAACATACTATAATACAATGAGACAAAGGATGGAAAAAACTCAGTTGTAAAATACTCCTGCTGCATTTTTGAGTTCGCAACCCATTTTGCAAACTGACTGGAATGACTGAAGTATACAGGAAATACTACAGTTTATTTACCTTCATCCATTCAGCTTGAATTACATTCTCAATTATTTACTTTTCATTCTCAACTATTCACTTTGAAGGCAAAAAATTTTTGTGTAAGATATCTTATAATCGCCTTTCACAAGATCTACAAATCCACTGATCTCTACTTGTCTTGAACATAGCTGCTTCTAAACACAGACTTTCACCAGAAACAATCAACAAAAACAGTATCAGCCAGGAACAGGAGTGAAAGGGATGTCATTCCTGCCATCATCACTCACTGACCCTAACAGATTATGAGTTAAATAATATGCACAGTAATTCCCATACTTGAGCAATATTCTACTGCTAATGAGTAATCTGCCGCAGCAGCACCACTTCTTACACTCCAAAATATAAGACTTCCCTGTGATCGAGTGAGCGCCATAGAGGAAATTAATGAGGTACGTATCATTGTCTCCATGCTGATCCTAAAGGCAGTTTCCAAAGTCTTAGCTCAAACGGCATGCGTGCTAGATATTCTGCTGAAGAAATGCATCCTTAAAGGGAAAAGACAGAGGAAGGGAAGTATTTATGGCACAGACATATGAGAGACATTCAAAGCACAGATCAAATTGAGCAGTGATGTAGTGCAACCTTGGACTGAAATTGAAATGGGTCCAGAAGGAACAAGAGGAGAAGATGCATGCTCACTAGTCATCACCCAGCTAAATAATTGACAGATGCAGACATGAGGTGTGGGCTCTCTGCAAAGTTACAACTTAGTTTTGAGTCAAGAGTGAAAAAACTTAAGACCTCTGGAGACAGAAAAAGTGAAGAAAACCAGAATTTACATGAAGGATTCAAAGAAAAAAAGAGAGGACAAAGTGCTTTTTCTGAGGTAGTAATATTAATTTAGCAAACATTACAAGGAAATTAAAATCTCTAGGTTCTCAAATGTTAACTCCTCCAATTCCATACGAAAAGTAACAGAGAAATTAATTCTGTGGCAAAGAAAGGGAATTTATTCGTAAATATCTACAAGCAAACTGTTAAAATGTTATTCGATTTTGCCATTTATTAGGCCTAAACTAATTTATTCACCAAAAAAACCAATAGGCTCTTGAAGCAAAGGCTCAAGAACTTCTACGGTGCAACTAATTTTTTAGTACCTTCAAAATAAAAAGCCATAACCAGCAGTAATGAAATTATATGTGCTTATTTTTCATATATATATATATATATATGAAAAGCTAAAAGTTTAAGTCATGTTCGAAAAATTATACTATAATACCTTTTCTGGCTTGACTTTCAGTTTAAATCTAATGGGAATTACCTCTAGATTTTTAATGACCTTTCACAGAATCCAATTTTGATAATCAGAACAAGTAGCGTACAGTTAATTACAACATCTGCATAAGAGATAAAGTAAGTATGGCTGTTGAGATTATGTAAGCAGCACCAAATAGTGAGAACTAAATCTGGATCTCTATCTACGATCACTGTAACATAGTGAAAAAAACGAAATCAAATACATGGTCTCATTTTGTTCACTGATTAATACAGGTGATTTGGAAGAAAACAGGTCATGATGATCTTACTATTCTGCTTTAATGGTGCTTTAACTTTCTTATTTCCATAATTTGAGGAACATAGATTTCCTACTTCGATAAGTTTTATTTAGCTAGTTAACAGAAAAGACACTCCATTCCCTTCTGCTCTTCCTATACTAGGAACCCAGAAGCAATCTATGGAACAGAGTCACAGTTTTTATTCTAGGTATCTTAGCAGCATCAGCGGAAGTTATCACTTTTGCACTAGTAATTTCTAACTCTTACCAGGACTGGATACTGCTTGAAGTGATTTCTATGTGTACAGTTCACGTAAAACAGATTGAGAAACTATGCTCTCTATAATGCAATATGCTCAACCAACAAAAGAAATACTTTCTGTTTCATTTTAATCAAAACTTTCTTGATTCATTGAAACTGCTTGTAAGGTACCTGGAGGCATCAGGTGTATGGTCTATCATGATTGAGGTCCATCACCAGACAAATGAAAAGTACATTTATGGGTATACAAAAATTAAATGCCTGTCACATCTTTATCATCCATTGAAAAAAAAACAGTATGAAAAGGAACTTCAGCAGTGTTCTTCTCAATCCTTTCCATTATCAGTCCAAACTTCAAAACAAAAAACAGAAGACAACTCCTTTTCTTCTTAAAAAGTGGAAATGTATCTCCACATTCTAGAACATGCTTGAACCGGGTAATAAGTAGCAAATACACCACACAGCCAGTAAGTCCTTCACACAAATAGCATGCTAGTAAACAGTTGCCTGCTTTCTTGAATGAGCTTCCAGCATATCTATCCCACAATAGCTCTGTCCCTCCTTCCCGTCCGTGCTCTTTTATACTCTCATGATCCCGCATTGCCTTAGGTTCTCCCACAAATCCCCTAGAACTCAGTTCCCAGTTACGCAAGAAGCTGTGAGTGCCCTGGCTGATTTTAAAGATACCACAGTACTTACCGCCGGAGCAGTTAGCAGGCTAGACCAAACACAACAGATTTTGTTGCCCTCATCAGTCTATCTCAGCTTCCAAGAACCTCTCCTCCTTCTGTCTGACTGCCAATTTTTATGAAATATGTAGAAATTTTGCACCTTTGGGAGCACTGCTTTACAGTCAAGTTTGAGGCCAAGAGTCAAAAAGCATGTCTGGGAAGGGGGCACGGGACAGTATTAACAAACAAAGAACAAACATCCCATAACGTTTTCTTTCCTTTTTCTTTCTTTTTTTTTTTTTTCCATTTCAGATACCCAGCTAAAATACAAACCTAGCTATGCTATAAATTCACATATTCCCACAGTTTATTGATTAAGCTTATCCATCTCATACTAGCAACTGTCTTCTGAATGGTTCAACAGAAATGATTAATGCAAGATGAGTTACTTGAAAGTATTTGCTGCCACTGGTTATCTTCTTGCCACTGGATGGCAGCAACAGAGCCTCACCTTTTTCTGTTATCCTCAAATTTTATTTCCATTATTCATCTTCATTACCAATTTTAAACAGAATTCGGTACATATCTTAAGCACATTAAAGACTTTAATGCTTTAAAGCTAACACTGACAACCGTATTAGTTGAGTCATTAAAACAGCTTAAAGGACAGTGAGCTTAAACCAGTTCAAAAGCCAAACAACTTAATTAAATTCAACTATAAAAGACCAAGTGGACCTGCTTTACTTCAAGGAAGTTGTGTTTATGAAGATCTATTCTGACAGTGTTTTTCTGCTAAGCCTCTCTTCTTTTCTCTATACAGCCACTATCTTTTACTCCACTGATAGCAGCTTCTTGCACCCAATAGATCCTTTTCATCTTTTGAGTCTCCATCTACAACTGATGCCAATGTTGCTCTGAAACCAGCTCAGTCTGCACACTACTTGGGTGTATCTTCCATTAATTATGCAAATCAAGCTTCTAATTCAATCTGTGCTTATTTAGACAACATGAGTTTTTCAAACTGAGCACAATTTATTAACTTAATTTCCATTACTGTTTTTGACAAGCCTAAATAAATATTTTATTAATAAAAATGTTTAATATGAACACTTTAAATGACTGACAGCATTACATGGAAGCCACATTATAACTGATAGCAGAAAGGTAAGGGCTAATTAATTATAAATCATGGTCTTGATTCTTTGAGAAAAAAGAATTGCATATTCAGTTACTTCCATGCAATTAAAGTCTTCATTCCTTTGAACTCAAACAATAGGTTTGCAGTACTGCTCAGTGAGGTTTTATATCCTGGTGCACCGTAATTTTAACTTTTTTTAAGATGCTTGCTGTTTGAAGGAAACTAAAGTTATATCCTTATATTAACACAGACGGTGTTTACAATTATAATGGACAAAACTGGGAGCTGGAACATAGCTCTACCTCAAAAGAGATATCCCCAAAATTCTGTAAAGGTTGCATTTTGCTGTGATAATTTCTTACTAGTGATTTCAGACTTGCACAACAAAGGTGCAAATTCAGAGGGTACAATATGTTTTCCTTTTCTTTACATCTTCCCTTGCAATTACGCTAAATATCTATTTCTATGGTATATTTTTAAATAAATGTTAACTGTAACACATACCTTTCAACGTCAAAAGGAAAGCAGAACTTTGGAATGCTGTTCAGCACTTCCTGTAAACACAAGTTAAAGAAAGAAAGTTAGGCTTTTTGAAAAGGATTTTGAAAGGCTTTTAGGGCACTGGCTAGAAACTACAGCTTGCTTTTAAAAAGTACACAAAAGTACTCATAACAGATAATACGTTCAAGGAATATATGATTGCAAAATATACAGCACACGTTCCTGGACTGAAATAATTGATTATTAAAAAGGAATTAAGTTAGTGCTTTGGCAGATTGCGAAGACAATGCCATAGAAGCCCCAGGAGGGAAGGGCCTGGCCTGAAGGGTATTAACACCCTTCACATCCCCGCTGGGATTCCCTTCAACAAGGCCATATGGATTTTACAAGAAGCACCACACCATATGGGTAAGCCACGTCTGCTGCTACTTGTACCACAGACTAGCCACAGGGACTTCTGACAGATCCTGGCTCAAAAATACAAATGTTGTTTCAATTAAAATGCAGGCAGAGAAAAGGGAATGAAGTTGGCAGCAGAATGAATTACAGAGAGGTATAACAACTCTATACATGTTCCATAGTCAAATACTGAAAATGATGGAAATCGTCTGTTGGTCCAAAGGAGAAATTTATACGGTTAACTCTTTGGGTTTCACAAGCAAGCCTTGCTATTAATAAAGGCAAGAGGGGAAATCCACCGGATCTACATTCGTACCATAATATGAAAGGATAATGTTACTCTTTCTTGCAGAATTTTATTTCAGAAGCTGTTTAGTGGCAAATAAAATGTGTTAATTAAAATATAAAAATGCTCTCGCACCAGTCAACATTTTTCTTTATTTAAAAAAAAAGGCGTGGATTACCACATCAGTTCTTAGCAGCAAATATTAAACAACAACTTTGCAAGATCCCAGAAAAAAATACAGGTTGTATTTCTGTGCTCCCAGCTGGGAAAACACACCTTCTGTGAAGTGCTTCAGCTAAGATAGTCAACATCAACGTACCTGGTCAAAGCTACAGAATTCCCTTTCTGTAGCAGACTAACAGACATATACTGCTGTATATACATGAGTTATTCCGCAAGGTGTGTGCTTTCAGAAAGATGCATATTGATTGCAAATTTCCAGAGCTGCACATGGGGATTTAAGAACTTGATCTAAGATGTTAGCACTCTCCAGCCTGAACTCTCTGTTTACTGCATGTTGAACAGTCAACTCCCATTAGGGAAAATTATGTATTTAAATTCCTACACACCACAATGACTATTTACTTCAAACATTTGCCTGGCTCAGTGGATAGTGTAAAACATGAAGAACCCATGCAAGTTAATCAGCAAGGGACGAATAGCTCAAGAAAAAGCTGCCTCTGAGTATGACAAGCATGTGTTTGTTGCAACATTTAAAAGGTGCATGATGTGCCCAAGTAAATCACTGTATAGTACAAAAGGGAAAAGTCAACATTTCTAGGATTTGTAAGTCATACAAGGGAGTTCAAGAAATCTTTGTAACTTTTACTTTGTCAGCACAGATAAAGAAGGGCATCAAAGCCACATGTAATTTTTGGGAAAGTTATTAATTATGAACAACAGCAGTACATATAATATACTCCAAAAGAACCACCTCAAGCACCATTCTGACTGCTGTGAATGGTCACTGCAGAAGGGTGAAGGACAAAACACAAACAGGGCAGGTAAACATTTTAATTTCTGTGGCAAGAAACAAGCATACAGGATGCTGGTAGTAGTAATAGAAGCTTCTGACAAAAGATAGCAAGCAGAACACGCTAATCAGAACTTTTAACTCAGAAATTTCCTAAGCATGTCCAAATTGTCTCCCACTTCAGGCTCACAAAGCTTGTTTTGCCCATTCCAAATAAATAGTATTTTACACTCTACTTAAATTCTCCTTCCACATCTCCACCTATTCTCACACTACAGGAAGTCATTTTCTCCTTGCTGCTGAGGATTTTAATTGCTGCCTGGTGAGCTCAGCACTGACTCAGAATTTGGTATGGAAATGTATTCATTTATGTTCCCCATTGTATTCTCTTAGAATAAATTATCACACAAGAGAAAGAAAATAAAAACAAAATAAACCCCAAACGTATTAGTTCAATATTTTGACTAAACAACCTGAAAATTACGGGTATGTTTTGCAGTGTTTTGCGGGCTGAGCTGCAGGACCGCATTTCCCTGTCCCTCCCCCAGCCAGCACACGTGCACACAACTTCTGCAGAGCAGCCTCAGCTCGCTTCCCAACTGGCAGGAGCATCCCTCAGGGGACAAGTCTTTAAACCTCCGCGCTCTTTAAAATTCAACCAGCCAGCAGGTCTATAGACTGGTGTATAAACAGTATAGACACACAAAAAAAACCCTCTCTCAGCTTATGTCAGTGACAAAGCAGCTCAGCAGTTGACTGCTTCTCCCCTGACAGCCTAAGCCGGGTTTACACAGATCAATAGATGGAAGTCCTACCTAGCTTCCAGGGCTCGGTTTTCTCCCTTAATTGCACGTGCTATTCAGATTTTTAAAATGGAAGAAAACAAGATGCCCCCGAGATGCTCCTAGACACATTTAAAATGCAAATGACATTATACACACATTCACATACAGAGTCACTATTCCTGTACAATTAGTTGATACTTTCAGTAACCCCTCCCCTGAATAAAATTCAGGTTAGTCTCCTAATGGGTCATCATTTTCAAGGATTTATAACTCAGCTAGGACTTCTCTTGAGTCAACATACAAAGGCCCAGAGGAAGACCAACATGTTTACTGACTTTCATTTTCATAGCTTCATAAAAGTATACATGTATTTCTGAAGAAAAAAGCTGTACAAGTCTTCAGAAAGCAAAATACCCTTGAATCACATGTCCCATGATTATTTCCTCCTTTGGTTATCACAGTATTAGTGCTTTAAGAAATAGTCCCTGTGTCATAAAGGAAAGGAATTGTGTATGGGGGAAAATGATAACCATGTTGTAAATAAAAATTAAAAAACCCAAAACCCGCACAAGAAAAAGATGACTATTTGCTTTCAAACAGCAAATAAACATCTATAGTTGCATATACAACTGAGTTTAATTGCACACTTAAACTATCTCATTCCTTACACATGTTCCAAGAAGAAAATCATAGAATCATAGAATCATAGAATCATAGAATAGTTAGGGTTGGAAAGGACCTTAAGATCATCTAGTTCCAACCCCCCTGCCATGGGCAGGGACACCTCACACTAAACCATGTCACCCAAGGCCTCATCCAACCTGGCCTTGAACACCGCCAACGATGGAGCATTCACAACCTCCCTGGGCAACCCATTCCAGTGCCTCACCACCCTTAGAGTAAAGAACTTCTTCCTCATATCCAATCTAAACTTCCCCTGTTTAAGTTTGAACCCATTACCCCTTGTCCTGTCACTACAGTCCCTGATGAAGAGTTCCTCTCCAGCATCCTTGTAGGCCCCCTTCAGATACTGGAAGGCTGCTATGAGGTCTCCACGCAGCCTTCTCTTCTCCAGGCTGAACAGCCCCAACTTTCTCAGCCTGTCTCCATACGGGAGGTGCTCCAGTCCCCTGATCATCCTCGTGGCCCTCCTCTGGACTTGTTCCAACAGTTCCATGTCCTTTTTATGTTGAGGACACCAGAACTGCACACAATACTCCAAGTGAGGTCTCATGAGAGCAGAGTAGAGGGGCAGGATCACCTCCTTCGACCTGCTGGTCACGCTCCTTTTGATGCAGCCCAGGATACAGTTGGCTTTCTGGGCTGCGAGCGCACACTGAAGCCGGCTCATGTTCATTTTCTCATCGACCAACGCCCCCAAGTCCTTCTCTGCAGGGCTGCTCTGAATCTCTTCTCTGCCCAACCTGTAGCTGTGCCTGGGATTGCTTCGACCCAGGTGTAGGACCTTGCACTTGGCATGGTTAACTTCATCAGGTTGGCATCAGCCCACCTCACAAGCGTGTCGAGGTCCCTCTGGATGGCATCCCTTCCCTCCGGCATATTAACCGAATAAAATATAACGTGAACTACAGCACGGTGCTTCCCTTGCAAAACACTTAAACAAAAATGGAAATGGCATTTAAGAAAATACTTCCTTTATGCCTGTAGCACAGCAGCAGAAACTTGCCCTCTCACAGGCTCATGGTCCAATGGCTTTATTAATTCATTTTTACCAATTGCACCACCCAACTCCAGCCTGGCCTGGCCAAGATTACTGGCTCTACACTGAGATGATATTAGAGAGGTCTAAAAAATAAAAATTATTTAGTATTCCTTGTTTATTTTGATACTTATACAACTAATTTTGTGTATCAGCATTTTATAAAGCAATGTAAAAGGGGGTATAAGATACTTCTGAGCTCATACACATAAGCTTTCTGGAGAAAAGCTCCTGAATAACTCTCAGTCTTGCCCTTCAGTGAAAATACTGGTTAGTCAGCAATTTTGGTTAGATTCAAGATATTCACCGTATTCATTAGATTCATTTTGGTTAGATCCAAGATACACACCATATTCATCAGATCCATTTTGGTTAGATTCAAGATACACACCATATTCTTTACTAACTAGAAAGAATGGCAGTTATTTATCTTTAATAATATCACAGTCAATTGATGCAAGCACATGAAACCTCCACCACTGCTCAGTATACACTGGAAAGCACAGTGATTTGCAAGGATACTTGCTTCTTTTTCCACTTGAACAAGTTTCCAAATTGCACCAGATTTGAAACATTTTACAGAATCAGTTTATTAATCTATCTCTATATACGTATGAGTGGGGTTTTACCACTTTAACTTAGCATTTCAAACAGTTACCTTCTTCCATGTTGATGAGGGCTGACGCCTTGATGAATCAACAGAAAGTAAGTTCATCACTTTATTATACTACTGAAATATTCAAGTATTGAAGCTTAACCTCATTAATTTCTGAGGTTAGAAGGATGTAGGAATTATTCACCTTCACCTCAGCATTTTTTTTCTTATTCTAACAAATTCTATGGTGTGCATTTAAGTGGGAAGCGCAAAAAACCTGATTCTTTCCAAGTGCACCCCTGTGAAAGGATTGAAGTCTTCCCTGATAGGAATATTTTAAGGTATCCAGAATGCTGAAGAGTAACAGCATTCATAAACAGCAGTTTAGACACTGGTTTTAAAAGACAGTCCTGTTACCTTACAATTATTTTTGTGTTTTTTCTGCAGCAAAAGACTGTTCCTCAAGCAAGCTGGTGAGTTCTCCCCCACATCAATTCTACATATGGAAAGAGCATCTCTCTAGAAGAAAGGGTACAGCCTTACACTGAGACACAGTCACACTGTGTCCATTCCAGAGACACATCAGGATACACAGCCAAGAAATGGCTTAAATAAAACAGGCAGTAACCAAGAAAATTTGAATTATTTAATTCCAGAATCTGGACCAGGTTACCGAAGTCATTCATATAAACTAGCATCTATCTACTATCTATCATCTAACCAACCTCATCTCTCTATTCCGTTTTGAGGCAGAAATCAGCCAAAGAAATATCAATTATAACAGCACAAAGAAATGGTCATTCGCTTTGTTATAAAATGCTTTTGCACTACCACTCCCCCCACGATCATTACTTCCTCAACTGTTTTCTTTCTCGGTAACAATACTTTTATAGCTTTTGTCTTTCTCTGATTTCTCTACCTTATTTTTGAGAAATCCTTTTTCCTCACCACTTTTCACTGAAAAGGAAAATTCTTTCTTTTGTCAGTCTTCATTAAAGTAGACATGACAAAGATAATACAGTCTCCCTTTTTTCCCACTTGTTGACAAAAGCTACTTCCTAGTCTATTTTAGTATTTCACTTAATTGTCCTTCAAAACTCTGATTTTCTTCCTGCTAGAACTTCCTCTCCCTACTAACCTCTCCTCAAATGTCTTCTCTTGAAACATTTGACTGCAGGTCTCTACTTTGGCTCTTCCTTTCAGTTTTCCCTACTCAATTCTTTATCTCCAATGTCCTCTCTTCTTCACTCTTAACCCAACTTACTCTCTGATCTTTCCTCACAGGGGATTCTATTTTGTCATTCCTCATCATAGTTTTCACAGTCACATTGTGCCAGTCCAAACACACCAACAAGCGATCTACTTGAGATTTAAGACTCTAATGACATGTATTTCTGACTCAATCTAGTGACTTCAATAGGAATATTTAAATGGTTAAAGATTTAGATTCACATGGCACAGATTTAGATTCATTCTTAAACCAAAGCCAGGCTGCTTAGTATCTTGTAGTGTTGAGGCCTTCATCATTATGGCTCAAGGCAGGTGAAATTCTAATGCTGTCACATGAAACAGCTGATGAAAAGGCAGGCTCTGTCCTAGCCACTGACTTTTCCTTCTTCTGAAGCTGCACACACCCACAGCAGGGACCCATGTGAAGCCAGCAGCAGTAGTTACATTTCAAAGGCGTAGCTCTTACCTCTGCTAAAAATCTCATCAGAAAAAATGTAGCTACAATAACGGCAGGCCCAAATGGTTTGAATAATAAAAACATTTAATCTTAGATTACATTCACAGAAATCCCAGCAATCTAAACGTCTAAAGCATGGAAGTCATTATCAGGCCTCCATAACTACATAAACAATCGCAGAGTAACTTTAAAAATTCAGAGAATTTTAGTAAGTTATAAAATGTTGAAGTCTATTTGTCAATATTCTGGATCTCATCATGTAACTGGCTAAAAATAAAGCATATTTTAGTCACAGTTGTGTCCAGCATAGCATACAGGGACCCAAAGTTCACTTTAAAATAACAACCTCAGTTACAAATAGCAGAACAGCTAAAACAGTATCAAGTTCAGCACAGGTTAATTTTCCTGCTTCAAAAAAAAAAACACCTTCAACTTTCCTGGAACTCATAATAAAAACATAAAAATTGACAATGTTATTCTTCCCAGTGAAAATTCCCATTGGAACAGGCATTCACTGAAATATTACAATCTACCCATATGACTGGAAAGGCAAACAAAAAGAAGATAAATATTTTGCCATACAACTCTACCAAGCATATAATATTTGTATCTAATGCACCAACAAATAATTTCCTCTTACTTCCCTGACTCAGATTGGGGAGACCATTATTCCCTAGGCAGTATCAGAGAGCTGGGAAAAACAGGAAATAATGCTCTTCCGTCTCCACTCTTGAGATTACAATGTGGGCAACATTCAACTTTTAAGGTAGTAGAGTATTTTCTTAAAGAAAGTGCATTACATTTTGTACAAAGCAAGGACATCAGAGTATGACATACATGACAATTTTCTATCATCATGCAGTAAGGAAAAAGAGACTTTTTTATTAATATGGTCTTTCATTGACAGAATCAGGGAGTGGAACTAGATGATCTTAAGGTCCTTTCCAACCCTAACTATTCTATGATTGTATGATCCTATGCTCTGGAAAGTCAACAGAAAAACTGTCTTAAACTAGACATAAAGTAGACATCACTTTCAAAATCCAAGTATGCAAGTCTTTGAAGGGCAGGTTAAAATCCACATGTCACCTTGCATAGCTAAGAGGGCAGCAATATTTGTTTCACTCAAGATGTCTGAAGATTTCCCACTGCTTACAACACCAGTCAGAGGCAACTCTGGCAGCACCACTGAAAACCTCCTGCATATCCTGTTCAGATGCTGCTTCTCCAGTGGTGAAAAAATAACCAACATAAAATAAAGCACATATTAAAATTGACTCTTATTTATTTGTTTTACCTGTTAGTTTTTTTAATTCCACCTTGGAATACTCTGATAGCTCAGGACAGAAATAACCACATTTGCAAATTACCCAGCTCTACCTATTCAATATATTGCTTTAAAGTGAAGTTTGCAGTCTCAGAAATGTCTGTGAAACGATATCAAGAAATATCATGAGTAGTTGGTGCCTGGCTCAAAAGGCTACTTTTTGCAAGATTTGCTTCTCTGTCACCAAGGAAAGACATTTTTAACACAAAAATTAACTATAAAAGTATACTACAAATAATAAATAGATGTATTTCCACAGAAATAAAATACACTGAAAAGTAATGAAATTTCAAGCATGTCAAACTCTACTCTTGATGACACTTGATACAGATTCATTTCAACTCCAAGCATATTTTGTTCTAAGTATTTGCTTTTCCTCCATAAATTCGAGCATTTCAGACACTTCAAACTGTGCATAGTACTTATTATAAAAGAAAGGAATGAAAAAAAGAAACTGCAATTTTGATGGAAGTAGCCAAGGCAGAAGGCTCACTACAGGCAGCAACCAGAAAACCAGAATGAAAGGTCAGAGGCAAGAAAAGAAGATAATTTCTGAGGCAGAAAGGAGAAAGCAGCTAAATGAATTTACCTTGTAAATTAGATAACAGTTTCTATCCACATACAGCACTGTGTTGTCTTTTTAGTACAGGCGATCAGAGGTTGCCAGACTTTTGGAAGTGTACCAGCAATCTTTTTTTGAAAGACTGCAGTTCTTTCAAGTCTCCTCTTAGTGCCATCAGTAAAAAGCCTCAGCTTTTCCATGAAACATGCTTTTGCAGGCTGAGAGGCAAAAAAAAAGTTAACCAAACTAAAAACTCCACCTTGTTTGAAATATCACTTTACACTTTCTGACTCCCTCAGTTTTCTAACCATTATGCTTTCACCCAGGCATACTGCAGAAGCAAGCAAACATTACGACTACAACAGCCAAATTGGGAATAGCAGCCCAAGTGTGACAAACAAAATTGCTCCTTTTCTGAACTACATCCTAAGTATAAATAAGAAGTACTGCATTAGTTACCAAAAAGACAAGCCCTGAAAACAGAGTGTCTGTAAATAGTAGGATGTCATTCCTTGCCTAGAAAGCTTCTACTGAACAACTGGTCTGCTCAGTAAACACCCAGTACTGACGCACACAGAAAGGTCAGCACCATCTCTGAAGATTGTTTATATGCAAGAATTGGCCAGCCCAGGCTGAGGACTGAAACTGTGCCTTATAATGCCAGAAGATGCTCTTCCAGAAACAGAACTATCCACAGATTTTTTCATGAAATCACCATACAGCGTATATCCTGACAAAATCCTGATTTTGCTGGCAACTCAGAAACTTAAAAGTACATACTGAATGAAGTATCACATAAGTTAATGAAGAAGTCGAGTGCCACACCAAAAGAAAACATCTGTAGTAAAGAGTGACTTATGCAGAGAAATAAGGTGAGACAGTCCAAAAGCAAAGCCCTGACTGGGCTCATCCAACTCTTAAATGCGCAGTACTATGGAGGAGCATGCCAGGTCACACAGCTGTCAGTAGTAGGGGAAGTTAGGGAACAGCATTATGTTGTAAAGGGTAGTGAAACCAAATACACATGTGGGCCCAGTTTCTTGAGCTAGAAGAATCTACAGCTAAAAGTAACTGAGAAAGGAAATCAGCTTGTGAGGAACCTGTTAGGATTATCATGTCATAGTTACAATTATTTGTGATTTTCTTTAAAGAAGTCAGTTTATGTTTTACAGGCAGCATAGGTCAAATTCAAAGCCTTACAGCTCAAAAAGAATCACCTGTAGCAATAGCTTTTCAGCACTAAATTCAGATATTATCAACAGTGTTGAAAAATGGAAGAGAGATGAAACAACTCAAAGACCGAAGACAGACAAGGAAGAAGCAAACAAGCATAATTTTAAAGTGCTTACATATCCCTTGTATTACCAGATGCAGACAGATGACTATTGCAAAACATAAACCACAATGTACATACAATTAGATGCATTCTTTCTCAAGGAGATACACAATGTGCATTCACTTTGCCTATGGCTGAGCCTGTCCAGACCTGACACCCTGCTACAGCTTTGTTGCTAGAGATTACTCTGCAACAATTTCAGGTTGATGTTTCTACATGTGAGCATCCATCAGTGACTTCAGCACAAAGTCAATCAGCTTAGCTTAGACCTCTGATATAGCAAAAGCCAACTCTGACCAGCTAAGAGGAAAAGAAGGCAGCTTCCGCCGCCAAACCAGATGGCACAAGCAGCTACAGCCAGGAAGATTTTCAACTGCTTCACTTTGATCCAGAAGAATGAAACTGCCCATGCTCAGGGAAGAAACTCTCAAATCTAACCCGAGTACTCACTATGCTGAAAATCAGTAAAAATCCTGTTCCTACAGCAGGATTTCTGCATAAATAGAAAGAGGTCTTCCCTCCTCCTGACTTTAGTCTAAAACTCAAGAACTGATGGCAGCGAGTCTGCATTGGCCCAGTATGTCTTCTCTAATAATGGTCATTAGTAACAACTGAAGGACAAGGACAGAGATAAGTATGTTCTGTAACCTCGGAGACAGGTTATTTCTCAGATATGGATCTTTTGTTACTGATTTTTATTAATGATTGCAGACAGAAACCGACACACAAAACCAAGAAACTCAACACCTCTGCTTAGGGAAGAAGCCAAGTAGTTCACAGTGCCTTGAAAACTTATACAGAAGTAATGAGTACCAGAAATAAGATATTCTGATGGATTCATGTATTTTTCCTTCTTGATCACCTGCCTGGAGCTGCTTCACTTTCACATATTCCTCCTCCAAAATCCCAAACCATGTAGCCTGGACCACTCCAGCTGCAGCCCACTGATCACCATTGCCTTGCTCTTGCTCCTGACAAAGTCCCCTGCCTCCTCCAGTTCCTGGATCTCAGTTCCATCAGGTCTCAATCTTTGGCACTAGAGTGCCCTGGTTCCGTGATTTCATTGTACTTGGATTATGACATTTGATCCCAGACCATTTCCTAATATGAATAATATGTAAAAGAAAGCTATATTTAAGAAAGTATAAGCAGATTGCTTGAAGTGACACTTCAAATACTTGTAGCAGTAACAGTGAACCCATGTGTCCCAAATGCTCTCCCAGCTCTGCAGAAAACTATAATCAAAAAAGGCAGAACAAGAGCCAAGAACCAAACACAGGGTTCAGGAATGTTACATCCAGTACCAAGCATAAAAAGAGCCTGAGCTACTTCAGGTATTTCTCAAAGACTAGCAGTAAGCTTGAGAGACAAAAGCTGAAAATGGTAAAGCAATGCAGGCAACATCCTGAAGACTAAAGAGGATGGGGGGTTCTAAGCAAGTAGATGTGAAAGTATAAGGTAGCACAGAATAAGAAATGACATCAGAATGGAATATTCTGAGGGCAGTTGAGGACAATCAACAACAACATCACACGTGACAATTTGGCAATCTTTCTGGAAGACATTCCAAATGATTGTCATCACTGTTTCAGCCATCAGTTAATTTTTAATTCTTTGGTTTGGCACATTGCTGAAGGCTGTAGGAATAAGCCAAATTACTAACAGTTATTTTTGATAGGCTGATACAGAATATTTGAAGGACAGTCAAATATTATTAATACTGTACTTATTTGAGCAAACAGAGAAAAGAACATTTCTACAAAATGTAGTCCCCCAATATCACAGCTGTATGATTAAAAAAAAAAAATGGCTAACATATGCATACAGTCTATTAAAATGCACATAATTTATTTGACTCAAAATGAAAACATATCTAACAAGTAATTCCATTCATCTGGCCCTTTTTCACCCAGCCTTAAGATATACAAATGCATGCCTTTTCACCAGAACACAGCAGCTGGGAATGAAAAGGAAAGCATTCAAATGATCATTTTCACATCATATTCCATCGTCTTTTCACCAGCTTCTCCCCAGTCTTTCTTTGAGACCCATTCTGTTACAAGAGAGCTGCTTTTAGATCAATTCATATTTCCATAATCCACACTGCTGTTTCTCCCTCTCCTCCCCAGGGTGGACTAACCCCTGCATCCAGAACTATGGCTTACAACTGTCATTAAAACCTGTAACAATAACAAGATAACAAAAGAGCTGGTAGAGATGAAGCTAGCCAGTACCATATGCTGATCAAGTTCAACATTTTTAACTTAAAAGCTCTATAAAACAAAACCACTGCAAAAAAAAAAAAAGCATACTTGATGTTGCCACCTGTCCTCAAAATTTCAAGGAAGTTTCAAGTTTTCAGTATTGGGCTTTTATGATTTTAAAAATAAAAGTCTCGAAGATTTATTCTGTCTCTGTTGGAATGAATTATAAAAGAGAGGCTGCATCTTGGAATATTTACATCTTGAATGATGTAAGGATCTCGGTGATCCTGGGTGTTCCCAGAATGTCTAGGTGGGCAGTTATTTCACAGAACATTTATCAGGATTGGACCGATTTCTTTTTGTTCACAGAACACAGTTAGCAACTATAAATACACCTCTGAATGTTTTTCCACCCATCATCTATTGGCTGTGATTTGAATAGACAGAAAGCAGTGCTGCCTTACACGCAGTTTTCTTCAATAAAAACAATACTTCAAACACGAAGTGTCAGGAAATCACAGGAAACTATCCTAACCTTATAAAGCATACTTGCAGCGCACGAAGTTGCCATCATCTCAGCTGGGTTCATCGTTTTCCTCAAAGTTAACATAAGGATTCAAGTTCCAAAGTATCCTTGAACCGAACAACAATGTGTAACATTTAGACAAAAATACTTTTGAAAATTAGCAATGTCATTTGATTCATTCCTCCTTTCTCCTACTGATGTACCTAAATACTAATCAAACTTACTAATACAAAAGCAACAAAATCTTCAAATCCTTTTTACCATTCACTGATAAAAACAAAACCAGCAAAGCAAAAACCTACCTAGTTAGCATAAACATTTGAAACATGTATTTAAAGCCTCATCAGAACAAAAGAACAAAGCCATCAAATGGAGATACATCCCCTAACAGCCTGCCTGCAGCCTTGAAAAGAGTGTAAACAGCCTCATACCTCCTGGGTTCCTGGTGCTCTCTTAGGAGAGCACAGAGGAACACAAAACCACCACAACTGGCTTCCACACATTAGTTTGACACAGATGACTTTAGCTTGCTTCTTGAGACTTTGTGCTATTATTTAAGGTTTTTTAAAAAGAATATAATCTCTTTCATACTGACCTCATTTATATAATTGCTGCCGCAATGCTTGTAATTAAATATTCCATTCTGCAAAAACTGAGTACTTTGACTCCAAGCAGACACTCACTTAAGCCAGTCTTTACTTTCTATAGTTAATACATACATCAAATGTAAAGCATGACATTAGTGCTTTGCTGAGGGAAGGCTAACATATTAGTACTTCATAGGATTGACCCCTTAGCTGAAGTTTGGATGCATGCGTGTCTCTTTATGTTTTTATATATACAAATGTTTTCACCTGAAGCTGACAGATTTACATGTATAATATCAGGCTTTGATCAGCTTTTGGGTCGCTACAGGATAAGGAGTAAGATTTATTGCTCACAATTCAGTAGTGACTTTGCATAAAATATGAAACAACAACACAAAGGGTGTTACAGTAACTTCATAGAAAACAGTAGAGGTTCCTCACATGGGATGCCTTACTGGTTACTCACCTGCACTGTTTGGGAAAAGCCTAACATGAGAAAGCAGATTTAGTCTGCTTGCCTTTGAAAGCAGAGCACGAGAGAAGGCAGGTTCACCACGAGAACAATGGGAGAAATTATGTCATTAGAAGGAAGAAGAATAAGAACTACTTAATGGATCAGTTTTTCTATACACCATCTACCCTGGGACGTACTGGAGATGGAAATCACTTCAGGTCAATAAGCAGTGAGATTAAAAAGCAGCTCAATTCTCACACAGCTAAAAATAATACCCAGAATAGCTGTAATTACTAACTTGGTAAGAAACGCTAGACTTCACATGCTTCAAAGTTTAAGACAACACAGAAAGCAGCACTGCCTCTGACTGAGCCACTAACACCTGCAATCACACTAAGCTCTTGTCCTTCCTTGTGCCAACACTACCCCTTTTCCAAGGAATGTTTTGTGCCAGTGAAGTTATTGGGAGCTTGCATGTTTTTATTTCCAGGATAGCTATGAACAGAGGCATACTGGGGACATCTGGACACATTTGACATCAATAGCACTTTGTCACTGACTCCACTGCCGTGAGGAGACAGTGAGCATCAGCAGATCTCAGTTCTTCTGGGTGACACTCATTTCTGCAGAGATACATATTTGCTTTTTCAACAGGGATGAAGTATTTAATTTTGGAAGCAAAGGTGGTGTTTTTCATTTGGGTTGCTTCTCTAAAGCACTTAAAAAATACTGTATTTTTTAAAGCTTTTGGATTTTTTTCCAGGTATCACAGCATTATTATTTTTTCTGTATAGACTTCCATTTGAAAATGAGCTTGCGAGGCTGAAATTAAACTCTAGTTTAGCCAGTTTGAACAAACAACATAGGAATTTCAAGATTAAAAACATACACATCTTATCATAAATAGTTCATTGAGCACAAGGGGAGTTTTGAACATACCACAAGACAGAGCCTGTAGGCACATACATTCAAAATACACTTTAAATAATAAAAATATATTCCATTAGATGGCCACAATCCATTCCTCTTCCAAATGTGAGCTTGCGAGGATAAACATAGAAGAGCTATATATGCTCAAATCAGCAATCTTCACTTCTTCTATAGTGATGACATTATTCTGAACTTTTTCAACATTGCCAAACTGAGGTTTGTATCATTCATGCAAGTAAAACAGTAAATTGTAAATCTATGATGTCTCCAATGGATTAGTACGTTTGGCTTTTGGGATCCTTTTAAAGATTTTCTTTGGAATATTAGTATGGTCCTCTGTACTTAGAATTCTGCCTGGCATGAGTTCTTTAACTGATAGTTTTGAGAGTCACTAAAAAGTGAATTACTTCCACCATTAAAAAAAACCAAACCCAAACAAAAACAACTTTCTGAAATACTCTGGCAAAGAGAAGTATTTTTCATCTTCTGCCTTGAAGCATTATTTCTCTTTCCCCATTCTGCATTTTAACCTTTTCCTTCTAATTCTGGCATCTGAAGAGTTACCAGATAGAAAACAAGTGTTTTCCCCGCAGTCTCTGCAGGTAACAAAATGAACAGCAAATCTTGCAAAATCTTTTGTGTTACCAAAAAGCGCACCTTAGTATTTCCTTTACTTCATGAACTACTCTAAGTGATTATGACAAATCACTAATCTTTGCTTTCTCCTGATCATCAGTAGTTTCTACATGTCATCCAAAACAGATGGGATGTTTTGCAAAACAAGATTTTGCAAAGTTGACATCTAAGAATAAGAGAGACCAAAATTAAAATACTGCCCAGCATAAAAGAAAATGTCAGGCCACAAGAATAAGAGAAGATTAGGGATGAGTAAGCATTGGAAAGCTGAGGCATACCAAGAGGACAAATGTGAGAAAGAGAAGGAATATATCAAAATGGCTTAGACAAGTTTTCCTTGCATTATGAAAGCAACAAAAAGGTGACATGATAAACTGTAGAAAAATTCAGGAAGTGAGGAAAATATTTTGCCCACTGTTATCACATCACTGTGCAAACAGACAGCCCTCAGATTTTAGGAAAGATGACTCTTTGGGATACATCCAAAAACTAACTCACACATTTTACATTTAAAATAGAAATGACTGGAAAATAGGATGGAGAAGATTCTTTTTCTTTTTTCTTTTTTTTCCTTTTTTTTTTTTTTTTTTTTTTTAGTGTTCTCCCCACAAACTTTCATTGAAATCAGCCTTGAGAATTTTAGCAAGATCTCTTTTTTTAAATTAGATATGGTAGACAATCAGGTCTCCAATCCAAACCTACCAAGTTCAATATGCACGCACACACACGTGCACAGAATGTTTCTGCTAATCTCACTTGACTACTTGGCTCAGGGGTTTGCTATAGAAGCTGCTATCCGTTCTGTTCTAATGGGGAAATTTCCCTTGCAAGGATGAGTATTAATACATACTGTTTTCCAGGAACACAAGCAATTTACCTGAAACACTTGATTCCCTACACTGCTGAGAATGTGCAGGCATAGGATTTTCAGAGTCCAAGGGCAAAGAGCTGCCCAAGGGCTCTGGTTTCTATAGATTAGGTAAGTCTACTGCACCTTTGTATGCTTCCCCTCCAGTCTTTGGTGAGCTTCATCTTCTAATCATTTTTCTACACCAGCTGTTCTTTGAGTAACCTTCGACTTACTGAATAAGCTCCCATTTTTTCTTATACATAATTTCTCTTCCCTCCTCCCCTCCCTTTTTTAAGATCAAGTCTTTCTTAGGCAAAAGAACAAAACAAAATAAGGAAAAAAGATAACTTGAATGACAATGAAGATGATCATTCTGCAGGCAGGAAAATTATCAAAACTTACTGGATGTCTAACTAAGAACAAGTAACAGCACACTTCAGTCATGTACCATTTATCACTATCTTATAAGCTGCACATGTTTCTGACTGATGCTACTCCCTAACCAGACATCCTCTTTCTATGTTTGTCTATTTATTCCTTTCATCATGAATCACCTTATAGCTGTCTTTGTAGAATTCTGGAATATTGATTTTAAGAAATAAATAAATAAATAAATCAGCAATTTATCAATATTTACTGCACAAAATTATGCCCAGATCATCTACTGTGGTGATATTAGCAATGAAGAATATGTTTGCTCTTCTTTTTAGACTGACACTGAGTCAAATAAAGACATTGAGTCAGAGATATTTATTCTGTTCCATGGTTTTATGTGGGTTTGTTTATGAAAATAAAAATATTCCTATGGTAGAAACTCATCTAAAATTTGCTGAAATAATAAAATTTTATTGTTTCATTAAATTTTAATATTAATAACTTTAATAAAATAGTCCAGGGGGGAAAAAAAAAAAAAACAAACACACTAATTAATAGCTTTGCTATCACTACAAACAGGGAAATAATCCATCAGTCCTGTATGTATAAACTTTCCTTTGAGGATTAATTATAGACAGAAACTAGGATTTTCATGCCTTCAAAATCAGCACATTTAGATCACCGTCTCTTACAAGGGTCTGAGGATTATTGGGTTTTGATTTTTTGCCCAAGCAAATAACTAGGGTGTTTCTAAAATATTATAAAGATATAAAATTTTACATTGTAAAGGACTAAAGGAACAAGACGCACACATTCTGACATTAAAAGGACACACGTGCAGCTCTTTGACTTTCTTGTTCTGATGGTTTTTGTTTGCACAATTTCTAACATCAATGTTTGCCAAAGTTTTGTGGACAAATTTGCCACATTTTCTATCCTCCAACAGAAACAGCTTATAAAATACTCTTCATCAAAAATAAGCTGATAGAGAATTAGTGTGATACATGGTGCTCTACAACTGCTATTGTATATTCCTGTCACAAAGGTATTCTAATCACCAGGCCACCAGTTGGGTGAAGACTTCCTCCCCTCTATCATTAGCATCTGCCTCTCCACAGCTGAATAGGAGAGCTTTTTTATTATTATTTTAACATAAAAAAAAGTTCAATCTCATGTTTCCAACCTGGTCTCCAAAGTCCTCCGGGAACTTCCACAGTACCACTGGATCTGTAAATAATTGACAGACAGCATTAATCAGAAGCAAAGGAACAGAGTATTACAGTCAAAGTACATTAATATTAAAAAGAGGGTCAGCTTAGCGTCAAGCTCTGAGGCAAATGCAAAAACATATCTAAAAACTAAGGAAGATACTGGACTAAAAAGACTTATTTCCTAATTATGAAACTATATGTTTATTGTTTTACATGCATAGCAGGTTATAACATACCAAACTATCTTCATCTCTTTCTTTTCAACCTTTGAGTACATAATTTTTTAAGCACATGCTCAATTTTCATATTTTAATTTAATTAAGAAATAAAAAGATATAAAACCTCTTTCCATCCAGAGGAAAAAAAAAAAAAAATGTAAAATGGTAAGGGGAAACCAAAGATCTCTATGAGGTATAGAAAAGTGGCATTTGCGATTTTAAAGATAGTATCAAAGTAAGCAGCACTCTCAAGGAACAGTTTAGAAGAGCTAGCTTATTTGAATATTTTCTGTTCAGAGCCATTTAAAAACCGGCATTTCAATAATATCTTGAAAGTTTCATTAACTTATTAAGTGTTAATTATCAAAATAATCAGTGTTATTTAGGCTATGTATTAGTCTACAATTAACATTATTTAAGTCATCTAACACAACAATCTGAACCATAGCATTTCAACAAAAATCGAATTAGGCTCTTCATCCCCCCAAAGCTTTGAATCTCCTGTGATACAAAACCTTCCCAAGGTGCTACTGTTAAACTGTATCACAAACACCCACAAAGCTTCACAGCACTTCCATAGAACAGATTAGCAGCAGCATTTGTCCATGTGCTGAAAGTGAAATCACCCATCTTCCTGCAAAGGAGCCCAGGTCGGTGCCAAACCCTGAACTAGAGGGAGAGCTCTCCAGTTCCTGTTTGTGTCCCAGCCAACATCAGGCAGATCCTCCCACCACTGACTGCATCGCTGATGACAGCTGTAGGTGCCAGAGAGCAGTAAAATAAATGGTGAAACACCCTGGTAAGCACCAGAGACACTGCCTGATGAGAATTACAAGATTTTGGCTACCACAGCACTTGCTGGGATTCCTGTCTTCTAAGAAGCCAAGATCTGGGAAAAGTATTTGGATTTCCACTTCTTCCTCTAATGCTAGCACAGTCTGATAAATCAGAAACTTCCTTCTTATTGCTACGTTTGACATCAGGACCAGCGGGTTCTCTACTTTTGGCAAAGAACAGAGGTTTCTATGCTTCTTCATCCTACCACACATGTTTGCAGCTGCAAATGAAGCTTTAATGGAATGGAAATTAATGGTATTTTCATTCCCAGCTGCTGATTTCAAATCCTACTACTCAACACACAGCTGCTGCACCCATGTCTGCTGCTGGCCCACTCACAAGGAGCTGGAGACTGAAACCAGCATTCCTCCTTCACTTTGGGCTAGATGTTAAACCAACAGTGGAACATGCATTTCAAATGTATTGCAAAATTCAACTCTTCAATGAACTCAACCTAATTCAGACCTAATTTTCATCTATTTCAAATCTGAGATTTTAGATATAAATGTCCCCATTTCACTCTTCTTACTGGACAAGCACATTTTTTACTCCTAAGTCAGGGGAGGGGGTGGTGTCTGCAGCTATTATTTATTTAAATGTGTGTATTTTGCACAAAGAATCTTTTAAGATGCTCTGTTTGTAAAAATGAGTAAAGAAATACAGATACTTACAACAAAGACTTTTTTGCCCCCACCTATTTTGTGTGCATTTAAATACATCTGTGTAATGATCAGATACAAGAGGAGTTTGAATATCTCAGTGCGTATTCTGTAAGGGATCTCTTAATTTTATCTCGATCTAGTATCACGGAATATGAAAAGAAAGTCATTATAGACCAACAGTGATCTCAGATAAATTCAAGGAGCAGCAAGCTCGGTAACTGCTATTAAATACTCAATGGTAAGTATTTATCTGCTATAAACCACTGGAAACAGTGCAGAATCCAAAAGGTACTTTAAAAGAGCTTTCAAATCTGAGGCCATATGTTTACAAATGCGTCAAGCATAAGTTTCTCTGCAAACGAGCAATCCCATTGCACTCTCACTATCAGCTGCCTGTTGGTGATCCTGTTCCATCATGTCTCTTCTGCTGCTGCAGGCTCTTCCACAGCTACACATTGAACCAGATGAGGGAACTGACCAAGATCAAACCCTCTGGAATTTTTCAGGTCAGCATCAATGAGATCAGTTCCCCAGAAGTCATTAGTTTTGTGTTGGAAAAAAAAAAAAGGAAGAAAAAATGGGGAATGGGGAGCTGTGGTCAGAAGGAAGCAGAACTGCTTCCTCCGGCAGCAATCCAGCCTTAAGCATTGGCTAGACCTCATGAAATACAAGCTGGTTACTCGCTGCCTCTAGTTCCGTTTCTTATCACCTAGTTCTTGTTCAAAACTTCCCAAGTCCTGCCGTACCATTTATAGTTCTTCTATTGCAAAAACTCAAGAGCTACTGCTGTGACCAGGCACGCAGGCCACTCTGCAGTAAAGCCAGCTGCTGGGGCATTGCCTTGCCGCGGAGGAGCAGGCTTGGCAAACTCGGCTCTTCCAAGCAGTGAAACCAGGCAGATTGCTTTGGCAGATGTGAAGAATAATTACATGAGAAAGATCTAGTATCGGGGAATGCTTAGCAACACAGTAACAAAATCATGGGGTTTCTGATATTTTCTAAAAAGTTCAATGTATAAACGGCTAGAACAGAAAGAAATGCGATTTCTTTCTGTCACAGTTCTAGTGGAAGTGCAACTGCCAGGCTTCAAAAAAGGAAGAAGATCACAACAGCAAAACCTCCAAGTACAATGTTAAAAGGTCACAATCAGAAGCAATGTACCACCTCAGAATTAAGCAAAACTTGGCCCTAGGTAACCAGGGGCTTGGGGCCAAAAGAATTAAAAAAAAAAAAACCAACAAAAAAACTAACACCTCAGTGAGGTGTCAACAAAGCTGAACAGCATTTCACATGAGCACCCTTAACCTACTGGCAACAAGCCCAACAGCTCCAATAACTTCTTTTGGTGCCCTGATATGCTGATAGATACAAAGCCTGCAACTCTAAGTCAGTGTCATCCTCAGCTTGCTATCTTCACTTCATATTAGGACACTCTCGTACTACTCCAGTCTCACTTGAAATTATACAAACTCTAAAGTAAATACCAGTTCACTCAACTACAGGTATAACAATATTTAGTTTCATATCAGGACAGAATATTTGTCTCATAAGAGTATAAATCAGTGTGATCTAAACAGACAGAATAATGCTCTTAATACTCCTTCATGAAGCACTTTGAAAAATATACCTAATTCAAGAAAAACATTGTGCTACATTCAGCAAAATTACATGCTTCCAACGCTGTCCAACTGCTTTGAGCTGGGTTTTCAGTTGTTATTACTGGCTTTTAACCTGGTTATTTTAGGAGATACTTGCCACACATTTATTAACTAAGAAAATCTGATGTGACTTGTGCTTCAAAAAGAAAGGTTACTGTACCGTTTTTACGCCTTCACCCTCTGAAACCAAACCCTAACACCTACAAAAAGCCTTAGGATTTTATGATAATTATCCAAGTCAGGGATTGGGCTTTTTTCAAGATTATGTTTGTTTCTAACTTTTGGAGCTAGACTCAGGCAGCATCTGACACATCTTTGTGGCAACTCCTCACAAGTGCTGCAAAGGAAGAAACAAAGGGGTACTGATATAGAAACAAAAAGAGAAAGTATAATCCCATTCTGCAACTTCATGCACTTTATCTTCAGATTTACAAAGACTGAATTTTCTCTTCCCTGAGGATTACTTTCCAGATACCTCATTTGATCTGGCAACATTAGGTCAATTTTATGCTGATTTTATGGGTGAGAGGATGAGAATCACTTAGAAATAGCTGGTGCTATAGCCAGCCAAGGAACTACTGAGTTTCTCCTCATTTTCTAACAGACTTTTTGGGAAAAACTCTTTGTACCAGTTCTACGTAAACGTAGTAATTAGTGGAAATTGTTAATTGCACACATAAAAAAGTCTGTGCATTGCATGTGTAAACATATATATTGCTGCATATGTAAATCTATATATATGCACATACAAGCATCACTTCTTCCTATGTCTACTGCATCCAGGACAGACATTTCTTAGCACACGCCATTAACACTTGGAAAGTCCTTTGCTAAATATCCTACAGCATTGGAAAGTACATCTCCCAGCTGTGAATTTCACATTGCTGCGAGGCTGCAGCTCATGCATATGTTGCTAGATGTAACTTGTGACATTTGATTTATTCGTCTATTTTTGCACCATTTGTGGTCATCTAAGTCCGTCTATACGTATTTTAAAAGAAAGTTTTTTATAATGAGATTCAGAAAGAACGAGTCAAACCCATGAGGACCACAATTAGAATTAGATGCAACTCTTGGTGGAAGTCAGAAAAGAGATGAGCATAGGCAGGTTTGTTGAGCGACCAAAACTTAAGAGTACCATTTACTTGACACAAAGAGAAAACTGAGTGATGGGCAATGCTTAAAAACAAAAGTATTCAAAACACTGCAACCTAGAACTGCTCCACAAGAAAAACGCAGGTAAGTAAGAAGCATGCTAATAGAAGAGAAAAACATATGCATATCCACAAGGTAATTCCTCTCCAAAACTCTATTCCCACAGAGTTAACTTCATAAAGCATGTCATCCGTATTTTTAGAAAACATTTCTAACACATTTTAGCTTCTGTAACAAATCTATGAAAATCTAAAAGTCCTGTTTCTCATGACAGAGGATAGGAGTAGTTCAATTGGAACAACGGAAAAATAAAGAGAAAGCTTTCAGAGTGGTATCTTTCCTAAAAATTCAGTAGTTAAATAAATATACTCCAAAAACACTCTTCACAATCATTAAGCTTGCAGATTATAAATATAACCCCAAAATACAACAGGATAATCTAACTAATACACATGCAAATTGGGAATGGAACAGAAATGATGAACACATGCTGAGAAACATCATCCCAGGTAATTTTCTTGATAGCAACAGCGAGTAATTTCAGACAGAAAAACACAGCTAAGGTGAAATGAAATGAATTAATTAAGTGGTCCAATATTCTGCCTGCAGAGGAGGAACCTTCTTCATTCCTGTGGGTTTTACAGAGCAGGACAGACAAAAAGACTGCCAAGCAGTGTTGGTCACATCCTGGGGCAAAGGAATGGAATAGATGACTGCTCATTATCTCTCCAGCTATATTTTCTCTGATGCTGTAAAGATATTCACCGGAAAAAAGCAGTCACTAAGGAGGGGAAAGAAGAGACTGGGGCCAGGAGTCATGGGGGTGGGAAGAAGCAGAGAGAGGAAAAAGGAAGGCGGCAAAGAAAAACTTACTGCAGACAGTTCTTCTTTTTCGTCTGGAAAAAAAAGGTCCAGATTGGTTTTCTCACACAAACACAAGAACGCAATTAATAAAGCTGAAATGATAGATTATTACCTCAGGGAACAGCTTTAGAAGCACACGCTTATGCAATAAGCAGAATTTATTTTGTTAGAATCAGTAGTTTTCAGCAACAAAAAATTAGTTCTCTAAACCAAACTTAAAATACTGCTATTGTTCAAAGGCAAAAACTTGCTACATATTTAAAATAATTTGACAGAGACCCACAACAGTAATTACTATGATTCTTTTGTATCACTACAGGATTTTATTACTACCAGAGAGATTTGGAAACAAATTAGGAGATGAACCATCACGTGCAGCCCAAGAGTCTTCACAGATGAAATCATCTGATGAAAAAACCAGCATTCAAATAAAAAGATTACTTCTTGAGCAGGGGAAAAAAAAAAATACTCCTGTATATCATATTAAAATCTGCTTGTTAACAGTTTCATACATGAAGTGCCAGCAGCGCAGTAGAACAGGAGGCACTGCTGTCAGGAAGATCTGAGCATGACAGTGGTCTTCAGCTCCCAGGTTTGGGGGATCAAAGTGGAGCGCCCGCCAGGAGCTGGAGGAAGAGCAAGACACATGGAAACTGGGGGAAGAAATTTTCCAAGCATCAGTAATCAAAAGAAAGAACAAGGAAAAAACTACATTGAAGCAACTTCATAAAAAAAGTGAAAGTAAGGAACACTCGCTAACTTCTCTGGCACTACAAACCTGTCAGATTAAAGACAACATGCAAATGAGGGTGCCACTGCAGAAAATACTTGAAAGTGCACTTCTATGCAAATCATGTAGGCCATGTATTTGTTTGTTCATCAAAGGGATACTGAAAGAAACTTCTACAGGACCGTTAGGTCTGTTCTTAACTCTAACTATTCCACAGAAAGCTCATTGCAGAATGCAACCAGCACTCTTCATCTTCTCATTAAAGCAAAATTCAACTTATTTACAAAACTACATGTAATCTTAAAAATCCAGGACCTTTGACTTCTTTACTCTCACTTTACACACTAATGCACCTTCCTAAATTGCCACCACAGTTTCTAACAGTTGCTACCAATGAACACAAGGCAAAAAAATAGCTGCATCAAAACAGGTGCGTTCCTCTAGAAAGCCAAAGACCCGTAATACTGACTGCTTGACCACTGACAGTTTTAGGAGTTAAATACTGACACTTCAGAACCATGGCAGTTACAGAAAAGCATTAATGAGTTTCAGGAATTGCATTTGCCAACTTCTCCTCCTATCTATTAACAGACTGAGATTCTTCTGGGTCTCTAACTTCAGCAGCACATTTGAGCAAGGTGCTGAATCTGGACTCACCTTTCAACATAAGCCACAATGCGGCCACACCACAGGAGCCCAGTGTATCCCGACTGCTTCCCCTTCCCCACACCAGTGGCTTCTGCCTTGTCTCCAACTGATGGCAAAGCTTATATCCCATTTTGAAAAATTACTTGGGCAGTGAAGGTACCTGACTCACACTGGCACTGGAGGAGGCACTTGGAACGTGTGACTTTCAACATTTTCCCTTGTAACTTTCCTCATACAAAGTAAAGTGTGAGCTAAATGACAACAGTGTTGACAAACACACACTAAATACTCCCCTTTAAAAGAAAGTGAAAATGGAAAATAAGATTTCAGTAGCCTGCCTCAGTTACACTCACAGTAGCTGTTGCCTGTAAGTCTTTGTGGTTGCGCATTTGCAAATTAGAAATGTGATTTTTAGATCAGGGACTTTTCGGTTGGGTTCAGAAATGTAATTACAAAGACTGAATCCTCACAGGTAAGATGAAAACATCATCCTTCCACAAGGAAGCTTTTCCTAAGGAAACTGCTTTTAACTGTAGCTGAACATATGCTGAGCAGACTTTCAAGTAAGCTGAAAACAGTATTGTAGTTTAAAATAATTTCTGTAGGACTTATGCTTGAAAAAATGGCCCAAAGTACAAGTAACCGAAATTACTCATGGACTTATCATGTGGCTAAGAATTTGATTACATCTTTCCACAGACAGGGAACTTACTAAATGGTTTCAAGACACCAGTGCTCACACCATGTCTGTGGAAATTCAGGATTTTGTTTCTAATACATGGGAAAACAAAGATACAACCCACAACTGCAAGTGTCACTTGGTGTTTAAACAAAAATCACACACACTATTTTCTTCTCAACACCACACCAACAAAACTCACATTTGAAGTCAGGAGGCCCAGCTCAGTTGGCTACTCACAGCATCACAACATCACAGCAACTCCACAGTTTTCACATGCAGGTAATTACTACCCCATCACAGCATTAACAGCTCACAATCTGTATCGAAGTATGGGAATCTGACGTGTACATTTCATTGAAAGCCACACAATAGATCTACTGATTTTGAAGTTTACCACAGAATTATTTTTCAAGTACTTCTACTTTAACTTTTAACAGTTCCTCAAAGTACTCAGAAAATCTAGGATGTGAAAAGCACACAAATACTGAACTCCAACTAATCACATGCAAGGTTCAGCCTGCCATACTGTAGTAATGCAGGGCTTTGCCTGTCAGCAGTACAGGTTTTGGACCCGACAGTTCCTCTGATCTTCCTGATTTCCCTTGTGTGTAATGCACTCAAACCAGGAAATAAGTGCTTCTTCCCTTTTATGAACAAATAGATAATTAAAACTAGGTACAATCTGCCGCCTCCTTCAGAGCCACAGGTCAATCCCTTTTTGCTCAGGAATTTGTTACTACTGAAGGACAGAGCATCAGCTAAGTAGGGACAGAAAGGAAGGGTCCTTTTGGCTGGAATGGTATTAGCTATGCTTCAGGATAAAACCTTAATCAGGGTGAGAGTTCATTGCACAGATAGTACACAGATAAAATGGATATGTTCAGCCTTCATTTGGTCTCTCTGCAAGATAAGCAAGAGTTTCTTTTACCTGCTAAGTCTTTAGAATGGGCTTGTAAAGAGTGGCAATAACTGTATGCTTTTGGAGTCTCAGTGTTATTTTTAACTTTTCTATTTTTAACTTCTAACCATGAGTGAATTACAGCTCATGAAAATTAGGGTCTAAAAACTAAGGCAGCAAAACAAGAAGCAAGTGAGAAACACAGAGGCCTTAAATCATTGCTGATGTTTGAGGAAGGTTTACAAAACAGAATACTTCTGCTGTCACTGGGTCTCTTGCTCAAGGAAGTTTAAACCAGACAGGCTGCAAGTGATGAAATGAAATGAACAATAACTGAAAACAATAAGACTAAGGTCATTCACCTTTGCAACCAAATACAAGTTTTACATCCTGCCCTGTAAGGATGAAAAACTAACTCACTACACTCCCTTGCGAACAAACACATTGTGCAGTGTTTTGTTTTAGATGAAGGTACAGGACTTAAAGTTCCTGAAAAGTACTGTGGGCTACGTGACATTTTCCCACATTAGTGCTGCAAGACTGATTTTGAGAAAGATCTAGAAAAGTTCAAGTACATTATTACCAGGCAATACACACTAAGTAAATTAGGAAGAAGCAAACCTCCTGCACAGCCAAGCCAGTAGGACAGGGCCAGTCACTTGCCTTTTCCCATGTCAGTGATGTCTGACCAGAGACAAACACCTTATCTCACCAGGTAAAATATTATATTCACTTTGTGGTACTCACACAGACTGCACCTAGGAAAATGATAAAAGCTATTGGTACATGACAGAGACTACATCTCAGTATTTTATGGATGCCCGAGTTACTGCTTCCTAATTCCCTTCAAGAAATACAAATCTGGTATCAGCTTGGATGCAAAAACAGGAATATACGTGATCCTGTAAACCCTGTGACACTGGTTGCAGGAAACACAAAATAATATTCAAGCCATTTTTGATGGACATTTTTCAACATGAATGCAAAACAAAATCTTACATTGCATTTTACATGCTTAAAAAAAAAAAAAAAAAAAAAGTACAAATTTAACAAAAACCCTAATGCTTCTGCAAATTTTTTTCAAAGCAGAAGTTAGTCCAGCCCTCTTGGTTCTGAAAGAAAAAAATCAATGTTGCAGGGAAACTCTCTCTTGGCCAGAGAAGACACAATGTCTATCTATTTAAATCACTTCTTGCCTGAACAGTGCAGCAACATTCCTTCCACTTTCCACTGGTGAGGACCACATCCTGGTCACAGCCCAACTGTTAATATTTGAGGGCAGGTCTTCCCTGTAAATTAAGCCCCTTGCCTTAAATACCAACTAGCACAAGCAGCAAAATGTGATGATTCCACAACTAACACTTTTCTTAGGCCAGAGCAATACTGGAATACATAAAACACTGGAATAATGGAATATGTAACATTATCATGGAATATCATTATCCAAACTACAAAGTTAATTGTGCTATATAGATAGACTAGATATAAGGAAGACATTTTTTATAATAAGGGTGGTGAAGCCCTGAAACAGGTTGCCCAGATTGGTGGTAGATGCCCCACCTCTGGAAACATTCAAGGTCAGGTTAGACAGGGTTCTGAGCAATCTGATCTAGTTGAAGGATGACTCATTGCAGGAGGATGGACTATATGACCTTTAAAGGTTCCTTTCAACCAAAAACATTATATGATATACATATGTGGTACACTGGTAGACAAATGTCACTTTCAAACATCCTCCACTAATACTGTCCCCAACTAAATGCTTTAGAGGAACTGCTCCCAAACAGGGAAAAAATATCCCCAAAACCTAAGCATATAAAATTTATCATGTGGAAAACACTAAGGTAGAAAAATATTTTGTTGTCATCTGTGTTTCCTTCCCTCCATTCTTGCTTCCTACCCTGCTTGCTGTCTAGCTGTTCTTCTTTATCTGGCAGACACAAGGAAGAGGAAAGTTCTCTTTGAACCAACTGTTGTGGGGTTTGGATGCAGCACAGGCAGCAGTGACCAGGCTGTGAGGTGGGGCTGTGTCCCCACTCAAGCACACCTTCTCCTTTCCCACGAGACTACTGTGAGCAAAACAGGAGCTGGAAACAAGGCAAATTGCAGGCTGGGCTGTGTTTCGTTTCCTCTTCCCAGAGGCCCTGCCTTCTCCAAACACAGAGGAGAAAGAAGGTAAACTCAAACAGCAGCTCTTTGCAGGTGCAGGAACCAAGGGCATTGATAAGCTTAAAGGTATGAAAACTACTGCCTTAGACACTGACTTCATATTCAAGCACCTCTGATTTGTAGCAGGAGGGAGATTCATTCTTAAAACGGTATATCTCTGATATTTACGGAGTTTCCAGCAGCAGTGAAAGCACTATCACCTGTACTACTGAGCATCATTCAGGATCAAGTATTCATCTTGTACCATCATACAAACTCCATCCATGTCTTCTGAATGCAAAATACATATAGTAACCACAAGCTTTTCACCTGCCCAAATGAACATTAATCTAGCATATATCTGTACTAATGCAGAAGACCTTCATGAAAACATACACAAGAAAACCCAAACCAAGAGGACTTCTTGCCCAATCCTCAGGCTGCATTCTCCCCCTCTGTTAGCTCAGACGTACCTCTCTGGCGCTTAGTGAGCTCTGCAGTGCCAATCCCACTGACAATGTCACTGCAATCAAGGACAGCTACAGGGAGAGGGATTAGAGTTTCTGTTCATTGTTTTATTCTAGACTATGACATTTAAGCTAATACAGATACTACTATATTCACCCCATTTCTATGATTACTCTATGAAATTAAGCTGGGGACTGTGTAGTGATATTCAACTTATATGTGAAAGATAATGAACTTAATTGTGTGTTACAAACACATAGTTTCAAATTCTCTGTCTTTATCCTGGTTTCATTCCCCCATTACAATTAATGTTGTCTATATGAAATTCAAACTTTTCACGCTTTGCTTACTAGCTGTGGTAGGAAGAAACTGAACAGCACAGACAAATGTGACCTGGCCTGGCTGTTTCCTACTCCTTAGAACATCTACAGCACCAAAACTGAAACACATCTGACTATGAAAGCTTTAATTACAGCAGACAACATTTCATAATTTTATATATATAAACTGCTACAAATTAAAACAACCATAAACACTCTCAGCTACACAAAGCTGTAAAACTAACAACCATGTTGATTAGCCATAGCCTACATATATAGTTTGCTATATGTGCAAACAGTTCACAGGCCTAAAATAATTAAAATATTTTTTAAAAAATACCTATTTTCTAGCCTATTCTGATTCAGTGACCATTTTTATCTTCGTTTTTCATGACACTTAAAACCAAACTAAAGATGAAGGAACACTGATCAATAAGCAGAAATCTTTCTCTGCCTTTGCTTTCCATCTAATACCAAATCCATTTTAATAACATTGGGGGGGGGAAATAAACTCATCAGTCACCTGATGGAGTAATTCAAAACTTAACCAAACAGGGCTAATGGGTGAGAATTGAATTGAAAACACCTTGACAAAGAAAGCAATTTCTTTTCTTCGCACTCCTCTGAAGCTGTAGGTGATCCCTGTAATCGAACCATCAACAGCGAGGGGCCATCTGTCCCAAGGGCCCTCCACGTGAGCAAGAATCAACAACAAAAAATGTTAGAGGCTGGCCCACATGCACTCAGCCCCGGTGTGTCTACGGCAGGCAGCATGCAGCTGAAAATCAGTGTTTTGACATTTTTCACATACCAATCCTTAAAAGTCAACACTAAACTTTTGATAAGAACAAAGCACAAAAAGCAGGTTAAGAGGTTGCTTACAGAAAGATCAGTGCTACTCCAACAGCTAATAAACCTCTAATCAGCTGAGATTTTCTCTCTGTTATAAAGCACTCCTGTTTTAGTATCCAATAGCCATGTTCAGGAACAGAAAGAGTACAGAAAACTATCTTTACAGTAGCATTTATGTTTAAAGTCCCCTCTAGTATATTAATCTGTACAGCAAATGAAGATAATTCCAGTCATTTACCAAACCTCCTACACAGAATCCCCAAACCTTGTGGGTTTTTTCACACAAAACAAAGAAAACATTAAAAAGAAGAAAAAAAAAGGGTCTCCCAGAAGTTTCCAAGCCAGTGACCATACACAATGCACGCTGAGAGCCAGAGGCTCAGGCTAACCCAGCAGAGGCACCATGGCCTTGGCACCTGACATCCTAGGGCAGAGACACCCCTCTGATCCCCACCAAGGCCTCCCAGGACAGGAGCACAGGCTTTGCAGCACATCCCTCCCAAGGATACTCCCAAACTAGGCACCTTTCCCTCACTGAGACTTTAAAAGGGGAACAACATGTACAGAGGAGCACTGACGCAGTTTGTTTGGCATTTTCTTACTGAAAAATACACTGATCTTTAACTAAAACAAACTCTGGCATTGCTGCACCTCTCTGTGCCCTTCTCTCCAACTGCTTCAAAACTCTGAAGAGTCACAAACCAGTCACAGAGGGTAGCAAGAAAAAAAAATGGTATTCTTTGTTGTGCAGCTTCATTAACAGTGTTTGTCCCTCTCTGCTTCAGCAGAGCTAGAACATAGGCCCAGCCAGCAGCGTGACATGCCAGGAATTAGAAGACGCACACTCTGATTTTCAGTCCCACCAGTTAGCTGCTGCATGACCTCAAGTCAGTCATTTCAGGTCCCCAAATATCACGAGACCTTGCGAAAATGAATTCTTTTTGATTCACAAGCATATTTACAGGCATAAAAAAGAAAAAGGCACTTCCCATGCTAGCCCATGTTTAGTGATTTTAAAGAACAGGCCACACACACATAAGACAAGGAAAAGTGAGCCAAGGGTTTTTTCACAAGTGTTTACAGTTACACAGGTCAAAATTACCAACTATGTGCCAGACTGGGGTCAGCAAAACAGGGGATGTAAATGGCATCCCGATATTCATAAAGGGGCTGTAATCAGAATGGTATTGTATGTTACTGTCCTGGAAGGAGGAGATCTGGGTTCCAGTATCTATGAGTTACTAATCCCAAAGCACATTCAATAACTAGGAAACTCCAAGACATTTCTTGTCACGTACACCAGTGATAAAACAGGAAGAGTTACGTTTCTCCGCTAATTTCTAAAGTAGTGTTTATTCAGAACAGCAAAGTAGGAGAGTGAGGTAGATATATGATTTCAATTTACATCCTATTACAAAGTTACACTGTGATGTGGTTAGAGTGCAAAACTATTTTCTATTTTATGGAACCTCAAGGCTCAATGCCTGCTTCATCTCAAATCTCAAATAAATTGTGCAGAAAACAGTGAAAATTATTTTAACAGTGTGATAATGGCAGAGAATATATTTTACTCTACGGAAAAAGCTAAAGTTCAAAACGACACACTGCACTTGTATGGCCCATTGTAGGGTCAGAACTCAACACATCCTTTGTAAATTGAGCTTTTCCAGAGGGCTAAGCTGCCTTCTCCCATTTCAGCAGTCTAAATTCAAACTAACTGTCCTGAAAGTGCAAGAACCTAAGCCAGAAGCAGCTACTTCAACAATGAAGGCACCCTGCAAGGTACACAGCTGAAATGGGAGAAGAGCATTGGGGTGTTTGGGGATGGGGAGATAAGGACTACGGGAAGTGGGTATTACAGAAAGATGGGCCATCGGTATGTTTGAACTGAGTATTTCTGCCTCTTAAGTAATGAAGGTCGTAATTTTACTTTCTCAAGAGCATTACAGCAAAATGAAGTGAGCTGTGGACAGGGAAACCGTGAGTAACACATTTGTATGCATTAGATATACAGCAATCAAAAATATTATCAAGGAAAAAAAGTCATAGTATTGTTATTGATGTGAAAGAACATAGAATGACTTATTAATAAATCAGCATAACTTAAGGTTGTGTCTCATCTAAAAACATCGATTTACCAAATAAATCTGATGTTAATACTTCAGAATGCACCTATAAACCTGCACAACAGCTGTCAACACACAGAATGCACAAGGAACTGAAATATCTGACATGTCATGCAATATTATTATTATATTGCATTAATCTGTAAGAAATAAAAAAAGGCCTTCTCTCAACTACTGCCCTTCTCTAATTGTACAATTTCTCTGTGTTCAGTGTTTGCATGAAATGATTAGATGCTGTTGTGTCTTCCACATGTTGGAAAGGTTGCATGATTCTAGCATCCATCTTGCATCTATTTTTACTTCTTCCTTGATGCAGGTCATGACACAAATCTCAGGTTACCTACAACCTCACATCCCACATCACTTCCAGTCATTTCACACCCATGCTCTGTCTTCCCGCACATTCTCTGCCTCCACCAGTAAGACAGTACTGCTGCCGTGGCTGCACGTTCACCACAAGGCGGCTTAAAACGATGATATGAACGATCAGGTTGGTTTGATAACAATTTGATAATTACCTGGAGCTTTCCTCTTAATTATTCCTCTTGTTTCCGAAAACAAAAGAAAACTCACCTCTAGGAGAAACAGCTGAGCTCTATGAATGGTTGTGAAACCTCAACCAGCAACAGTGAACTATCGAAATCAGTGCTAAAGGCTATTAATTTCTGATCTAAACACAAATTAAAGTCATGGCCAGATGGGCCCCAAAAATATGGTACCATTGTCCTGTTGGTCATTTATCTTATCAGAAAAATGAAAAAGCCAGGAAAACCAAGAATTAATCACAAGTGACTATCAATTTCCATGAGGCATAAAAAAAAATTTCAGGGGACGCATTAAAATATTTTCATACAAGCAAATTCTTGTGCTAAAATACATTATGCTGCAGCGGAAACCATTCATTAACCATCCATATGCACTCCTCATCAAGAGCAGTTCAATATGTAGCTGAAGAGAAGTTGCTTTGCTTTAAGATAACCAATTCCACTTTTTAATTCATGAAGTCTAACCATAATCACCTACACCGCCAATTTCATCATCAATGGGATATGAAGTATTTGTAAGTTAAGTCTATAGAAAGTATTTTCTTATACAACCTTTTTACTTATTTATTTTGATAATTAGCAAAAAAAACTTACAGGGTACATAAACACTGCTACACCTTTCAAGCAGAAAGAAACACTCTCTTGAGCAAGTCCCAGGTAACTCCTAGGGTCTGGAGCACAAATCTTATGAGGACTGGCTGAGGGAACTGGGGTTGTAAGGAGGGTTCAGGTGAGGGAACTGGAACTCAAGGAACTGGAAAGAAGGAGGTTCAGGTGAGACCTTATAACACTCTACAACTACTTTGAAGGAAGCTGTAGCGAGGTGGGGGTCCTATCTTCTCCCAGGTAACAAGCAATAGGACAAGAGGAAAGACCCTCAAGTTGTGCCTCAGGAGATTTAAATTGGATATTAGGAAAACTTCTTCACCAAAAGAGCTGTCAAGCACTGGGACAGGCTGCCCAGAGAAGCAGTGGAGTCACCATCCATGGAGGCATTTAGAAAGACTGGTAGATGTGGCACTTGGGAACATGGTTTAGTGGCGGACTTGGCAGTGTTAGGTTAACATTTGGACTCAATGATATTAAAGGTCCTTTCCAAACTAAATGATTCTAGCAAAAGGGACAGTTAAGATTCGAGAAATAAAATCCTGTTCTAGCTCAACTCCACACTCGCCATTTGCCTTCCCAGGGCCAATATACAACCTTAAGATACACGACTTAAAAATTTATTTCAGACACACAGAGTCATTCTTAATCACAAAGTTTCCTCCCATTATAGCAATTGAGGGAGGTGAAAAAAAAATATATATAAAAATAAGTTGCAAACTACATCTATCGTACATCAGCAAGTTTAGCCCATGTTTTTTCCAGAAATATGGACATATTATTGCATCAGATGCTATTGCAGAACACAGTGATATCATCAGTCATTTTTCATAAGGTATGGAAGAGGCTTTGATTGCTTTTAAAGATTCCAGAAGAAATAATTATAGGGGGAAAAAAATTGATCTCTTATTTTCCAAATTCAAATGCAAGACATTGGAAGGTCATCTGCTCTAAAATGCATGAACATTCTAATTTCTGGTGCTTCCCCAAAGGCAAAAGTGTCAATCATTTTGCTTGAGAACACCATTTTATGCCATTAAATTTGAAAATTTCACAATTCCTATTGTAAGCTGCCCACTGAAAAAGTTACAAAACCAAGCTATAACAGCAAGACAAACACAGTAAAATGGGTTATGAATTTTACTTTCACTTAACAGCTATAGAAATCACCTGCACAGGTATGTTCAGCATTAGCCACAATCCTAAGTCTTTAATTTACAATTCATTTATTAAACAACTCTGTGGTTTTGGCAAGCTCTCTGCTAACCCTGTTCACTGTGTTTTGAAATCAATGAACCCAAAATAATTTCTAAGGAATGTAAACAGAATGAAGAGTCTTTTCTCTCACTTGAAGATTGTCAGATCATGTAACTACACTTAGTCCTACCTTCCTGATGAATTTACGTCTAATATATTTCAAAACAAGAATGGATGTCCATGAAATTGAGAAACAAAGGATTAAGCTCAGCCAAGGGTCAGCAGAAGCATGAAGACTGAGGCTGTGCTACTTCTACACACAAATAAAATTAAGCACGTACCAAAACACATTTTCCCAGGTGCCAAGAAGCCCTAAGCCCTGCCACTGCCTGGCTGAGGAATGCTGGTGGTTACTGATCACTTCTCTTAACGCCAGAGGCCTAAAGCTGTCCAAGTCATAAGCATATGTTTGAAGACGTGACATGTGAAGAGGGTCAACAACAAAGCTTAGCTTTAATCCCTTTGTGTGAAGCAGGAAGAGGAATTTACCTCATATATAAAACACATCTATGTCCAGTGAAGTGCAAAACTTCTAGAGGTGCACAAGCAAGGCATTACGTCATCTTTGGTTTTTCGAATGCTGGGAGAGATCAGGAGGGAGGAGAGTAGTGCTTCTCATGAGCTGGATGTAGTAAAGCACAAGGAATGGATGTATGCCAAGCAGGGAGCTGAGCTTTAATGCACCAAGTATATTAATCACTGTTGGTATCTTCTGCCAGCCTGAGTCAGGAGTAGCACAACCAATTAGCCTGAATGGGTGGACCTGAGAATATGGAAGTCTTAACTATTAGATAACACATCTTCTATCATTTCTAACTGGATTGCAACTAAATTCTCAGCACTGATAATACCAAAATGAGATCAGACAGAAAAGCCTCCATATTCCCTTCACACAAAGATTGGAAACAGCTCTCCCCTGCTGTTGTACAATAGCACTGACCGCCCAAAGATCTGCGTTTTAACTAAGACTGACCCATCTCACACGCTTTCAGGCATGTCATTACTGTGATGCTTCTTTATGAACTTCAAAAAACAACCCAGAAACAGTGGAAACAGTTACAAGGCCAAGTGCCAAATGATGTTAATCTGTGCAAAGGAAGATTAGAATTTTAAAAAAATAATAAAAAACTGGCCTGATCTGGGGAGGAGGAGAGCACAGTAACTGTGCTTTTAAGGGTTGCTGAAAGATTAAGTTTTCATTTGGGGATCTCTTTATCAAGCATTTGCAAAGAGAGAGCAATGCAAGCTCTAAACTCTAGTAATGCACAGCAAAGCCAGAGCACATCTTCAGACTCCCTTGTGTCCCATCAGAACTCCTGTAACCATTCCTGACACTCATTTGCTTGACCCATTTTTGATAAACAAAGAATGGAGTACTTGAAGTATTTTTCCCCCTTGTTCATCCCATTCTTCTCTAGTCTCTTGTTTTATGGTCAGAGGTTAAACTGCTGACCTCTCACCTTCAAGGCAAGTTTTTCCCCCTTCTATAAAAGGTTTTTCACAGTGTGCAGCATTCGGATTAGCCCCTATCCCCGTGAACAAAAGCTATGCCTTTGTACTACTGGTTTGGGCATGGAGTCCGTACATCAGAGGAAGCTGCTCCTACTTACCATTCACAATAACGATATTGTGAGGCCCCTCTAACGCCTCGTCTCTCAGTGTCTAGACTTTCACCCAACCAGCCAGCAAAAAGAAAATCCTGTAAAGCACTCAACTGAAAATTAACTATGGTATCCTGTTGTGAACCTGATGAAGATGTTATTTGAACATACGGTAAAACTTTCCATTGTTTAACATAAAGATAAGAGAAAAACTTTAAGAGCCCTAAGCTTTAAACAGTCATAGGGATCAATTCAGTCATGGGTCAGTAAATGCATTTTATTAGCAAGCAGCTATTGCTTTTGTGCATCTTTAAAATAATACACAGATTATTAAATTATACTCAAGCGCCTAGCATTCTGGATATCTACAGAGCCTAACTTTATACTCACTAAGGATACACTAAAGACAAGCTCAAGACACAGGAAGTGTATCTCCCAGAATTAATTGAAAGCATAGCATCAGTATTGTCCACTGTCCCAGATATTTACAGCAATTAAAATAAGAGAAGTATGGTACCAAATCTTTTATGCTTTGCTGTATGGAACAAGATGTGCAAGTGCTCAGCATCACTTATCAGAAAAGGAGAACTCTGGGCAAGAAAGGATCTTTATGAAGTTAGACTGCAAATAAACCATGGGATTTAAAAATATGCTATTTTCTCAAGATAAAAAAATCCACAGACAGGCCAGAGAAACAAACACAAAAAAAGGCATAACTAGATCTGAGCAATACTTTAATGTTTCAATAACCATATGATATACTGTGAATCACTGACACAAATTTATTATTGCAGACAAATAGCCATTTGCATCTTTGTGGAATTCTTATTGTCTCTCTTGAGTGGGTATTTCAGAAAGAATTCCCAAGGTTTTGCCAGAAGAATAAGCCGCAGCTGAGGAAATGCATCTCTCACCAATTTCCCCAATATGTTTTAAAAAGTGAGCCAGGGTGTCTCAAAGTAAAAGACAAACAAATTGTTGTTTGGCACAGGTTGATTGATTGGTGGAACATGAGGTGTTTGCTTGTTCGGGGGAGTTTTGTTTGGTTTTTTCAAACATGTTCTGTGCTGAAACAAGAACGTGTGAAATCATCCTTGCCATAACAGAAACAACAAAACCCCACATTAATCCCTTACCAGCTACCCTACAAGGCCTGGTCATGGCAGCAGTATGCCGAAAGCAACAGGACTCAAGAGCCTGAAAACAAACACAACTATAACTGCAATGCCCCAGGATGGGAATAACAGCAACCTCAGTTCTCTCAACAGGTATAAAAGGTTGGATTTGAAAAGGAGGCAGAAAATGGGAGATAACCTTCTCTGCCTTCATGGAATATTAGACATCAAGCACATGCCACTGTCCCCCTCTACCATACAGGCCAAGTAGAAGCTACTTTGCAAGCCCAAGTATTCTAGTGTTCCCTGTAATACCCTATAATAAATAAATAAACAAATAAATAAAAATCCCACACAAGATAGCTGCTTTCATACCCACAGACTGCTGGGTATTAATACCTTCAGCTAAAAAAAATACTTAAGTCAACATGTGATTGTGTTTTTCGCTCTGTGACCTTTCCCAAGACCACTAGACTGCATACCAAGGAGAGACATACTGCACGGTACAGTCACCTCCAGCCACACCTGCTGCACTGCAACAGGAGAACACTCTCGGGCTTGTACTGAACTGCTTTTACTCAGTTATCATACATAAACCCCACCATACGATCACTAATCTCCAGAACTGATACAAAGAATTACTAATAAAGAAGCATCCACCAGAATTAAATTGGACAGGAAAATAGTTGGTTTTTACACAACCGATCAGATATGCCTTCTGCTATGTGTCCACTGCACTCTGCTTTCTCTGCAAACAAGGCATCCTCAGTGCAAGACAGCCACTGATGCTCGACTTGATACATCAGCATTGAATTTACTCTTAAATAGGCTGGCCAAATCAGTAACAAAATTCTGTAGGAGAGGCTCTGGTTTGAGACCATCTTAAAAACCTGAACGTACACAAGTCCTTGGGACCTGATGACATCCATCCGCGGGTCCTGAAGGAGCTGGTGAATGAAGTTGCTAAGCCACTGGCCATCATATTTGAAAAATCATGGCAGTCAGGTGAAGTTCTCAAAGACTGGAAAAAGGGAAATATAACCCCCATTTTTAAGAAGGGAAAAATGGATGACCCGGGGGATTACAGACCAGTCAGTCTCACTTCTGTGCCTGACAAAATCTTGGAGCAGATTCTCCTGGAAGGCATGCTAAGGCACATGAAAAACAAGGAGGTGGTTGGTGACAGCCAGCATGGCTTCACTAAGGGGAAATCCTGCCTGACCAATTTGGTGGCCTTCTATGATGGTGCTAAGGAACTGATGGACAGGGGCAGAGCAGTTGACGTCATCTACCTGGAGTTGTGCAAAGCCTTTGACACTGTCCCACACGACATCCTTGTCTCTAAATTGGAGAGACATCAATTTGATGGGTGGACCACTCGGTGGGTAAAGAACTGGCTGGATGGCCGCACGCAAAGAGTTGTGGTCAATGGCTCGATGTCCGGCTGGAGACCGGTAACGAGTGGTGTCCCTCAGGGATCAGTGTTGGGACCGGTCTTGTTCAACATCTTTGTCGGTGACATGGACAGTGGGATTGAGGGCGCCCTCAGCAAGTTTGCCGATGACACCAAGCTGTGTGGTTCGGTTGATACGCCAGAGGGAAGGGATGCCATCCAGAGGGACCTCGACACGCTTGTGAGGTGGGCTGATGCCAACCTGATGAAGTTAACCATGACAAGTGCAAGGTCCTACACCTGGGTCAAAGCAATCCCAGGCACAGCTACAGGTTGGGCAGAGAAGAGATTCAGAGCAGCCCTGTGGAGAAGGACTTGGGGGTGTTGGTCGATGAGAAAATGAACATGAGCCGGCTTCAGTGTGCGCTCACAGCCTAGAAAGCCAACCGTATCCTGGGCTGCATCAAAAGGAGCGTGACCAGCAGGTCGAAGGAGGTGATCCTGCCCCTCTACTCTGCTCTTGTGAGACCTCACTTGGAGTATTGTGTGCAGTTCTGGTGTCCTCAACATAAAAAGGACATGGAACTGTTGGAACAAGTCCAGAGGAGGCCACGAGGATGATCAGGGGACTGGAGCACCTCCCATGTGAAGACAGGCTGAGAAAGTTGGGGCTGTTCAGCCTGGAGAAGAGAAGGCTGCGTGGAGACCTCATAGCAGCCTTCCAGTATCTGAAGGGGGCCTACAAGGATGCTGGGGAGGGACTCTTCATCAGGGACTGGAGTGACAAGACAAGGGGTAATGGGTTCAAACTTAAACAGGGGAAGTTTAGATTAGATATAAGGAAGAAATTCTTTACTGAGAGGGTGGTGAGGCACTGGAATGGGTTGCCCAGGGAGGTTGTGAATGCTCCATCGTTGGCGGTGTTCAAGGCCAGGTTGGATGAGGCCTTGGGTGACATGGTTTAGTGTGGGGTGTCCCTGCCCATGGCGGGGGGGTTGGAACTAGATGATCTTAAGGCCCTTTCCAACCCTAACTATTCTATGATTCTGTAAAATAACCATTTTTCTCTGAAGCTGAGTAGTGCTACACAGGAACCTAAATCAGCTCCCCAAAACAACGTGGCCACCACAAAAGAAAACATCTGAGGATCTAATACTATAACCCTGCTCATTTGCTCATTTATAAATATTCATGGTGAGCGTGATTCAAAAAGATGCCCATTTTCACACACACGTAGGCCTGAGAGGATATATGTAAACTGATTTCAAATAGGCATAACATCTGAGAAGTGTAGTCTGAGAAGGAACAAGTCCAGACCATTAACTCAAGAGTATGGTAACAGAAATTAATTTCTTCTCTTATGATTCACAATTATTTTTAGTTCTCAACAAAGTTACTGACAGAAAAAACATTAACACAAGAGATATTAAAATCAGTGCACTTTGAAATTCTCCCTGTGGCTAGAAGTAAATATCCAAAATTATTCTTCCAGTACTGAAAACACATTTTGAGCCAGTTTTTATATTCTCTGACTCCACTTTAGCACCATAGCATCAAGAAAAAAATACACTGACAAACTGCATTACATGAGAACAGATGACCTACTGATTTGAAGCTTTAGAAATAGACAAAGAGCTCACAAAAGTTTTGGGTTGCGGATGGTGATGTTTGTTTTTACAACTTCATATTTATACTCTGTTAGGAGAAACAGCAGTAACAATAAACAAGCAAACTCTCCACCATGGGTAAAAGTGACAAACACTTGCTTTCAAGCACAGGGAAAAAAACCTGAGAACCAAAATTACCCCGTGAATCATCACCCTGCTGCTGTGGAAATCCGACAGAAAAAGACTGAGTAAAGAATATAAAAGGATACAACATAGCTATGGAAAAGCACCTACACATGGTGAGGTTCAACAAATTATACTTCCAGATTAGAAAGGCAGCTTTGGTGGGGATAAAAGATGTAACTGAAGGAGAAAAGGAAATAAACACTCCCCATTTCTTCAAATACAAAACCTATATACCCAAATTAATCAACAGTAGTATGTTTAAAACAATCAGAAGGAAACTGCTTGCAAACTCTGTACCGCTGATCGAACTGCCCTGGGGTGCTGCAGAGGCCAAGGGTAAAAAGGAGGCTCAAAGACAAGCGTGCTTGCACAAGACAGGCCCACATTTGGCCATGAGAGAAAACATTAGTGTTAACCAACTTTCTAACCTAAGCTGCTGACCATGGGCATGTATGCTGGAGGAAGGATGCTGGCATCCACCAAGGCACTTTTTGGGCAGTGACAGACAGAACACTGTGCCTGTGCCTACCACCACCAGCAGCCACACACAGGCGGAATGAACTGCAAAACCTGCCCCTAGTTCTTCTCTGTTTGGAAGGCTAGAATTTGTGTTTTGACACATCTTCCATTTTTCTTTGAGTTAGACACAAGAAAGGAGTCACACCAGGTACACAATCACAAGGAGTCGTCTTGGGGGGGCAGCCCTCCAAACACACCTCTAGTCAGGCCATCCGCTTTCATCTGTGACAAGGGAAGACAGAGCAGTTTTCACACAGGCAAGGGAGTCCTGATGCTTTTGGAATCCACTAGAAATGGGTAACAGTTTAGTTTTGGATCCACACAGGAAAGAAGGTGCATCCAGTGCAGGAAAGGATTTGTACCTTAGGCTGAGGGTTCAGGTGTTTTGTTCCAAGCAGGCAGCCTTGTTTTCAAAGACTGCGCACTGAGCTCCTTGCAGAAACGTCAGACCCATTTTAAGCTGCCAGATATGGAAAGCAGAGTTTAGCACATGTCGGAAGAAGTTTTCTGGATAATTCAGCCAGACTCAGGTCATGCAGGCCAGTATCACCAAAGCACTGAATGACAAGCCCTGCTGTGGCTAACTTCAGCTGGTTTTGCTAACCGATGTCTTAACAGTTATGTGAAAGGGAGCACATGCCTTCATACAGATTACGCATGCATTAAGCAAGGAATACACAGATAACTCATCTGCAGTGAAAAAAAACAGAATCTTTACTTGTCCTGATGATGAGAAGCAACTTCTTTCATTCGCACAGAACTGCTGAAAGATAAATTTCCAAACACAGAAGTTTGTTGTTCTTTAAATTACAGAGCACGGCCTTAACAAAAAAGCCTCAGTCACAACTTCCTCCCACATAAACTTGCACCCAAAATTAAAACCAAAAATAAGACAACAGCAAAATGAGGAACTAACTGCACTACGAAAGGGGATACTTCATTAAGCTACTGAGCAAAATACTGAAATCTCCTCGCAAGTGCTAAACAGAATTTATTTTATAGACAGTTATGTGCCAACCACACAAAACAATTATTTAAGAATCACCCTGCACTGATTATGTGGTTGACCTACTTTGCCCTGTTCTTCATCTATATGCTATTGTTTACCATCTTGTTCTTTCTTATATTTGAGACAACTTATTTTGTTCTTCATTCCTGATCTACAAGCATATAATTAAATTAGCATCTAAACAATCACACAATATGCACCATCCCAGAAGCACCAAATGCAGGAAAGTAAACTACACACAAGGGTACATCTAAAACCTTTAGAACACTCACAGATACACAAAGAATTACTAATCTACCACTGCTTTTGAGCTCTAAAATCAGTCATTTTAATCCTAATTAGTCAGTTACTAAAACTGCTTCAAAAATGTGGGTTACAGTTCTACATGTAGGAAGGGATACATTTTTAAACCATGGTACAACGCGTGAGTCATTTCAAGTACCACAGAGCCCTGCAGCTAAATTTAAAAAGAAAAAGGTTAGTGCATATAATCCTCCAGTAATATTTGAAAAATACTGAAGGAAAGTCTGACAACAAAATGTTCATTTTTTTTCCCAAAAAAAATGTTCTAATAAAGGATAAGCAAATATATCACTTCTTTGTTGCACTTTTGGAATTAAACTCTACACCAGATCTTAAAAAACCTGCACTTCAGTGACTGTTATTTCTTTGCTAAATATACAGGAGGGTTTTGATAACAAGAAGAATGCATAGTAGATTCAACCATTTGTGAAGTTCTTTAAAAGAATTATCTATTTTTAAATCCTGTGCTTTACACAGAAAGCAGTAATGACCTGTTATTAACAGAAGCTATTCTCAGATGCTCCAAAATGCTAAAACGCATTACAAACATGGCAAGTTTCAGCCTGAACTAACAAACCGTCAGTCTACTTCACTAGTCTCTGCACATTAACCTAGCTTTAATGCAAATAAACTGTTATCTTAAATGTAACACATCTGTGTAGTACCTCGAACTCTGAGAGCAAGAGTTCAGCAATATTCTCCCCCCTAAAAAGAAAGACTTGAAGAATGATGCTAAACACCAGCACAATCCTAATCTGTTCCCTCTGAAATCTGTTGTTGCTCATTGAATTTTCTTTCCATGTTTTCTAGATGCTCTCCATATGCCATCGGAAGCCATTCACCCATTAAGAATCACAGAAACCCACCCACTTTGCTCAGCCAGCTTTCTTAAGCAGGACAAGTTCAGAGAAGCAAAGCAACACTGGGACTGTAGTACGAGGTGACACAAGTCTTTCAGCTTTACCCTGCCACACAAAGGGGACCAAAAGAAATAAGGCATCCAAGCCCCCAGCAGTAAAAACAGCAAGCAAAGTGGGTACCATTCTCGCAACTGCTGTTCCTTGAAGAGTGAGAAGGCAGTAAGTAACCAGTGATGTGTTTCATTAGGTATGGGTAAAATGTCATGTAGTTTTTAAGTTAGTAACTTACTGATTTCACTCAATTATAAGTATCTTGAAAAAACATCTTGGAAAGGTATTGTTGCATCAAGCAACATTAACGATGTTTTAATGAAGCTTCCAGTAAATTTTCTACTTGGATAAGGCCTAGAACAACCTTCTTTTTGAAGTCACAGGTTTAGTAGGGAGTTATAACTTTCACACAGACCTGCAGCTGAAGGGCTGCTGTGGTGCAAAGGTAATAACCATGTATTGTCTTGTTTAATCTTTTCAACAGCATGTACTACAGCACTTCAAGGAGGTCACAGTCACAGTCTTCTCATCTTTCATGACACACAATAGCCTATAAAGAGGCTTTAAGAGAAAAAGAAATAAAAAAAGGGTTTTTTTACTGGTTAAATATGTTAAAAGATTATACGCTATCATACCCATCAAATTCAGATTATTTGAGGTGACAGCATTGCTTAACTGTAGACTTCACCTCCACTGCTCCTGCTTGAAGGAGAGCTCATGAAAGGTATTTTAGCTACAGCCAGTACATTGCTAATTAAGGTTTAGTCACCAATGAACAAAACCAAAAAAAAGTAAGCAATATCCTGATACTCTAAAAATTACATTTAGAAAACACACACACACACACACCCCTTACTTCAGGGACAGGAAAAGCTAACACTCAGGAAAGTCACGCAATTTCTCTGTAACACACATATCTCGACTTCCAGCATGGAGAACCAGTATGTATATGCCATTTCCTTTGTGACAGTTTCAGGACCTCTCTTCCCCTCACTACTACAGTTACACCAACACAACTTCTGTGCAGCCACACAGGAACTAACACAGCTTTTGCTTTCTCCAAGCTGCCCATGGAAAGATAAGTTTGTAGAACAGAAGACAGGAATACTTATCACTAGTGCCAGAAAACTACTACCAAGAAATGCGCTGTGCTCAGTATTACTCATTCATTTCAAACTTGAACTATTTCCTGGAAAATGCTATTCAAAGACTTGGCTTTTTTTGCAGAACTTAACTAATGGATGCTTATCAGCAGTAAAGCTCACTGAGATGGCCCAGAGTAACACATCACTTGGGCTTTCAGCAACAAGATCTTGGCTTTCTTCAGTCCCCTTCAGGGTGACTGCTGCTTGCACTTCCTACTACACTACGTGTTTTACCTTTGTGGAACCATTTTTTCCCCCCAGTTTGGATGAAGCTTAACATCAGCAAAGCTCAAAGTACAACAGGGATCTAGGATTATGTCTGGCCCTTACCACGTGGGTTTTTTTTAATCCTTTTACATTATTGCTGCTAAGTCAGATGAAAATGTAAACCTCACACATGCAAAGGAGAAAGCATAGACAATAACAGGACACTCAAAAGAAATCAAGAAAAAAAAACAGAGCTAGCTCTGTAAACATATTCCAGCACTGAACGATTTTGTAACCTATCAATAACTACTGAGCCATCTAGCCACAAGTTAGGAAGACATTTCATCAATAGTTTATAAAATGCTTTTCGTTGTTGACTTACTACCATTCAAAACCAGACTTGGTTGATACTTTGTATGATACTGGGGTTTGTACCACCTTACCTTTGGCATACGTGACCAGGTTTCTGAGCACAGAAATTTCTAGAGGGGATGACTGCAGTTTATCATACATAAAGCAGATTTTATCCATATACCTGTGCATTCTATCAATGACCATAACTTCTAACACAGCTATAAAAAGATTTCACTGCTCACATATCTTATTTGAAGATAATTAAAAATTATATTATAATGTCCAAGAAGTTCAGATTTGAAGAGTCAACGAGTGTATCTCAACAAACCACTGTTTCCATCAGTGCCATATAGTAAACATTTTCTTAAGAACCTTATGAAGTTGAAAACATTGATTTCATATTCATCTCTCTCAGCCACTGGTGTTCAAAGTAGATCTGAGAATAAAATCTGGCTGTCTGCCTAAACCTGCATATTTGCAACACTCGCATCATTCCAGCATGTCTAGTTGATACACAGTAGGGTTAAACAAAATCACTCAGAAATGCTGGTGAACAAAGTACGAATATGACAGGGTAATTAAATTAGAACTATTGATTCATGTTTCAAATGTGGTTTCTTTGGCTTCTAAGATGTATTATTTTCTTGTTTCATAATTGTATTGCCCTGTTACAGAAATATTCATTTAACACACAGCGTACACTGCTGCTTCTTTTTGGTTTACATATATGACATGACTTCAAGTATTCCCATGAAATAGATTAATTGAATATATACTTCTGAGACTTAAAAAGAAAAAATTGAGATTCTGGAACATCAATCAACAGAAAGGCACTATCTCACTTTCTGTAACACTTAACGGTTTCAACATTTAGCTCAGATTAGGCAATTTGTATCTGTTTCATGATTCACACTGTGTTCTGACCCACTGAACCCATTGCATTCTTGCTCACTGAAAGATGAATATTTCAAGATGTGCTGACAATTAAAACATACTGGTCATGCTTAGATGAATAATTTCTATACACAGGAGCAGAACTCCAGTAGCAGAAACAGCATACATCAGTATCAAGTTTCCCTGTTATATTAAGACATAAAGAGAAGTGCACATGATGAGACATGAAGCAAACAATGCACTTTTACCAGATTATAAAATACCATTATGATTTTAAAACACAACATGAGCAATTCTGATTTGGCTCCATACATAGCCCAGTTATGTTCCTATCAGGAATCCAGAAGATCTGCATCCTATACAGTAAGGGTATATATACAACTGTAATTAGTGCCCCTGCAACTGTCCTAGGTTGAATTCATTTCAGACTCTCTTTTACTTGAGTCATTAATGATGATATTAACTGGTGAATGCCCAGATCATTCTGCAATCCCAAACCACAGATTACTGAAGTGACTGCACACACAGCCAAATTTTTATCCTGAATACCTGTCTCTCTTTAGATGGGCTATTGAGCATTTTAAAACTTGGACAGCATATGAAATACAGCCACTGTTTAGCAGAAAGCCAAAATATCTACTGGGTACTCCTTCTGCAGAGATAATCTTATAACAAGGCATCTTTGTTTTCACACAGATTACCACATGGAGTATTTTTCAGTTTGCAAGAGTCAAGCAATCATAGAAAGCACCACCATCCAAACACCTGGGTACCAGAAGCCATGCAGATGGGTTCTGTGACAGCAAGTGCCATTACTGAGAAGTTTTCTGGGAAATGCAGAGAAAAACAGCATTTCAGAGCTGAGACACCTTCAGTCCCATGTTAGGAGAGTTTAGCAAGCCTACAGATTTAGCTGAAGTAATTTAGGGCTGGAAGCAAAGTCCTTTCTCCTCTTTCTAGAGCTTCAAAGCATGTTGCAGTTTCAGATCTTACTCATCTATTTAAAATGCAAAAAGCAGATCATATACGAGCAGGCCAAGTTCATGTTCCCAGGCCACTTACAGAGCAAGTGCTTGGGATTTGCCCATCCTCTTGGATTTACTGCTTTTGAGCATAGTGCTGTCCACAGCAAACACCAATTCACTCACCTGTCTATTTCCAACCTTCATCCTATTTCACTTCCAGTGAAAGTTCTGGCAGTTCATTTTTGTTTGACTGGGTCTATCCTGTCCTTCATCATTTTCCCCAACAGTAGGAACTGAAAGGATTTCTGTTGTGTTCACTGTTGAAAACACAACACAAATTCCCTGCAAAGTTTGTGAGGTCTGACAAGTGCTCTCAACAACAAAGTAGCTTGCTACATCTGCCAGTGTCCAGCACTGTCCCACAAGATTGTTTATTGAAAAAGAAGACAGTCACCATCACCAGTTGCCAGAGAAATTAAGGCAAGCTTTAATTTACTACAGTGTTTACTGACAGTGAAAAATGTCTTTAGCCAGGCACTTCAGAGGTGGTCACTTCCAAGTATCAAGTCACATAATCCTTGTCTTTTACCTCTATTTTTTCTTATTTTTTTCTTTACCTGCTACTTTTTGTTATTTTGCATTTAAAGACAACATAAACACATTCCCTGTAACATGAAACACTTTTACATTTGCTTTTCTATATCGCATCTTAACCCAAGGATACATAAATTATCATCATTCTACAATAAGGCAGCTCCATTCCTGGAAACAGCTGCCTTAACCTGTTAAGCTTTCCTTTGCAACTTCTAATGGAAATGATGCTGTACCTCATAAACACTATCAGCCTGGCTACTCTGTGTCAAGTGCAACTCTTGCAACAGAGTTAAATTCAACATTTAGCGTCCAGTATTTAAATACAAAGATGGCAAATTTTTGTATTGGGCCTGTCCTGTATCAGAGCAAAGAACTGCCTCCTCCCAAAAGCAAACATTTGACTACATCTACACAATGACACCATAACTTTACAATATACAGATGTGTTCTAAAACAGGTTCAACTGGTACGGCAAATAAAACCCTTGATATGAACAGCATCTGAAGTCAGATGAATAGGAATTTCTTGTTCTGTATTAGAAGCTAAGCAGAAGTATATTAATCATTCTTTGTGTCACCCTTTCCCACTTTGAAGTTAAGAAAAAATGCAGTGGTAAACCATCTGTGGCAAAATACCTTGGTTACGATGATTATGCCTTTATGACGATTAAAACCTGGCATTAACTAAGATAGTTGTCAAATATGGCCTAAAGTAAACACAGAAGCCCTAACTAATAGGCTGTTTTCAGACTCAAGTTTGTAATTTTAGGTAGTTTATAATCTGTATCTGAATACCCACTCCAATGTGTAAAGAAACCAGATCTAGGAAACATAATCTAAGGGCATTGTCCAAGCCTTATTTCTAAATACAGATTTAATACTTGGACAGTACCTTCCAAACAAGGATTAAGAATTTTGCAAAGGAAGACAGTATGACTGTAAAACGCTGCCTTGGCTTTCCCAGCTCAGGAAACACAGATACCACAGCCAAAATCTTGTTTAGGCCCTTTTTCTATCACCGCTTCTGCTTTTTCTCTTCTTTTTTCCATATAAAATTCAGGATTATGTTTTAATCTTTTCTCCTAAACAACAATCACAAAAGATAAGAACTCTTCGTCCACCCAAATTATTCAGTTCAAAACACAAAGCTACAGTTCCAAGACAAATGGAAAAAAAAAAAATCAAAGACAAATATAAGAAGTTGATGTTTCCATTTGCTTTATTTGTCAGTTGCAAAGAATCTTCCATCCCAAATATGTGCCTGTAAATATTATCTTTTTACCTGGATCTTGGAGTTATCACGTCAGCCTACCACAAAAACACACAGATTCTTAACACATTACTTGCAAAGCAGGGCTGTGCTCCAATCGCTCTTACCACACAAAATTATTTTAAGGAACAACAGCTCTTTACTGGGAAAATTTTCTTTGGCCTCAGGGAATTGTAAGCCCTTCATGAACAGTTACATAGCTCTTCCCTTTGTAACCCTGGTCGTGTTCTATTTTATTTACAAACAGAAGTATCTATCCCAACAGTTATATGATGAGCACACGCATCTATATGTACCTGCATCCCCAGTGGCAGAAGAAAAATAATTCAAGACTACTTCTGTGAACCAGGCAGGAAACCCCACACTTCAGCCTCTTCAAGTCAGTGAGAGAGAAGTGTCTCATGGTTTTGCAAAAAACTTTTTAAGCCTTAAAAGTTTAACCACTTTTCAAAGCTTTTCAAGCAGATTTTAAATCCTCCATACATGAAAGACAAGCCATTAAAGTATGTATGAAGAGAGCCAGTAGCATAACATATCTCCTGAAAGAACGATAAACCTCCATGTGAGACAGACTCTTCAGTGTGTGGGAGGGGTGAAGGATGCTTGACATTAGCTTAGAGAAATATGCAAACTCTTTACACTTCTGAATGCAAGCAATTTAAAACCCTGCAAACTATCCCCCAGGCAGCCATCTCAAATAGTTAACTACTAAAATGAAACTAAAACAAGCACAGGAACATCAACTTTCATACTGATTGACTACATTACATGATACAGGTTGCTGGCTTTGGCTTATATTTAGTTATATTAATACTAGTATCATCATTCTTGTGAATTTCATTTAAAAATTCTTTTTATAACAAGTTCATATTGTTATTACTTAACTCATCAATTTTTTCCCTTTTAATTTCATTGCCCAAAACCTGATCACACTGCTGAAAGAGGCATATGGCATTACATGAAAAAATTACAGTCAGACAAATGCCTGCAGGGGAATAATTCATCTCTGCCAGCACTGATACCACACTGCCTGCCCCCACGTTACTACAGCTGGAATCTCAGGAGTAGAACAGAGCATGCCGCTCCTCCCAGGACTGTCTTTTGGCTGCTAGGGAGTAGGGTTATCCCTCCCCACCGAGGCCTCTTCTCCTCAGTGAAGAATGCAGGGAAGAAAGGGGAAAGAGCTTCCTTGACCCCTTTCTCCAGCAGCCTTCACCCTTCCCCCTCCTACACATACATATCTGCACCCACCTCCAAATTACACATACCTCCAAGAATCTCTAAGCTGGAGGGAAAAAAAAAATCTATAGGCTACGAGGCGCTGAAAAGCAGCAACATTTTCCTCCACATTTTTGCATCTGTGAAGAGAAGCTGAAAGCTGGAGTGACTGCCCTCCATTTCTCAGCCTCTGGAGATTGGAAGGAAAAGGTAAAAAGGATCGAAATGCCAATCTTCATCTTAGATGCAAGAATTATAGTTGCCTTAATTGTTTTTGTTGTTCATAATTCTCCAACACCCACTCTTTGCTAGTGACAGTCCAAACACACGGAAGAAGACACTGTTTATACCCTGAGGAGCTTGCTAATTAAATCAAAGAAATTTAAATATAATGAAAGCATTCATCTAGATACAAGTGGAAGGTTTAAAGTTACACAGAAGGTTATAATTTATGAAGGACTTACAGGTATGCTTAGTGTTTGCACACAAGACAGCTTCAGCCAAACTCTGGCACATATATATCTTGGTTTTGTCAAAAAGGAAGAAAGTGGTGCACAATCTCGGGCATTACCTGCTTTTGCCCTCAAAACATTTATACAGTCCTCAGCAAAAGACTGTGAAATATTCTGCTCCTCATCAATCAGTATTCCTGTAGAGAAACAAGGATTAAATGTCCTCTTCCAAGCTTTTTAGTTACCACATTTGAAAGTTTCAAGAGGAGAAACAAGAAACTGTTGCAGAGAAGTAGCACTAACTTAAGTAACAACATACCAGTTAATGAGTTGGAGCAGGGGGGATGTGTTGGAGCTGGGGGGATGTGAATCTTAATGAAACTCCTTTATATACAAAAACTGCCTCTAAGACGGTTATCAGATAGCTCAGGTTTTGAAACACCATTGTATAAAATGAAAAAGCACCTTTACCTTTGTATTGGTGTAAAATAAATTCTAATATGGTGACACTATATTTGAGGCTAAAAATCTACAATTAAATATAAAACTTGTGAGAAATCTCATCTAGTTCACAGCAATATATTGTCGCTCTTCATCGTCACCTGAAGAACACAGCACACTTTAAAAGGTTAGAGAAACAACTTTCTGTAGGCCAGTACTTATTTAGTATCCTTCCAGTTAAAACCAAGAGCGACTAAGGTTGGCAGTATATAAAGATTAAATAGAAAGTTTTAATTGCTCTTAAGAAAAAATCCTGCAGACTTCTTCACGTATTGCACTGATAGAATTGTCTCTCATCAGGTTCAAGTGACACTCTGCAAACTAAAGTACAGCAGAGGAAATGAGTTATCTGATCAGCACGTTACACCCATGGGCTCAGAATCTGTGGTTAATAAACAGCTCTCTACAGAGAAGAGAAAAAAAAGAAGAAGAAAAAAAAACAGCACTTGCTCTGATCACAATCCTGAAAGCAGCTTTGGAAGACTCAATTCAAACTCTACCAAAGCCAGACTGAAATAAGAACTGCATTCATTTTTTACTTTTTTAACCCCAGAATCTGGACCTTCCTGGAACTACACATCTTGTTAGTACCTCATAGATCACAATGAAGCCTCATACAAAGAACTGTGCATTTCTAATTCCTGAACTTAATTCACAGAATCACAGAATCCCAAGGGTTGGAAGGGACCTCAAAAGATCATCTAGTCCAACCCCCCTGCAAGAGCAGGGTAACCTAGAGTACATCACACAGGAACTTGTCCAGCCAGCCCTTGAGTATCTCCAGCGCAGGAGACTCCACAACCCCTCTGGGCAACCTGTTCCAGTGCTCTGTCACTCTCACAGTAAAGAAGTTTTTCCTGATGTTCACATGGAATCTCTTATGCTCCAGTTTACACCCATTACCCCTTGTCCTATCACTGGACATCACTGAGAAAAACCTAGCTCCATCATCCTGACACTCACCCTTTACATATTTGTAAACACTGATGAGGTCACCCCTCAGTCTCCTCTTCTCCAAGCTAAAGAGACCCAGCTCCCTCAGCCTCTCCTCATAAGGGAGATGTTCTACTCCCTTAATCATCTTTGTGGCTCTGCACTGCACTCTTTCAAGCAATTCCCTGTCCTTCTTGAACTGAGGGGCCCAGAACTGGACACAATATTCCAGATGCGGCCTCACCAAGGCAGAGTAGTTCTTAACTCCACCAACATACAGTTAACTGGTTTTCACAGATTTTTCTTGAAAACTTAATGAAAAGAAGACCCTTTAAAGAAAAATGATTCAGAGATCATGCATCACAAAGATTTATTATCATTCTGGCACAGGCAAGATAAACTACAGGAGTTATTCATGCAATTGAACACAACCTTTTAAACACCTCTGCAAATCAGGTATCTAGCCCTAGAGCTATAGAAGGCTTCCTAGCAATAAAGAGGAAATAGAGACAAAGCAATCAAATTTCAAGCCTTGTTAAAACAATTATTCTTTGCTTGAACAGAAAATCAACTGCTATTTCAAAGTAAAACTTGGAACAGTCAGGACTAAAACAGTCCTATGCCCAAACCTTGACATTCAGTGGTTGAATTCCCTGATCTACCTGCACACTCCATGGAGCCTTTTTGTTGCTTTTTGTATGTGTTATAATAAAAGAAAATGAAGGTGTAGCAAACAACACTCTCTTAACCATACAAACTGAAACCAATCTGAGTCATCTTCTTAGGAAACCATGGACAGAAATGCTGAAGACCTTATGCTCACAGAAGGCGTTGCATATTGCCTTTCTATAATAGAATAATATTTCAAATAGCTGCTCTATTTGCATTGCCTTTTGTGTCAAGCCTCTGCAATCCTGTTTTAATAAAATCAATATAGGACATGCAGTTTATAAAATCAGTTAAATTACCAACTTCCTCTTCGCACATTTAATCAAAATCTAAAATTCATACATATATGTGCCTGTGCACATACTGTATATGTATATATTTATAGATACATAAATATGTACTCTTCACAAAGATTACACTAGCACTAGTATTTGGGACATAGAATCATAGAATCATAGAATAGTTAGGGTTGGAAAGGACCTTAAGATCATCTAGTTCCAACCCCCCTGCCATGGGCAGGGACACCCCACACTAAATCATGTCACCCAAGGCCTCATCCAACCTGGCCTTGAACACCGCCAACGATGGAGCATTCACAACCTCCCTGGGCAACCCGTTCCAGTGCCTCACCACCATAACAGTAAAGAATTTCTTCCTTATATCCAATCTAAACTTCCCCTGTTTAAGTTTGAACCCGTTACCCCTTGTCCTGTCACTACAGTCCCTGATGAAGAGTCCCTCCCCAGCATCCTTGTAGGCCCCCTTCAGATACTTGAAGGCTGCTATGAGGTCTCCACGCAGCCTTCTCTTCTCCAGGCTGAACAGCCCCAACTTTCTCAGCCTGTCTCAGAAACATAACTTTCCAGACATTCATTTTACTTTTCATGATGGAAGTGCCTGGATAGAAAAAAGAAAAAGGAAAGGAAGAAAAAGAAATAAATATATAAGCTTCAGACTGCTATGTTTAGCCAATTTCTAGGCTCAAGTATACCATATAGCATGAGGTGCAGTATAATTTTCAAGAGGCAAGAGACTGTCAGGAGAAGAGTAAAGTTGCTGTAGGTGCAGCTGTCATACAAGCTTGAACCAATAGCATCATGTAAGACTGTGTACTCAGGACAACTGTAACACTGCATTATTTCTGATACCTAGAGAGACTGATTCAACCCAAAGTACAAAAAACTTGCATCTTTTTACCATAAATCTAAAGAGCAATGCTCATCTTTAAAATAACACAACAGTTTCAACAACATTACTACCTGTTATCAAGTCATCCTCTGGGTCTGCAAGTAAAAATTTAATATAGAGGGCCAGCTGGTGATGTTAAAACGGGCACCCATTTTTGCTATTTCTTTTATTTTTTTTCTTGTTCATTAAGAAGTGACATAGGAAAGAGTTACACAAATCTGCAACTGCCTAGGAGGCAATGTAAAACCTTTTACTATAAAGTGCTACTGACACTGCAAGCCAATTTCACCATTAACAAATACTGGGCTGTTAGAATAGCTTAGCCCTGATATCCCAGTCACTGAGCAAACTCTGGTGAACAGAAGTTAATTAATCTCAAAGTTTTGCAAGAATTGGGTTATGAATTTTCCCAAGAAAAAGCTGTCACACTAACTAACTAGTTACTGTGTTTCAACACATCATGCTAATCAATGCTTACCATCCTGACCAAGCTGCCAAGGACTGGAAGTTATGTCATAGGCTACAATCTGATTTTGGTCCTAAAGGGATTTTTTTCTCCTCTTTGGAATATACGCCTCAACCGTCTAACTAAATATAGCTGAAATGCAACTTTCAAGGTTAAGCCTTTCATGCAGTGTAATATCAAAAGCATCACTTAGTCTGAAAATACAGATTAAATTCTGTATTGTTGAGGGACCCATATCCTGTTTTGTGCTAAGGATAGACACTGAGCCCCTCTAATAAGTAGATATTAATTTTTAAATATAACCTGAGCGAAGAATAAACAAAGCTTGACAGAAACAGTAAAAAATGTTACAATTCATGCTATTAGCTCAATTGAGTGCTCAATTGTAAGAATATTTATGCAAAGAGTACCCTTTTTTCTGTCCTGCTGAAAAATAAGAGTTAGAAGACCACTATTCTGGAAATGCTGTTGTACACTCTTGTAGTTTAAAACAGAGAAAGAGAAGCCCAAGATGATCTAGCCAGTCAGTAACAAAGTATTAAGAAATAAATATTCAAGTATGCAAGCTACTCTTAAATGACAAAAACACAGATATTCAATGAGTAAACAAAATTTTGATCCAGCTATAACTAGACATGCTATCATAGCTGAACCTGAAACCAATTCAGGAGCTACCTATGATACATGAATAGGTAAATTTATTTTAACCTACATGAAATCTCTTAGGCGCTTACACTAAATAGAAACCAATTTTGGAAATAATTAGTGGCACGATTTAAATACGCATTTTATTGTACATATAAACCTTACTGCATTTCATGTATGTATGATCCTTTATAGCCAGAAGAGCCCTAGGACTTTGTCAGATGTGAAAAATAAACATTCCTTGTGAGCTATGCTGTAATTAAGAAATTACTTAAAAATACTTTTCCAAAAGCATAATGATTTCAACATCAAATTTCTCAACATGTCACACTGTTACAAGCTTATAGTGTCCCCATAAAAGCATCATCTTATTAATAGCTACACATGCAGTAGGCTACCTCAAGTGTTATTTGTTAGAACAGTAACACACTGGCACATGGAAATTAAAATGAAGGAGAATGCACACTATAGCAAAGCCTGAAAAGAAAAAGCTTAAAGATACATGGGTCACATTAAGGTCTTCCTTTCCCCTAAGTCAGCTTCTCCTGCTGCTCACTCATGCAGGGAGATCATAATTTTGTGGCTGTGATATTTCCACAGCAACACTGGCGACAGTGATGTCGCAAATTCAGCCCTGACATAGCTTCAGGATCAAGTACAAGGAGCAGATGGGATGCGAGGGAGAAAGCCCTTATTTAAACACAAATCTCTTTCATAAGAAAGAAAGAGGCATGAGCAAAGAAACAGGTGAATGGATCATGTTTTCAAGTACGATATATTCAAAAGATTATCCTAGCATGAAAATCTATTTAAAGGCAAGACCTACAATACAGGGTAACTGCCAAATTTGTTAGGCCTTATAATAAACGAACCTTGAAAGCTCCCTGTCTAGCATGACAAGCCTTGTGCTCCATTTCTGAAGTGGTGTTGAAAACAGCACACTTTCGTCCCCTGTGAATTTCCTTTAAATAACTTTAACATTCAGATATATTAATTTGATACATCACCGTGCTCATAATACCATATGTAAATATGATGTCAAGCCCTCATCAGAGTGAGTTTGTTATCTGAATTAGATATAATATGAAAGAAATTAAAACAAATCCCAGATGAATCATCAAGTACAGCAGGAATATTCAGCCAGCACAATCTGACTGTTAAAAGGGGACTGCACTTTTGGGCTGATCTGTGGACTCATGTAAGAATCTACACAGTCTCCAGGAACCTCTCACTAGTTGACATACCACAGACTCCAACACTTCCAGTGTCAGACCTCCTTTCTGCCTTTGGCCACTCAGACAAACAGCAACTGAGCCCACGTGGGGTAGAAGGGATGATAACAAAAAGCGGAATAGAAGAGGGAACACCCTCAGTACAGTCACAAATACAGTCTCCACGTTAACTCAGGTCACAGTTCAAGGGCATACACAGATTTCTTAAAGACACTACTTTCCACAGAGGACAGCTGATGAACAGCACAAAACACCCACCAAGGGAGGCAGGGGAAATGACTACGAGCACATTTCAGGCATAGGCAGTCATTCACAGTGCTGCAGGTAATGAGAAGTGGTTTCTCATGGTAGCAGATGCAGAAAGGTGCAAAGCAAAAATCAGAAGTCAAAAGGGAGATAAAAACAAAAACCACAATTTTTTCAAGATGAAAACCTTAAAGGATTATCAACAGTCTAGCTCTCAGAAAGGAAAGAAAAAAAGGGAATAAAATCTTCAGGTTGATGCTGGGCTTAAGCCAAGATGCGAATGAGCCCCCAGGAAGGGATGTCAGGTGGAGGCAGAGAATAAATGCACAATGCAAGAAGGAAGAGATCAGAAGTCAAGTAGCTAAGAAGGGCTCACAGACAGCATCAGTGAAATTACTAAGGCAAAAACTGCAAAGGAACAGAAGGTAAAATGTGCCATGATGCAAGCCACAACAAAGATCAGAGTTAGGAAAGCCCATCTGATTCCCTAAACCATGACTATACTAACAGCAAACCAAAAAAGCAGGCACTAAAACAAAGGACACTAGCTGGTCACAAATAAAGTGAAAATACCCAAGGGCTGCACCAGGACCAAGATGTCATTCCACAGCTAAATGAACCATCTTATGAAGAGGAGAAAGATTAAAAAAAGCAGCCTGTTGAGACTGTCAGGAAGAGACCTAAAGAACTACCATTTTCCAGCTTTAACAAAATAGGTTTTGTAAATGTATTAGTCATGTACCCATGACACCACTAACAGAATTGGTGGCTGAAATTAAAAAAGAAAAAAAAAAGCAATAGAATCATAGAATAGTTAGGGTTGGAAAGGACCTTAAGACCATCCAGTTCCAACCCCCCTGCCATGGGACACCTCACACTAAACCATGCCACCCAAGGCCTAATCCAACCTGGCCTTGAACACCACCAACGATGGAGCATTCACAACCTCCCTGGGCAACCCATTCCAGCGCCTCACCACCCTAACAATAAAGAATAGTTTGGGGCTATAAACTTCTACAGGCTTCTGATGTGTTACAGTGATAAATTCTGTAAACAGTATTCATCAGCACAGAAGAAATATATTCATTTTTCAGGTGTAGTTTATGTTTATAAAATTGTGATTAAGATAGAGCTGTTGCAGACTAACACAACTACAACACAAACCAAACAAAACTTCTTCTCTCCCTGTGTTTTTCTAAGGCCAACAACCTCAGATGAGAACATGAACCGAGTTCCCCCAATGGACTTTCTAGAGGTCACTTTAATTTCAGCACTGGAAATACCATCTTCTTTTTACCCAAGAGGAAAAAGGCCTCTCTCAGATAACTCTTGCATTGCTACATCTCTTTTACTACATGTTTACAGAGACATGAAACTGACGGCTAATATAAGCTCAAGTCAGCACTCATTGCTGTTTATATAATGAATCAAACCAAAGCAGCTGCCAAACATGAGCTAGAAAGACCCTGTTGTTCAGAAAAGAACTTACTTTCTCCCTGTCACACAGATTAAAATTAACATTCCACTGACAGAAGTCAGTTGTTCTGCTAAAATCAAATCTTATGCAAAATTAACATTTCAAGACTTCAGAACTGTAGAAGATGCATTTAAAGTCCAAGCTTTGCAAGTATTTCTCTCAGAACAAAAATATTTTTACAATAGCCAAAAGGAAAATGGCTTGTAACAATAAAAACCCATGACAACTATAATTTAACACATTAATAGATTCTAAAAGGTAATAAAATAACCACAGTTGCTTTCTCATACAATCCCAATCCAAGAGCAATTCAAAACATAAGATGACACTAGATCAGGATGCATTTTTTTTCCCATCTCATTTCCACAAATAAGCATCAATAGGCAGGGTATATTACCTTCATTTTCAGATGCCTGGCATTTTACTTTCAGTACCAAATCAAAGGTACGTTCTGGATTTTCCCTAGAAGAAGCAAACAATTAATTGATTAATCACATATACATTTCAGATTGTATTTCTACTTTGTTATATCTTTTCCATTCTATTTGTACAGAATATCATTAAAATAAATTAAAACTTCATTAAAATAAAATTAGAAATCAGATTAGTTCTAAGGAAAAATAAAGTCACATTTGCCTGTACAGCCTTAAAAAAAAGAGTAAGGAAGATAAACAAGCTAAACTGTTCGATTTATTTAAGTGATACTGTCACTGCATTATACATCAGAAAGCTTTTAAGTCACTCCATCATACCATGACTAACAGTCAGGAAAAAAATGCTACTAAAATCCTTAACAATCAATCTGAAACATATTAACAGAGCCAAGGGCAGCCTTCTCTAGAACTACATTTTATTTCTACTTAATAGAAATAGCTCATCAATAGACTTCCACTGTAATTGCATGAATTGAGCCACTACCCTTTAAATGTATATGATTACCTCCATAAGGCTGAGAATCACTGAGCTGCTTCTTTCACAAGATATTGATCTTTAACTTTAAAGGCTGAATCTCAGGCATGATTCAGTGAATGAGAAAACATTAATGCAGTAATTAAGGATGGACACAACCCTGAGCTGGCCAATAGGATAGAACCTCCATATCTGCAGCAGCCATCATGGCCAGTGTGAAGGCCAGTACCTCTTTCACCTCCCCAGTAAATACACATCTGATAATAACAAACTGTATAGGCCAACAGCAATTCACACTCAACCTAATCCCAAACTAAATATTTATTAAAACAGATCTAAACACCATTACTCTACCACCCACCTCTCTCTACTTACCAAGCACACTGCTATTTATATTAAAAACAAGTGGTACAACCGCACCCATATCAATTATCTATTTAACCACATAAAAGACTCACGCTTGAACTCCCTTCTTGGGTGACACTCCCTCTGAAGAGAGCTGGAGTTTTAGGTAAATGAGAAAACCCAAGACTTGGTTCCAGGTTTCTAGAATGCTTCAAATACAGCAGGCAGCATATTAACACCCTGTTGTTTCTTTAAAGAAAGTTTTGAATGAAATCCAAAGGTGGAGCTGGGTAAAATTTCAGCTGTCACAAATTAACTGATTCAGTACATGCTTTCACAGACCTCACCACCATCACCAACTGAGATATGCAATTATAGTCTAATTCAGGTTATGGAGACTTTAACCTGCCTGTATCACAATCTTTCTTTGCATCGTATTTTAAAGCATTTAGCTGGGAAAACACTTTATCTACTGATCCTGTATGTAGGAGATCAAATTCTGCTCTGAGTTACAACAGCCTAAATCTAGGGTATTGGGGATTTAGTCTGCTATTAAAGCCCAGCCATTGTTCCTCTGGCTGGCAAGCAGGGCCAGAATGAAACTGATAAGGGTTGGCTTCATTGAGCCACCTAGAAAAGCGAACCACAGAAATGCTTCCCTTAAAAGCAGTGACATCTCCTCATGACATCACTCTAGCTTGGGCACTGGGTTTATACTCCCAGGCCATTTCCCCTTTCCTTTTCTCCCTAAACCCACCCCGCAGTGCTGGCTTTTTTAATGTGTACCAGTAAGTGTTACAAACACTGGATGAGTGATTCTAGCTCAACCCCAAGCTGAACTACCCTGAGAAAAAGGCTCTTTGAAGTAACACTGCCTTCTGTCTTTCACTATACGACTCGAAATCTGCTTTTGCAGAAAAATGCTCCTAAGTTTACTCTTCACATCCCACTATGCTTATAAGTGTCAAAAATGTGTCAAACTAATCTGAGCATTGTCAGACTGTCTCTCGTTTCCTTTACAGCTACACGGCTGCAGCCTGCTAATTCATCGTATATTTACAGGGACACTTTTCTGTCAATTTCCAAAACCCGTGTTTAACATCTTGTCAATTTCCAATGTCAGCAAGACCAGGGGCCGCTCCTGAATGGCAAGGCTGGATAGCAGCGCTTGCAAACACCTAAAAACCTTCATTTGCACCTGCCTTACAATAATGGCAAGAAGGTTTGCAGCTGCTGGAGAGATTCACGTTACCAGTCTTAGTCCGCCAGGCCCTGCAGGCAAGGTCACTGCCCAGGCCTGAGGAAGCTCCGGCGACCCATGCAGGGCTCTGAGCCCGCGCCGGGTGGGCTCCTCAGGAAACAGCTACCATCGTTTAATCATCGCCCTTCCCCGGCCACAGACCGACAGAGCACACCCTGCTCCGCCCGGCCCCGCACCTCTGACCGGCACGGCACGGCGAGGCCGGCGGCTGCAGGAGCGCGGTCCCCCCGCAGCGGCAGGCGGTCAATGCCAGGCCAGGCGCGCTGCGTTTGCAGGAGACGGCAAAGGGCGGCGGAGCGGCCGGGGGCTGGAGATACCTCCTCCCCAGGCTCCGGGCCAGCGTGGGGGGGCGTCGCCCCGCTCCCCCCGAGCCACGGGTCCCGCCTCGCCCCGGCCCGGCGCGCAGCGCCCGCTCCGCGACCCGCTGCCTCCCGCCCGCCCCGCTGTCACTCAGCGGCCGCGGCGCGCCCGGCCCCTCGCACGCTCCCGCCGGGTGCGCTCCCCCTTCTCCCCTCCCTCCATGCCCGCCCGCCTGCCGCCTGGCGGACCCGGCAGGCCGGGGCGGCTGCGAGGCCTACTCGCCGCCTGCCCGCCGCAGAGCTCAGCTCGGCCCGCCGCTCCTGACAGCCCCGCCGCGACCCCTTGCCGGTCGCCCCCACACACACACTCACTTGAACCTGCTGTCCATGATCACATCGCGGGCCCCCGGGGCTGCTCCAGCGCCCCGCGGCGAGAAGCGCCCCGCCCGGCAGCGGCGAGCGGGCGGCGCCGGCCCCTCTGCCGTTGGTGTCGGGGGCGGCTCAGCGCGGCGGCGGCGGGCGGCGGCCCATGGCTGCTCCGCTCCGCTCCCCCGGCTCGGGCCGCGACTGCAGCGGAGCGGCGGCACCGCCTCCTCTCCCCGTCTCTCAGTTCCTGTTGCAGTCGCTCTGGCACCTTCTGGGAAGCAGGAAGCTCCGCGGCGGCCCGGGGAGCCGCCGGGGCCGGTGTCACCTGAGCCCGGCGGGGGAGGGCCAGGGGGCCTGCCCCCGTCAGGGACAGGCGGAGAGCAGCCCCTGCCCGCCGCGGCAGGTGCGCGGGCCCTGGAGCGTCAGGCCCAGTTCGCGGTGGCTGCAACACCCCGCATGGGTGCCTGTGCGAACCCGGGCGGAGGCCCCTCGGAGGTGGGGTAGGGCAGCTAACAGGTACGACAGCAGCTCGGCCGGCACGTTCCACCATTTGGACACCATCAACCGCTGCAAAGTAGCTCCTCAGATGAGCCCGGAGAACGTGTTGGCTTGTACATCTTAGCATCCCTTTTACATTCTTCATGCACAGCGGGAAAGTGGAGCCTTGCGTGCTAGAGGTCATAAATGTTAATTTAACCTGCGGTAATCTGTTTAGCTTCTTATTTTTACCGAGTGCTAAACAAACAGTCTCCCGAACTGCTCAAGAGGTGTGTGGCGGGGGAAGGCACTGAAGTAAATGCACCGTCCCATAAACACACATTAAAAAGCTTTATACCCTCGAGTGTTTCCAGTGAGTTTGGAAAGGAAGGAAAAAGAATGCCGTCCTTGAGAGGCTTCCAAGTCTCATTCATCTGAGAGGCACTGAGCAGCCAAATTCCCACCTACACAAAGTCTCCCTCACCCAGCACAGTATCACTGCAATGAAAAAATGCACTAAATGGATTCTGTGGTACTGGGCCAGAGAAAAAGCGTCATTCTGTTCACTCTTGCTCAGAAACTAATCCTATCGACGGTTGAAAAGAAGAAAAAATCAATCCAATTATATATTAAACACGTAAAACAGTGCATTACTGAGGATGAAGAAAATCAAATATTCAAAAGTCAGGATATTACAAATACTAACCATTCCAAAGCGATATTGTTTTGGCTTCATTAAACATCCTACACACCTCACAGGATACAGATTAAACAGTAATAAAACATATAGAAGTGCAGTGAAAACTACTGAATGTTGCAGCAGAAACCTTAGCTTTGGGATTTTCCTGGTTTTCAAGTACTTACTTTCCCAGCCTTCATTTTGCAAGAGTTTTTGGCTGTGTTTTAACAGCCATCATTTGCAACTCCTGCTGTAGTAAATGAGACTGTTTGGGGTTTTGTATCCTTAACATATAGCCACGTGGTTCATGTAGCTCAGGGAGGGTGATAGAAAAAATATCAGATGTATATTTTTGTGTACCATGAGAGGCCTCTGAAGAAGGCAGCTTTAACTTGCTCACTGTTAAATTCTCTGATAGGATCAGCCTGAACTAAAGGGCCAGGAGAGATGAGGGAACAATGGGGAGAGTCAAGCAGGGACCCTCCTGCAGCAGCCCAGAGCTGCTCAGCTGCAGCCCCAAGGCAGGCTGTGTCCTGCACCTAGGGGTGCTGCAGAACCAAAAGAGCTTCAGTGGCAGGAAGTGAAGCTGAGTACACCCGAAAGCATACATGGGTAGGGAAACCACTGCAATCTTGTCTGTACATCTGTCTCTCTACCTCTCTTCTGCCCTCCATGTCTCTTCCAGTACGTTCTGCAAAGCACACAGAATTTGGAGCTCTGCTGCAAAAAAAAACCAGCCAATAATTCAGCAAGACTGAATTTGGATTGGGTGATTATTCAGATATTGAGATATATGTGGAAAAAAATCCATCTGAAGCATACCAGAAAATGAAAAAAAAATTGCTATGCTTCAGGATTTCAGTAAAACTGTGTTTTTGGATTACACTGACTTTTATAAGCCTACTGTGTGTTTGCATCTTTCTTCTCTTAAGCTGCTGATGCTTGCCACTTTTACAGACAGAAGAGTAGTCTGGTGGCCCTCCAGGCTGATCTACTGTGCAATTCCAGCCAACATCGTGGCATGGTGTCTATCTTGGCAGACAGGACCATCAGGTCACTTGGAACTTATTTTATCATAATTGGGGGAAAACTGGGTAGGGTTTCTTTCCCACAGTAAATGCATGCCTTGTCACTAGAGTAGATTGACTGGACACAGTGACTAAACCTGGAAGAGCAAGAAGAGTAGAGAAAGTTCACATTTAAAATAGAAGGCATATGAGAGAAAACCCTGTTGAGATGAGGCTCACATCTCTCAGAGCTATTATCTCAGACTTTGTGAAAGCTTAAAGAGACATCTGTGCCCAGATTGCTCTCAGTTCATGCTTTCAAGACAGTTTTGCAACCACAGCAGCTTTTAATGAAAGACAATGTTTTAGGAAAGGTGCTGGTGTTCAGAACCACCTCTTGCTGGCAACTTATTTTCAGCTCTTCTGTAAGAAAGGGCTGAGGCAGAAGGAGAAACTGAAAGAAAAACCTAAGAGATAATGCAAGGGTGGATTATGTTAGCATATTCTGAAGCCAGGAAAGTCTAGTTTGCTTTTCTTTACCTTTGGTTTTCCTTTCCAGATTAGAACCATGGAGCAAATGGTATTTGGGCTTTTCAGAGTCAAACATTCTACCAGGTAATCCAGAAGACACAAATATGTTTCTTAATGCTTTGCATAACATGAAAACAGCTGACCTCTGCCTAAATTCTCTCTAAAGCGTTAGCGTAGGGACTGATATACGAGGATTTGCAGGAGGTGGGGGTGATGAACATTTATTTCATCGATATGAGCAACTGTAAAACAGGTACTTTAAAGGTGAAGTTTCCTACTCAGTCTTAATTGCAGTTTACCAGTGGCGAGTACTCACTAGTCAACTTTGCAGCACTGTAATAACATAAAGGAGCCTTAAAACTGATGCAGGTATTTACAGATACTATTCAGCTCTTATGTGCTGTCAGTAAAAGAGGTCTCAATGTAAACTGAATTGGACCCACAATTCACAATTTTCTCCCAAACTGATTAAAGCTTAGCAGTAAGAGGCTGGGTGAAAAATATCAAAAAATCTACTTGATCTGAATCAGAGAAGGATGGAAGCGGCATAAGGGCAGCTCCATCTCAAAGGATCAACACAACAAAATGAGTAGCATACTTTCTAGTTTACAATCAAATTCAATATGGAAACAACAGGGGATGTAGGTTGAAAAACACCAAGCAAAGTCCAAAAACAAGCATCCACATCCTTTCTACTATGGAACAATCTGCCATTCTCTGCCAAATCAAAACCATGTGGGTTTGGGTCTATAAAAGTGATGCAGAGCAGGGCTAGGAACCCAAAAAGGGATATGAGAAACAGGCAAGAATTGGCCACACATCGCGTCGGTTGGAAATGGTGAAGAAAGAGAGAGAAGTTCCGTGAGAATCTAATTACGTTTGTAAAGTTGAAACCATTACATACACACATATAGTGATGATTTTTTTTGGCAGGGAGAAGGTAAAAGGAACAGAGAGAAGGGAAAAGCACAAAGCCTCTGAAGACAAGTATTCTGTTTAGCATTTAGCATGGGGGAACTTGAATCCTCCCAATGCAAAGTGAAAGCGCACATGCTTTGCGTGAGGAGATTCATAGGGAGTGCAAGAAACTGAATTTACTCCCAACTAACTCCAGTAAGGCTTTATTTTTTAGTTTGCTACCCAGTTCTGAGGTAGAAGAAAGCTCTCATAATCTTCGTAAGATGGAGCACACGTATTGTGAATTAAGGGGTCTTAAGTATTACTGAAGTCCTCCTTGGCCAGGTACCTTTCATTTAATAGCTAAATATACTACTAATAGAAGTAGTCTTAACTCTTAGCTGAAACCCATAAAGGGATTTCCTTCAGAACACCACTGGCAGAGCTTGCTGAAAAAGATGTTCTCCCCTGGGAACACAAATAGGTTTGTCAAAAACCAAAAAAGATGCAATTTCCCATTGTAGTTACAGCAAAGTATTTCTTGGAACACGTTCATATGATCAGCAATTTATACTTTGTAGGAAGCATTACTTCTTCATTCACTCCTGAGCCTTTTTGTACTGGGATCACTTTTAGTCTTCGTTCTTTCAAACAAGTTACAGTTGGTTTGTTATCTCAGCAGCTATCAGTATATCTTGTAACAACATAATCACCTTGTCAGACCTCACAGACTTGGAAAGCATCTCTTAGAATGAAATGCTGATCTCACTGAAAGTTTGCTGTTCATTTTAATGGTATCAGAGAATATGTTTTTATCAGCTTGTTTGAATCTTACGCGTACTTATCCCAAATTGTAATTGAATGACAATCTCCCTATGCAAAGTTCTCCAAACCCCCAAATTCACAAACACCAGTTTCTCCATTAAGCTTCTTAGCCATAATACTGTCATGAGACAATATTTAAAAGAGGAAATACTTACTTTTAAGAAACACCAGACACCTACATTAGGTCATTTCATAATCCAGCTTTAAAGATAGTCACTGATTTAAAATAGGTTTCTTGCAAGAAGGCTATGAAGTTTATTAACTTAATATGAATAGTAAATACATGTCTACAAATATTCTACATATTTATTGACTTCTTGCATGATCCATCCAAACACCTTTTTTAATCTTTCTATGTTATTCATTCAAAAAAAAAAAAATCACAGTCAAAAGCTTATGTTTTCCTGCTTAAGAACAGATAAGGATTCAAGGAAAACATGAGCAAAGGTGGCACCTGGAGAAGGAATAGACATGGCTGGGTAGGACTTTTGCATGAAGATTATGCTATGCTATCATTAAAGTTCAGGGGTGCAGCATTCTGATAAGTGTCATTGTCCCTTCAGCCATGCTGTGTGCAAAGGCTATTCTGTGCAAACACGCACTCACAGGTAAACACACTCATTAATTAATCAGTAAACTCCTGGGGAGAGATCCTTGCTTGGATAGGAATGAAGATTCTCAGGCTTTCTAATCAATGTGTCCTACCAAGAGCACTGAGAACACAGGTCTTCTTAATCAGGTCAGCTTTAATTGCAAGTTCAACAAAGGAGATGGAAGAACTTTTGTGAATGTAAGTTCAGACTACAGAGATGTAAGAACTAGAAGTTTAAATGATTACATGGCTGTATTAGTTCAGCATTTGATTTACTGGTAGTATTTGCTAATCCTCACAGTCTGATCCATAATACCTTTTGTTAGTTAGATTTGCACCACAATCTACTGAAGATGTGAAGTATGTAGCTAGTAAATATTTTCAAGCCTTTGCAAGGTTTAACCAGACATTCGCTTTACTTACGCAGTACTAATATCTTACCAGTGGCTTGGATGTAAATTAATTTAGAAAGAAAAGGTAAATAATAGTTTCATGCATACTAACCGCAATTCATAGACATTCTAGAAAATTATTTGGGTGCATTTCTGGTTCATTCAGACATGACAGCTGACAGAATCTAACAGTAGAATAAACCACCTTTCAGCTCTGTTGCCCAAATCCAGCCTTCAGCCTGCGAATACCAAGTGCTTTCCAGTGGATGTTGATTATTCATAGGAGTGTTTGAAAACAAGCAGTGGTCTTTGCCCAATTTCAGTTTAGATGCGAGTCAGGCACCTTGCAACCAGCTTCCCTGTTAGGCAGTTCTAGGAAATAAGACTGAAGGAGCTGTTCCCTTCTTTGCATAAAAAGAAAATCCCTCCAAGAAACATTTGGGAAACACTGATGGCAGCACTAAGGGAATACACCCTATTCTTTCCCACAGTTAGTGATTATTGTGGAGATTTTTTTCAGCCCCACAGATAGTTTTCTTAAGGATGAATTTTTTAGTGAAGCAGCAGGGTCAGGCAGCATCTTTCAATATGCATGTATTCAGTGGAAGGAAATCACTCGTTCAAGTCATTTGCAAGTAAAAGTTTCTTACCAGATTGAATGCTTGCTTGCTGTATAAATTCAGGTCTTCTGCCTAGGCAAAGGTATACTCCTCACATTTCTCAAATGTGTATTTGAAGTGTTATAGGTTGTAGGCTACCTGATGAACCTGGTACTCATTAAAACTGTCACGAAGCAAGTTGGGGGTTTTTGCCCATATTTGAAAGTTATATTTTAAAAAGTTATGTTTTGAAAAGTTCTATACAGAGCAGGAAGAAACCGATTTTTGTTATCAGCCATCAAAATTTCATACTGTTGTCATCTTCTGAATGTGGACTTGCGATGAGGCTAAACTTACATAAAGTTAGGAACTGAAATTCATTAAAATAAGGATGTGTTAAATGTCTATAAGCTCTTTGGGAAGCTGTCTGCTATGTCTATCAAAACAATTTCAAGCAGTAAATCAAGCAATACTAGACATTAAAAGAACAGTTTCCAGCTGTTTATTTGCCATACATTAAGGCCCTCTGTATGCACTGGCATCGTTATGAAAGAGTATATACTGACAGATGCTTTGTATGGAAATAGTTATTAAAAAAGCCAGTTTCTCAGCTCTGAACAGTATCTAATTTACAAATAGCCAATAGAGATGGTATATTTTTATACTGACTTGCATAAAAAAAGATTAAAAAGCACCACACAGTCTCACCTATCAGAATATGCTGCTGTCCTGGGTTCAGCAGCAGCAGTCATTTTTTCTCCTTCTTAGTAGCTGGTGCAGCGCTGTGGTTTTGACTTTTGGCCTGGGAATAATACTGATAAGGCCAATGTTTTCAGTTCCTGGTCAGAATGTTTACCCTGACCAAGGACTTTGTGAGTCTCATGCTCTGCCAGGGAGGAGGGGAAGCTGGGAGGAAGCAGAGACAGGATGCCTGACCCAAACTAGCCAAAGAGGTATTCCATACCACAGCACGTCATGCCCAGGATGTAGAACTGAGAGTTCCCGGAGGGGCTGGAACTCTGCGGGGTGGGGGTGAGGTACCGGTTGGTGAGCGCTTGTGTTCTCTTCCTTGTTATTTCCTTTATCATTATTATTATTGGTGGTAGCAGTAGTGATTTGTGTTATACCTTAGTTATTAAACTGTTCTTATCTCAACCCGTGGGAGTTGCATTCTTTCGATTCTCCTCCCCGTCCCTCCAGGAGCAGGGCGAAGAAAGGTTGGGTTGGGAAGTAGACTGCCTGGTTCTGATTTACAGCCCGGGCTTAAACCACGACAGCTGCGCATCATCCCTAACCCACATTCTAATATTGCAGCTGACATAATATGGAGCCCACAGTGGCAGCCTCTTAGGCCAGAGATCTGTCTTCTTATTTTGTTGCGGGTGCTTTGCTCATAATGAATTGCATCAGATAATCCTGTAATGCCAACCTTCCTTCTTAGGAAAAGGCATATTTGCTCTAGCATAAAATCAATAAATATTTTTTCTATGAAAGAAAAACTATATCCCTGTGCAATATATGAATCCTAATGTAGGTACATAGCAAGCTTTTTGAGGAAGACTTCCTACAATTCTGTTGCCTTAACGCTTTGCTATTCAATTGGATCGCAGGTAAATCACTGAAATATCAAACACGTCTTCTGCAGGTTTCTTCATTCAGAGCTGCTGGAACAACTGACCAAGTTATCCTTGTGCTAAGTAACTTCTAGCAGCTCAGACAGATGGTTTTAGATCCCTATATGTATTTGCCATTTTGACTTGCCACTGAATTGAATGCTGAAGGCAAAAAACTGATTGAGAGCACAACAGATGCGTGTGTAACCTCCAGTAATTACCTAATACACTAAACTGCCATAATTACTGCTATGCTTACTGAAGAAATTATTGAGTTTAATATCTAGCTAGAATGAGATGGGAACAAGGAAGTGACAGATCCAGAAAAGCAAGGCCAACGGGCTATCCTTGGGACAATACAGCCCTTCATGATACAGATGATGACTTTAATTACTGGAGCTAGTTCAACTTCCTACCCTAACCACTGGAGCTGTAGATCCAGTTTAAGAGCAGAAGAATGGTAGGACACCATACTATTCGGCATTTGAAAGGATGTGCTTGAGAGAGTTCAGAAAGATGGCAACAGCTATGTTGTGGAGCCACTTGAACCATTCTATTTCAGGGCTTCATTCCTCACTGGTGTAAAAGGGAACGTAGGGTACTCAGCAGTTGTCAAGTGTTGCTTTAAGTCTGAGACGGCATCAGGCAATTCTGTTCCCAGAGTCCCAGGCAAACAAAAATCATACTGATATTACTTACTTTGCACAGAATCCTCCATCTGTTGCTTTTCTCAATAGTTCCATTAGAAAGTAATTTTGCTTCATACTCTATTATTAGCAGATGTTGGAGCAGAATAATGTGTACATGTTCCTGAGAATTACAAACATTGCTAAGTGTAAACCTCCATGTGCTGTCCTAGGACTTGCATTCTGACTCTGCACCAAAGTACCTCACTGCCACACAAAGTCACACAGGTGGGAAAGGACCTCCAGAGGTCACCTTGTCCAGTATCCTGCTCAGAACAGACTGGTTCTGAATATCTCCAAGGTGAAGGATGCTGCAGCCTAGCCAGCCAATCTGTTCACTCGAGGTTTTGACCACCTTCTCAGCAAACAAATTACTGATTCAAACCAGAATTTCTCATGTTCCAGATGATCTTTACTGCCCCTTGTCCTTCCATTGTGCACCTCTGAGAAGAGTCTGACTCCATCTTCTCTGCACCCTTCCCTTAGTAACTTCAACAGGGGAGTTCCTCCTAAAGTCACCTCTCCTTGCGGCTTAACAAGCACAGGTCTCTCAGCCTCTCTTCCTTCACAAGCTCCAGCCACACAATATCTTGGCAGCCCTCCACTGGGACTTGCTTCAATATGTCAGTGTCTGCCTTGTGATAGGGAGCCCAAAACTGGACAGAGTAAACAGAAAGACTGACAACTTCTCTTCAGCAGCTGGCTGACCTTTGGTAAGAGAGCCTGGAGTGCAGGCAACCTTTTTTGCTGCAAGGTCATGTTGCCGACTCACATTCAGTGCCTTGTCCACCAGGTCTCCCAGGATTTGTGCTGCAGTACTGCTTTCTGGCCAGGGAATCCCCAGGCTGTATTGCATCAGGGTCTTGAGTGAACTCCCCTTTCCAGGATTTTAGTTGGTTTAGGAGTTTAGTTTACCAAGTGCAAGGACAGCCCTTTTGCTGATCTGAGATGTTTGTTGGGAAGAAAGCTGGAGGCAGCCACAGCAAGGGCCTGCCTGCCTGCCTTTCCGTCCCTTGGGAGCTGCTTTCAAGCTGAGGCTCTTGTGTTTGACATTGCAGCTGTGCTGCAGCTGTGTCAGTGCCCAGTCTTGTACCTCCCTGATCCTGACCTGCTGGCTTTGTTTCCTGGCTTGACCTTGAACCTGCCTCATCACAACAGACTTGCTGGGTGGTCACTGGACCAAGGCTGACATTGGTCACTGTTTCCAGGCACATGCACAAGAAGCTCTTCTTGTTGCCCTTCATATCCTTTGCTAATTTCAGCTCAGCTGAGCTTTGGATTTTGCAATTCCTTCTCTGCACACTCAAGTGGTGTCTTTTACGCAGCAATCACTGCTTCCTCCTTCAGTGTGCTTCCTTTCCACATCTGAGCCCAGTCAGCAGCGCCCTCTTCATCCAGGATGATATTCTACTATGCTTACTTTACTGTCTACATATTGCAATAGACTACTCTTAAGCTCCTTGCAGACTTACCTGCTCTCCCAGGCCCCTTTCCCCTCCAGGTCTGTCTTCCATGGGAGCTTGCAGAGTCTCACAGTGATTGCAGCCAAGGCCACCGTTGACTTTCACCTTTTCAACCAGTTCTTCTTGTTTGTAACAGGTCCAGTAATCAGTTAATTGATCACCTGCTTCAAGAAAACGTCTTCAATACACTCAAGAAACCTCCTGAGTTGGTTGTGCGCTGTCCTGTTACCATTCTAGCAGACATCAGGGTGTTTGAAGTTCTCTATGAACACCAGGGCCTGTGATAAAGAGGAGTTCAAATAAAACACAACTAAACAAAAATTCAGCTTTGTACATACAACATATTTAGACCCCAAATATCCCTGCAAACACATTCTGCAACACCAAAGAGAAACTTCATCAGGCACACTATAACATGAGTAGGAAACACAGCTAGAGCTATGGTGCAAATGCAGTCAACACGAGAATGTAGATTGACATGATGAGACTAAGCCTCCAAGACAAGAGCTTGAGATATTAAGCAAGAGAGCATCATTCTAAATCCTAAATTTGGTGTTGACCCTGAAGAAGCAGGGATCATGTCATCCTCATTATTACCACTTCTGGAAGCAGTTATCTCTGAATGTTTCTATCCAAATACTGACTTTAGCAACACATGGGATCTGATGGACCATTTTGAAATGTAGTAGTCTTGAAATCCTCATTTCCGAAAATCAACTTCTTTATTTTTGTTGCAATCTCCTGAAAAACAAAGCAAAATTATTGTTCAAGGACCTTTTATACATTAACATATAATTGCACTATGTAAGAGTCCAGGGGCATGCTCTTTCTGCTCTATAATCTCCTCAGTTTCTTTGATACCAGCTGTTAAAACAGGGTATTTTGTTTCCAGGCTTCTATGGCAAAGCATTATGGATGTGCATTTCAAAAAGCGTTGTGAAAGCTGTTATCATTCAGCACTTCACAGTTTGCTCATCTCATCTGGTATTGATTATTAACATTCAACTTATCTGTGTTAATCAGGGCTGGGCCTGTTCCACAGAGTACAAGCCAGTCAATCTCAAATATGCCAAGTGAAAATATCTTGGAGAGCTTAATAAATATTCCTGGTACCAGCATTTATATTAACTTAAGTATATCCACTACTGACACAATCGATTGCAATCATTTGTTCCACTTTTCCTACTAAATTGCAAAATATTTTGCACCCTTTTTTCCTCAGATAATGTATAATAAAGCTTGGCAAGTAGGAAGACACAGGGAATAGTTTTACAAAACAATGTCATTTTCCTTTTTCACAGAACATATGTCAGCCACTAGCAGACTGAGGAGATCTAATCCACATGAGAGTTCCTCAAATGTGCTACAAAATACAGGCAGAATCTTGCAAAAGAAATTTCTTTCTTCAACTTATAAGCTTGGGATGACAATAATCCATCATTCAATAGTTAATTAAAACTTAAAAAAAGAGACAGAATTCCTTCATCTGTTTTCCACAATAAAACTATGGGGTATTTCCAGGCACTAGTTAAGAGAATAAAACTTGTTTTGAACTGTGGGACCTGTTTAATAATCTCCTAGTTTAGCCTGAAGACATGATATACTGCAATTCTGATGTGATGCAACTTATTTTGAGTTTTGTAATCTACAGCGTGTACTAAAATTATGTACAATAGAAAGTGTACTATCAGCCTACTGATGTTATAGAAGTTGGTTTTATAATGAACCCAGTAAGAGGTGCTTGAAATAGTCTAACTGCAGTGCCCGTGAACTTATTCAAATGCTTGCGATTCCCTCTGCTGTTCTTGTGAGACTGCCTCTCTTAGATGTTATCACTGAAAAATTTCTCATCATGTGGTCATCAACTTGGAACAACTGTAACCCAGATAAATAATTTGCTAACGTAGTAACATGTTATGCTTTATTCTAAGATGGTTCCTGGACTGCTGAGGAAGTCAATCAGTATTTTCAACAAATCTGGCCCTTATCCACAGAGTCTCCTCTGATCACACAAGTTATACAGCAGAGGAACACAGTCATCTACTGCTGGTAAATGTAAAGACATCTAACCCATTTGGGTTTGGAGACATTCAGAAACAAAGAGAGCAACCTCTCTGTACTTCTCAGACCAAATACTTGCAGGCTTTTACTCCCTGCAACAGAAGAATCAGTGCAAACTACCTTTAATATATGCAACAAATCGGCATCCCTCCAGTACATCTGCTATGTTCCACTATGCATGAAATGTGTAACTTGAAATAACCACTAAGTATGGAAGTGCATGGTTCTGATACTGTAGCTGCTCTCACTAAGTTCATCCTGCAGTTCACGTAACCACCCATACTAAAACCAATTGAGTTAACTAGGGACAAGCAAGGGTGTTGAGGCAATTCCCTTCTCTGTTTCCTGGTGACTGTGTTCACAGTTAAGCATCTATGAGAAAGCATTTACAGAACCAGGCCATGGAAACATCTGCCAGAGATTTTTTCTTGGTACCATAAACCCTGAATCTACAATCTCCTCGCAGCCTCCAAAGCAGCTGTATTGAAAACATGTGTCCTGCAGCTGGACTGCAAAGCAAATGGGATCCTCACAAGTGGGACAAGCACTGGTTGACCTGCAACCTGCAAGAGAATTTTCTGTGTTGTTTTCTTCATCTAATATAGGGGATTTACCTCTGCAGAGACGTCATGGAGCTAACAAGTGCTTGGGAAAAAGACAGAGCATCCTAAAGGATAAGTACTATTGGTGGAAAATTTCTTAAAGCTCTCTGACAAAAAAAGTTGCACTTTTTCCCATATGAAACAGTATACTCTTATATGACAAGCAGCAACAGTGATATATACACAGAAGCAGAAGAATATTTTCAGTGCATTATGATTAATTTACCTTTAAAATGGTTTTCTCTGACCTTTATATTCTTTAGATTTTACTGTCTATTCATTAGTATCTGTGAAATACTTCTATTTGTAAAGGTTTTTTCTATCTGTAATATTGATAAATTACCTTGAAAATGTTAATTTGCATTTTATATTTCACAGAACATTTTCTTGATGTTCTCTGCAATCATTTTGGGGGTAAAAAGTTTATAGTACTAAACCTTTTCTGCAATTTTCATGTCCAAAGAAGGAATATTGATCCAACTACATTGAGTTCAACCTTGTCCATTCTGATATTTTCCCAAGTATTGCCAAAGTCATTTTCCTTGGCATGCTTTCTCCTTCCACATTCTATGTGGTCAAATTATTTCTTTTTGCAGGTAGTTCCTTATCTTCAATTTCCAGTCCTCTGTGCAGTTCTGCTGCCACTTATTTATTTGCTCCATTTTCTGTGCTTCTGCCATCAGCTCGCTCCCTGTTGGCACAAGTATCAGATAAAGCCTTGAGCTCTGGCATTAACTTCTGTTTCCCCATTTAAAAAACAAATACAATCTTTAACTCAATTTTGCAATTTCTTTCATTCCCTGGCTCGTACATAAACTCAAATTTGAGAATAATTAATCTTGAAGCATCTGGCTGAGCATACAGCCTGCCTGAAAGAAGAGGAGGAGAGCTTTCTCCATCCAGCTCCCACAGTTTGTGTGAATCCATGTGGATTCAGAAGGAGACTGATTCAGTGTGTCAGCGATAGAGGTCTGAGGAAGACTTGCATATCCACCCAAACAGAAACACAGGGTCCTCTGCTGTGTCTGAGGGCATTTTCCAGAAAGAGAAGAGTGACGATGCTGAACTGAGCACGAGAGGAGAACACACAGGTCTCTTTGTCAAGTTTCCAAGGCACAGTTGCCTTCACTCTTTCTTGGTGTGCAGAATGCTTCCCTTGGCCTCCTAATGAAGCTGCTAAACACCCACCCGCCTAATAGTTCATGCATCATTTCACTGCATAGACCTTTCTGTCCTCAGCAGTTGTCGTGTATCAGATTTTATCCACTGTCCTGAGGTTTGAGTAACTTCACTCATGAGGCTGGTGTCATGGAAAGCAGCACTGCCTTTCCCAGTGAATCCCAGAAGGTTTTACACTGGGACTTCAGACTGCAAGAATGAATCTATGATCTTTTCACGGGTAAAGCTGTCTGATCAGATTCTGTCAGCAGAGAATCGCAGCTCAAGTTCACATCAGGGATCATTACTGGTTTGTTTTCCAAGTGTTAGTATTTAAAACCCCCCAAAAACTAAGCAGCCAACTGATAAGTGTGGCAAACCCCAAATCAGCTCTTTGTAACAAAATCATATAGAGTAATCCAAACCCAGAAGTTAAACATAGTTACACTGCTATCTATTGCACCTTCAGGAAGGGAAGAATGCTCCTTTGTGCAGCAACAAGAAGCACGTTTTGTGCTCATTGAGATGCACTTTGCTACCAGATGAATCACTGTGATCTTCTCCCTCCTAGTGCAAGTTTATAGTTGGCTTAGTTCGTAGTTGTCACTTTGCATACATGAACAGCTTTTACATCTGTTTATAAGTTCAATGTTATGTTGATAATGTTTCCATTTTTTCAGAAAAGCCTCATGTTTTTTAAAATCCATTTAAATCCAGAATAACAGATTGTGCTTAAAGGCAGAGAATAGACATGCTGGGGAAGACAGATTATGCCCATATCATCAACATCAGTCCATCTTCACAAAAGTCAGGCAGTTTATGCCAGCTGATGTTCTGGCTTTGTATTTTAAGCTTCCAATGAGAAATCATGAAAACAATACTGAGAATGATCTAGAGAGTTATAAAAAGAGCTTTGGAATTATTATTTTAAGATTTCATTTCTGCATTTTTGTATACAACCCAAATGTTTACTAATCAGGGCAAGGCATGTGTCTATTCGGGAGCCATCAGAGTATTGTTGAAGAATTTGGCAAAATTCTCAGATCTACTCTCATTTATAGCACTTATTGCCAGAATACTCTGCCATTTTCCAAGAAATGTGTATTTCTTGGACTCCTTGCCCCAGCTGGTTTATTGATTTCACGGTTCTCCTTTCCAAATTGCTGTTCCAGCTCATTGATGATTCTATCCAGTGCTGGTTACACAAAATGTTGTTGAAAGTCATCTTTACTTTGAAAAGCCATGTGTTGACCAGTATTTTTAGTTGACAGATATACTTAGCCAAGATGACAATCTCCAAATTTTCTACTTCTGTGGTTTTTTCCACAGAAGGCAGAGCTGTTTGCCGCAATAAACTCTTCTGTTTTGCCTATACTTATGGCCACAATCCATGCTCTAAATCACTGTCTACATTACTTTAACATAAATCCCCTTTCAAATACCCTTCTAATTCAATGGCATGCCGTAAATCAAATACACACTGTTATAACTGCCTTGAGACTCCAGTGGAGCTCTTCAAACATACCCTTGAAAACACTGGCTTTATGGCAGGCTTCAGGGTAAATTTACAGCATGATACACAAAGACTTAGTCACAGGATAAAATTCTGCATGCAGAGAAGCTTAATAGCTTGTTCTTCTCAAACACACAGGTGGTTCACTTTAGAGATACAGTCCCACTGAAGTTAATGGAATTATGTGTATGCTTAAGGTTAAGTATATGTGTAAGTATTTTCAGGAATATTTCCAGTATTCCCACTTATCTAAATAGCTACACATTTAATATCTTACCTTTGGCAACCAGCTTAAACTCTTCTCTCCCAAAGCACTTCACGTGCTTTTTGAGGGTGACCGGCAGATTCTTGTGGTTGGCAAAACATGCTAAAAAAAAAAAAAATCCACTGTCTTAGATCATCAAGAGATTGGCTCCGATCAGTCACACTTATAAAAACTGTTTCTAAGAAGTGGACCTGGGTGATAACAGTCAGACGCAAACAGTCCACAGCTTAGGGCCATCTCAGTTTGCTCTTACAGTTTAGGACAAGGAGATATGTTACAGACTTGCAGAGCTTTATTGAGCAAAATGGAACATAAGTAAAGGCTATGCCACTGGAAAAACAACTAAATAAAAAACCTCAATATCATCTCCATCTCTCAGTCTTGCTCCCCTCTGACAGAGAAGGCTACTTTTTCCAGGCAGTCTCAGAGTGCTTCTTTCTCCACTTTGCATGTATGCCTGAGGCTTTAAACCCTTTCTACCCAACTGATTAGAAAGGATATCAGTCTGACAGCCATGGTAAAGAAGACCAGGAACAGCATAACTAATAGTCCTCATGATTTGATATAAACTAAGATATCAGACATTTTTCAAGAGATTTGTACCACTGCACAGCAGCTCCACTTTCAATCTGCAGCTGGTCTCGGGGTACAAAATCACGCGAACAAACCAGGACTAGCCCTGAACTAGCATAATGAGAAACAAGCAGTCTACACTTCAAACCCCAACTTTCTGATCATTGTCAGGAATAATAGGCTCTGTAAAAGCAGGACATACTGAAAATGCTAAAAACTTTAAGCTGACTAATACTCATAGAGCAGTTTTGCTGTATGATAATCCAAGAGAAAATGTCTCAATATACTTGCCTTCCAAGTGAGTCCCAAAGGAGGAGTCCAGATTGCAATTCACATCTAGATTGTCTGATTTATGAAGCTCCTCATCTGCCTAATTCAGCAGCCTTTAGAAACTAGTCCTAACATGCTATCATTATGAGAAAGCTAAATATTATTCTGTATTTCCTGGTAGAGAACTGAGAACTGGAAGATTAAACAATCCACTGCATAGCACCGAACAAGACATTGGCAATTGCTGACTATGTCAATGCCATTTCTGTCCCAGTATTTCAGATCAATGTCGAACACTACCATGATTATTTGTCTGAAAAACAGCTTCTTCCAACTTAACAGAACTTAGGTAACAAACCATCCTTCTGCAGTTTCTTGGTTGTTTAATGGTCTTTTCCATGAGGTTGGTATAAAATAGCTCATCATCACAGGTTTATGCATTTTAAGGGCACCTGAGATCATACTACAAGCTTAACACAGTGTTAGCTGTAGGCCTGATCTAACTACTTAAGTTGCACATATAAGCTCTTACATATGCTTAAGCACTTTGCACTCATGCATTTGTCTTACCCGCATGAGTGTATGAAGTCCTGGAATAAAGGCAATCAGGCTTAAATGCTCAATAAATATTGAAAACCCAAGTTTATACATGAAGTTCCTAGATAGCTTAAAATGGACACTTACCCTTACTGCCATTTGTATAATAAACTTGAGCAGAAAAATGAAGAGATAAACTTGTTAATGTGTGACTGTACACAGATACTATACAAATAACCCAAACCCAAGAGAACATGCTACTCTAAACCAATACAGGCACCTGCAGCTATTAAGAAAGAAAAGGTGCTTAAGAAAAATATTTCAGGGAAGCAGAATTATTTATCAGCAATGTAACAAACTATAAGGAAATAAGCAAGGACAGCACGATGGGGCTTTGAGCCTGGTCCAGTGGAAGGTGTCCCTGCCCATGGCAGGGGTGTTGGAGTCAGATCATCTTTAAGCTCCCTTCCAGTCCACATCATTCTATGATAGAAAGTTTGGTTTAAAATATGGAAAAAGCATGAGAAGAGAGGTTCTAAAGAGGTCACCCCAATAACCTACTATTGAAACCCACTCTCTTATTAGAAAGCTGAAACTATCAGGAAATCTATAATGAAGAATTTAAAATCTGCTTATATGAACCAGTGCTTTCTACTTATAATTTGACAAAGTTATTCCTCAACATGGCAGCTGACAGATTTCTGTATGAAATAATTCTCAAATCAACAAATCAGGCTCTTTCAGACTTTTTGAAATAATGTTGTAGGAGAATTGCACATGCAAAATAAATCTAAGGAACCAGAAGTTGCTTCCAGTTTCTGTAAAGGTAAAAAGGAATAAATGTTTATCTATAGCCATGATTTTTGTCTCAAAAAGACAAACTTTAAGTAAGGGAAGCTGAGTAAAGTAAAAATTCCTGTAGAAGTCAAGAATGTAAATATTAAAAAGCCTTGGAATTTTCCTCAAATGAAGCTTGCTAAAACTACCTTGAACTGGGAAGCAGGGAAAACCGTAGGGAAAGGACTTCATAGGTAGCCAAATTATGATTATTTTCAAAAGTGTTTTAGGAACAAACACAGAAGCTGATACAAATCTGTGAGGCCAACAAAGTATTAAAAAAAAAAAAAAGAGCCTCACCCCAGGTGAGATATTTCTAGTAGGAAGCAGGAAGCAGTTCAGCTAATTCAGGAAAATGATCTCACTCAAAGAGTTGTGGTCAACAGCTCCATGTCCAAGTGGCATGACCCAGCAGTGTGTGCACTTGCAGCCCAGCAAGCCAACTGTATCCTGGGCTGCATCAGAAGCATGTCCAGCAGGTTGAGGGAAGCCATGCTTCCACTCTACTCTGCTCTCATAAGATCCCGCACAGTGTCTCCAGCTCTGGTGCCCCAACATAAGAAGGATGTGGACCTGTTGGAGTGAGTCCAGAGGAGGCCACAAAGATGATCAGAGGGCTGGAAAACCTCTCCTATGAAGACAGGCTGAGAGAGCTGTGCAGGTTCAGCCTGGAAAAGGCTCCAAGGAAATCTTAGAGCAACCTTACAATACCTGAAGAGAGTCTAAAAGAAATATGGAGACTGTTTTTTTACAAAGGCACATAGTGATAGGACCAGGAGAATGATTTTAAACTGAAAGAGTGTCAATTTACATTAGATATTAGGCAGAAGTTCTTTCCTGTGAGGGTGGTGAGGCCCTGGCACAGGTTGCCCAGAGAAGCTGTGGCTGCCCCATCCCTGGCAGTGTTCAAAGCCAGGTTGGATGGGGCTTGGAGCAACCTGTCGAGTGGAAGGTGTCCCTGCCCATGGCAGGGCGGTTAGAACAAGATGATCTTGGAGGTCCCTTCCAACCCTGACCATTCTATGATTGCATGAAAACAAAGGCTGTGAGGGTAGTTGACCAGTTTCCCAACTATCCTTCAAGTTTCCAAAGTTATTGGTGTAAGCCATAGTACCCAAAACACAAGGAACTAAGCCAAATAAAAATGTTCATAAAAGTTTAAAACAGAAATAAGGTGTTTTTTTTTTCACAAAGGCTTTGAAACAGCCTGCAAATAGGGACAGAGCAACCTAAAACCTAACTAGTTTTCCAGTAAATTATGAACGGATGACAGTCTAGCTTCTCAAGTCAGGGCAGAAAACAATGTTTGAAAAGGTCATTCCAGACCTACAGCCCCTGCTCCTATCTTTAGCCTAGTGCTTTGCCCTATTCTAAATACCCTAATAAGTAAATGTAATTTCTTGTGCTATATCAAATTGTACAATACATCTTCAGGGAAAACAATAACCAAGCTCTTGTGCATGTTTTTCCCAGAGCCAGGGACTGAAGCCATGGCATTTGGATGAAAAAATCTTTATTCTTGCCCAGTTTTCTTCTGTGGAGCCAAAGTGTCTGATTCTACTGGCATCCAGTTTCAGTTCTGATTTCAGTCCAGTGAACCTGGTAACTCTGGACTGTGATCTTTTACACCACAGAATTTCTCATCATCTTTGTAGCCAAATTCATCATCATCACTTCTCACAATAAAGTAATGCTGCTGACTGCTTCAGATTGTTTCTCACTATACTTTCTGGCCTTTCTATCCCGGAGTTCATAGAACTGACATGTAGACTGGTTTTCTCCTTTAGTCCTTTCTTTTCCTGATTGTACAAAATTAAGGAATCACATCATCTGTTTCAGTCATCTTTGCTTTTGGCAAGTAGAGTTTCAATATCCATTTCCTGATCCTATTCCTAAACAATCATAAATAGAAAAATGTGAATATAAATATGCCAGTATGAAGTCAATGCCAAATGACTCTTATGTCCCCGATGTCCTATATAATATGAATATAATCACCATTTCAAATCCTGCAAAAAGTTTTTGCATTTGCATTGTCACTGCAGGCTCCACGAAGCTGAGACTGGAGTGCCTGAGGTTCTACAGCACGCCAGCTGATCCGCTGAAAGAGTTCACAAAGCTGAGACTGGAGTGCCTGAGGTTCTACAGCACGCTAGCTGATCCGCTGAAAGAGTTCAGCTTTAACTTTTAGGCTCAAAGAAATAGAAACAATGATCACATTTTCTAGATTGCACCAAGCTGCAACATAGGCAAATAAATATAAACCTTGTGTGGATAAGCATGTCTCATCCCATGATTTAACAAGAGAACAAGGGACAGACTCTCTGATTTTGGGAAAAGAAGTGCTGGTTTGCAAGAGCACCAGCTTTTATGATGGCTAAGACAGAGATGCAGATTTCTGCATCATTTGATAACTACATGCTCTTAATTCTTCCCTTTGTGTCTTGATCTACTTTCTCTTTTAAAATGTTCCTACCTGAGAGAGCATTTCCCTTTGGTTTTGGCCAGGGAAAGCAGATTTCAGCTTCTGCTTCCTCATCAGTTGAAAGGAAAACAGGCACCCACCTAGCACATGCAGCTGGTATTTCTACAGGCCACCAGGAAACAAAATGGAAATTTGCACCAGCAAATTGCTCAATTCACATGGACTCAGGGTACCAACAGCTTGATGAAGCCATCATTAAACAATAGACACTTCTAGTTTTTATGATGAAAGATCTTAACTGCATTTTTCAGCAGATTTTTTTCCACTGATTGTAAAGATGCCCAGATTTCATTTTTCACTCTCAAGGATTTTTGTTACAACAGCAGCATACATCACAGTCCAGTATCCTTATATATTGTTTCAGTAAGGAGTCCCATCTTGGTTTAGGAAAAGGATGATTTTGATGATCTTGGCTATTTTACATTGGCCATTCACCTTGTGTTGGCACCCAGATCCTGGCCAGGCAGCACCTTCTCAAGGGACAGGGAAATTACATCTTCCCTAGCCGTAAGTGAACATGCTCATCTGGAAGAAACTTTAAAACATTTCCCGAGATAGTTTTCTGCCAATTCAGTGGTTTGAACCAGCTCCATGGATGGTGAGGCAATTTCCAGAGCCAGCAGAGACGGAGCAGGATCACCTCTGGCCAGGGGCCACTCCAGCAACCCCATCTCTGAGGTGAGGGAGAGTTTTACAAAGCAGCTAGAAGGGATCATAAGTCAGACACTGAGAAGTGCAGGCTTGAGAGTAATGGCACACTAGATGGAGATTTCTTTACAAAACATTTAAGTTATAATTTGTTTGATGCCATTGTTGAACATCTGATTAAAGAGCACCTCATTTTGTGTTCTACTGAAAATGGTCTTTTAGAGATTAAGAGTCCATTTGCTGTGCTCACTTTGAGAAAGAACTACAGCTATTCTCATTTCAACCTTCTCAGACCTTTGCTTTCACCACACAGACTCTAAACTACAGTTTCGCAAGCAAAGTGCGAGAGCACAGAAAGACAATCTGCCTACATGCCAGCAGGCAGGCAGTAAAGGGATCAGATACTGGCACAAGCATTCCCTTTCAGATCTATAGTGGGTCACTTCAGTCCCCCTGAGGCCAAGCATGGCTTTCTGGAAGCATCAGCCCCTCTGTCAATGAAAAGGGCCATTTATCCCCAGTGCAATGGTGCTGCAACAGTGCAGCACTGGTGCTCAGGGGAGGCACCAAGCAGGTGCTCTGAATCACTGCTTGGTGGCCTGGGCTCTGGGCATTGCTCACTGCAGCTGCTGACACTCATGTCCTGTACATTTTCAATACACTTAAAATCTGTGCTTGTGTCTCTACCCAGCTGCCCAGCATGCTAACACCAAAATAGATGTTAACAGAGTAGCAGAAATGAAGGTGGTCCCATTTCCTCCATCACAGAAGCCGGCTCCAAACATCAATCTTCCCCAATCACCTGAGCTGCTTCTCTGCAAAGGAAGCCAGGGCCACTACTATCACCACCAAGCTTCCAAGCTCTCACCACTTTCAGAAGCAATCCAGGTCCAGCAGTTGCTTCCCAAACACCTAGCTTTTGGGGAGAAAAGCTTTTCACCCCCTCACTAATATCATTGGTTACATGAAGCCATCTTACAGCCCAGTGCCAGGATCTTATTTCTGGCCTTGGAGGTACATTCAATTGCTTCAGCATCACTTTACATATATAAATCCAACCATGTGCTAATGCAACAAGCTGCCCACGGCTTTGTTGTTCTGCATATGCACAATTACTTGCACCGAGTCTCCAAATTAATCTCCTGAGTCTAGATTAACTCACAGGGAAGAGTGCTTGTCACAGCTACCAGGATGGATGCTTGCTCTTCCATTGTGGACCCATGCCAAGTTCAGTTTAATCCCCAGCTGCAGAGCAATCCATGCTTTCCAAATGAAGGAGGACAAGTTTAGCGGATAACATAGCAAAGCAGAAAATAACTCCATTTCATGAGAGGTTTTGAAGTTCCTCAGTTTATTTTTGTTCCACTGCAGAAATGTCGCAGTCGGTTTCCTACATCCCAGATGACTGACCAAACCGCTCAGGATCACAGAGCTACCCGCAGGGCAGTTTCTGGATTGTCACCAGGTACCAGAAAACTGTCATATCAGGGTATGTGCAACTTCGTATCTGTGGGTCTTGAATTCAAGTGTTAGACTAGCCTCCCACTTCTGTTTGACTGAGGCTATTCATAAAAGGTGTTCAATACCACTTAATTTGCATTATAAACATAACTGGTCCTATGAAGTGGTTTTGTTTTTTTTTTTTTTTAATATAATAGATTTTGTAATTTAATTAAAAACTAAAATAAGCAGAGATTTTGCAAAATTATTGCTACCAAATTGCTGATTTTTTTTTTTTCCAGTGTAAATTCTTAATTCAGACAACTTTCAAGTTACCATTCAATTTTCTTATAAGGGCCCAAGTGCACCGAAAGGCTCTGCAGCCATTTACCACCACCAAGGGCTTGGCTGCCTGTGCTCAAAGCTGCCTGTGGTATAGTGTTCAATCTGGGATTGGACTTGCATAGAAAAGCATTGTAAAAAAACCCATTGCTTCACTTGAGAAATGTTTGGTTTGTAAGGGTTTAGGGTAGGTTTGGGGGAGGGGTGAGGGGTTTGGTTTTTGGGGTTTTTTGAGAGTAAAAGTTGTCTGCTGAAAATCTTTGTCGTGAGAAATAAAGTTCAGTTTCCAAAATTCTGGTAGACTGTCAAAGATTAAAATTGTGTTTGAAGAGTCCCTGCAACTGCTGCTACTTAATGATACAATACTGAATAAAAATGCTTCAAGGTTGTTGCTATGCAATCCCTAGATCACCTGCAGCTATAGGAATATGCATCCTGTAATGTATAATGAATGCTGAGACTCTACTTTTTTTTGCCCAGGGCTTGTTTTGCCTAAAAACGTTGGGTTTTCTTTTGGGGTTGCTTGTTTCAGTAACATTTGTTGTAGATTTAAAGGGCTTAACAATAGTCCAGGGAGAATTCTCATGCTGGTGGTTTACATTTTTACATAGTAAATACTAAACTTTTTTGCATAGCTGATCTTCAACTCATCCAAGACCAGCTTTAGCAGAAAAATCACCCTTGTTTATAACTTTATGACTAGGAACTCTGGTAGTCAGGATAATGGGGAGGGAGACTGACCTGCGCTTCCCCTGAGACACAGGAGAAATCAAAAGGTTCCCTGTCCACTCCTAGCTTAAATGAGATGCTAACAAGAAGCAGGGAACCCTATACACTGTCAAGTCTCTATTTCAAAGGAAGCAGAACACTTATGTTTTTATGAATTGTGCTGAGAGCCAAAGGTACTGGATAAACATACATCATTTCCGTGCAGTTTTATGAATCATTCTGTAGTATGTATTAATCCCAGATGGTATGGGAACATCACCTTTTAAGTGAACACTGGTGTCTGAACCTTAATTTACTACTTCTGACCAAAACCACCACAGCCCTGTAATATCCACCTAGAAGGCATAGCTCCCTGTTGTTTCTCATCTCCTAAGGGAGAACGTTCCTCCACCTAACAATTTAAAGTTAATTTAGATGTTTCAAAAAGCTTAAGAGCCCATCAGTTCCAGGCCTGCTGAACAGATTTTGTCAAGCTTTTAGATGTTTGACAATACCAGGTTATTTTCATTGTATGGCTGGAGAACAAATACACAGACAGACATTGCAACATTTGATTTTTAAAGGCACTTGGCTGCCTACACATACAGGTAATTGCTCAGCACTTCTAGAAAGCACAGAAATAGAAGTGTGGCTACTTTTGCAAGCACTCGTTTCCTTTATCATCTTTGTGGGAAGATGACCTAGGCCAAGAAGTTTGGGTTTTTTACAGAAGCAAAAGTTACCCTGCCTTTGATCATTCTTGGGATGAGTCTCGAGTTCAACTCCAGCTGCAACTCCTGAATTCCACTAGTCAAAATATTCCAAATCTTGAACTGTTCAATAATATCAAATAATTACTACAGTCCTTTTAGAAAGTAAGCACCTACAGAGGCCTAAAAAAAAAACAAAAACAAAACAAACAAACAAAAAAAAAAAAGGAGTTCTGCTTCTTGATTCACTTTTTCCAACAGTGGCAATGCTTCTGCATGCACTTTAGTGGGAATTTGAGAAACCTGAGACACCCAGCCACAGCACCATTACCTCAGTCTAAAGCAAACCAGAGGCAGTTAATTCTGGATGACTAACTGCTCTGTGAAGTCCCAGAGATCAATGACAGAATGGCTTGTGAGAGTCAATGGGATGAGAACTAAGGCAAGCTATAAATAAGCATTAACTCCCAAAATACAAGATCCTATTCACTAATACTTTCTTTAGACATACAGGATCTACTAGCCAACATCATCAAAAAGTTTCGTATTCAAATAGATAAATAGAGGCTCATTCCATGAATGATCCCACTAGCATATTCTCAACATCGTTTGTAACAAAGTTCAAGTTAACATTTTTAGAGCATCATTTCTAAGTTATCAGACCTTGGATTTTCTGAGCTGTTTGGTGAATACTGGACTTCTTTACAGTGTGCTATACCGAGGAACCTGAAAGTTCTTTACAAAAACGGCTCAGCCTTCACAAAGCTCCAACTCATGGCAAGCGGATGACTTTGAGACAAAAATTATATGGGTTTTTTTTCATTACTTGCCGAAGGCCATGCAATTCATCACTAGCCAAGGTTAGATTAGTGACATGGTTTACTTACCTGCCCAAGCCACAAGACTCCGTTACTGAAATAAAGGGCAAAAAGGGCTCAAGAAACCTACCTGAAATACTCATTTTTCTGTCCAAGTCTAAGTATACTAAAACGGTTGGATCAGAACACCATACATTTTTACTGAGATAATTTAATAAACTTACCATTTTCCATTAGCTAGCAATATATTCTAGTAAACATATTTTTAATTCCTGCACAAATCAGACAATTTTTTCCATCATGAAATAAGAAAATACATTTGACATGTCTTTTGCCATTTTAAATTATTTTATTCTTCTGGGATTCAAGCAAATGTCCCTTAAAGCATGCCAGGGGCATGTGAATGATAATGCAAACAGGAGCAAGGTCTGGAAAGACTCATGCAAAAATTCACTTGAATTCTTAAACTTATAAAAGCATGAGCTTATGTCTGCAAACATGTACATAAAAATTTGGTATTAAACCATCTGAAATAAACAAAAAGCATCAAAACCATCTTTCCAATTGAGTTATTCTTCACTTTTTATGATTTATTATTACATACTTTAAATAGTTTGTCTAAAGTCATATTTTTCTCATTTGGAATGAGATCCACATATGTATTCAGGGGTCATACACAGGATCTGCAGCCCCAAAACTCAAACCCTATTTCCAGGTTCTATCTTGCCTTCTATAGAGAGCTCATCCACATTTGTAAAACAAATTGCAGCCTGTTGTCATTGTCTAAGACTTTCAGTCACCCACAAGTGAAAGAGAAAAGAAAAAAATCAAGCCAAGGAGTAAGAAGGGTCCATCACGTAGTGTAAAAAGTGACACTGTAGCAGCAAGGTAAGAAGAGGTATTTACAGACAGGCTGCACTTAATCAATCGAAAACATTTAATACATAAGAATGCTTTCCAGCTGCCTAAACCCCAGTAATTCCTGCTAACTGGTTGCATGCATAATCCTGACAAGGAGTATTTATAAGCTTTTTCTTTGGCACAGAATCCTTTTTACATTCTTATAGCTCACACCACATTTAGAACCTAGTCTCTGGTCACTATAAATACTATGAAAGATTCTTCCTTTCCTCTGAGTTAAAGGAAAAGAGGACTGGAGCTGCTGTGCACAAGCTCTGGATACATTTCAGTTTGGGATATTTCTTTGACAGTAAAAGACAAGATGAGAGCACAGACAATCCACAGTACTCCAATGAATTAACATCAGATGACTTTGCACAGTGGCTGTGACAAGCAATAATTTGAATCCAAACCATGTAGAAGGCCTAATTCTGTTCAGGCATAAATTGGAGCAACTCCACTGAAGCAAATCCAATTTCCTGCAGAGGTAGCACAGGATGCACACGCAGCAGTTCTGGGCATTGCTAGTCCCAGCAAAGAACCCCATAAAGCTATGGCACTGCATAGTGACATGCCGACTGTTTTCTGTACAAAACCTGGAGCCATGTGAAAAATTCACCCACATCTTTATCACAGGAATGGTACCACCCATGGTGACAAGTGCCAACACCAGCTCACCCTGCAGCAGCAGCTTCTCTCTGCAAGGACTACAAGTTACAACTGTAGCCAAAAAATCACCCTGACACTTCTCAGAGCTCCTGTTTTCAGATCAGTTCTCCAGTGCAGCAAAAAAAAGAAGCTGCAACATCTCTCCTGGAGATCCTCTATGCTACTCCTGCAGATGGACATCCATCCCCCTGTGCCAGCCCTGCATCCCAACAACCCTCAGCCACTCCATTTCCCACCTCTTCTCCACCCTTCCCCTTCCTAAGTTTGTGCATAGGCAGGTCTGACAGCAGATTTTCCTGTATCTCTGGTCCATGTTTATAGCCTCCTGGGATTCAGAGGTAGAGTCTGGGCATATCAATCAGCCCTACAGAAGCACACAAGACAGAAAGGTCCTGCACTAACAGCCTGATCAGCCAAGGTGTGGTGAGTTTGCATGTGGACCACAGTCCCCACCAGCACTGCCATCGGTCGTGAATTATTTTACCAACTTTGCCCGTTCCCTCTGGACATGAGGAACTGAAGGTGTGGGCATTAACTTACCAAATGCAACAGGATACATTTACATTTTGGCAAAAGCATGAAGGCGGCTGTATTGTCACCTACGTCTGCTGTGACTACAAAAAAGTAATTGCATGTATAATTTGCATATGCAAATTATTCCCCAGATTTCATTAATCTGTTCCTAAAAATGCTGCCAAGGAAGTGGGAGGACTGTTTAAGGGTAGATTCAAGAGGATAAATTAATTTGTTATTCAATAGAGCAATTCTCCCATGTTTTTTTAACACTCTTCCCCCAGCCACTGGTGCACCATTATCAGATTAAATAACATCTAATCAGGCTATCAGATTACTGTATTTTTGTATGAAACGACAAATGTTTAATGGGTTTTATTTCAGAAGCAAAGAGATTCATATTACAGGAGATTAATGCTATGAAAAATATCTATATTAATATCTCTCAGCAATAAGGGATATGAATTAATGGATAGATGACCCAGTTACAAAAATGAAATGGCTTAAAAAAAAAAAATCAATATGATGTATTTTAAATCTCACATTGTTAAGTCTTTGAACACAGTTCAATAAAGAAGCCTTCTGTTATGTAAAAATGTTGTACGCCCTGGCACAGAAACACAAATTTGATTTTAATTGAAAGAAATCTTGACACCCTCTCACCTAGGAAGCAGGGTTATATTTCATAATTAAGCTCGCATTCAAAACCTTGATGGGTGATACCCTCTACTGCCTGCCTGAGTTTTAATCCAGCAGCAAGCAAAGGCATCCCAGTTATGGCCAAAAATGTGAACTGCTTTTGACCATCACAGCCAATATTCCTTCAGTCTAGGTGCCACTCTGCTGAGCAGCTGGTGCTGCCACCAAAACAAAGAGTTCAATGGGAGTAAAGGGGTCAGCATTCACCACTGCTTCTGCAGAGGGCTCTGATCACTTCAGTGACAACATCTGACAAAGCAAAGTCTTGAGGAAAAGATCATTATCTGCCTCCAAGCCCTCACTTAATCTTCAGCTCCATCTGCAGCATCTCTAGTTTCTGTATTGCACATCAAAGCAGCTCTATAGTCTTCTAAAGAACTGAAATGAGCGCAAATTTAGTCTTTAGTTCTAAGAACAAGAAAAATGCCCAAACTACACATCCTCTAATGAATGGTATTTTCTATTATTCCATAAGTTTTTCTGCTTGCTAACCTAGCTATACCTCCCTTCTCTATCCAGCTTCTACCACTCAGCCTCAAAGAAGCCAGTCATCATTTACTTCCTTTATTCCATCTCCAACAACTCCAACACCATCCAATAAAACTGCATTGAGTAACTCTTTAGAGCAAATGTTTCAGACTAAGGGCACTTCACTCAAGGTTGGACCTTGCAATACTGCCTCCATAAATGAAGTTGAGGCCATGTCAATTTCATAATTTTTTAATGCTAAGTCTCATTCTAGGATGAAGATTTTGGGGGAAGCTTGAAAATGGGCTGATGAAAAGAAAAACTGAAGGTATTTTTAATAGCTCCCTGTTTGTCTTATCATGCCATCGCAGTGAGTCGGTAGCTCAGAGGTTTGTAAATACTGTTCCACCACATCTCTTTGGTTATTACTCAGACAAGCTTTTCTAAAATATTTAAGTAATCATTCTCTACCTCTACTAAAACAACAGATGGAATTCCCAACCTTCAATTTTATGTCTGGATTCTGCAGCAATTTATTAACAGCTTGAACTCTGTTCTCTTGAGGGTTTAACCCAATGGTTGAACCCAATTACATTACAGTCCTTTGTTCATCAAGGGACATATGTAATATGATATTAAATATGAAACAGCTCATGCCTGAATAATGTAGTCTTTGTGATACAAATTGGTGGAGTATGGAAGCCCAAATTTCAAGCACACAAACTGTTCTTAGTTCTCATCTTACATCACAAAAATTCAGAACTAATTCCACTGCTGTCAGCTGACTTACTAATGTAAAACTAGCATACATTATAGCTGAATCATGGTCTCTCTCTGGTATTATCATCAAGCCATTCTAATCATGTAGTTGACAGGCTGGATTATTACTCACAGAAAGGTGTATACATCTAAATCAGTATAAGCCTCCTCCATATCATGTTAGTGCCATCAACACAACCTCGGGGAATCCCTCCACACACACAGCACCCAGGCTGTAATTTCGTGCAGCTCAAATAGTGTTTCAACATAACATGGAAACCTCCCTCACAGAGTGAGAAATCTCACACTTTGCTGTAGCAGTTGTATTTGCCTTTGTATTTTAAAAATCACTCCTTATAATCTAACTTTGACAGGTTAACATACCACTTTTTCCATTATGATTCCTCCTTTCTTACCCTATTTTTAACTCCTTGCTTCACAATGCAAGCTTTGAATGTTCATTACTGTGCTTCTCCCACTTCATGGAAGGCATGCCATTCCTGACGCTATCCATCAGGCTCAGGCACTCATATTTTGCTTCTATGTTCAAGATGTGCTTCCACTGCCAAGCTAGAGATTGAGAAAAAACAATTAACAAGTTGGACTGATGAACACCTAATAATCAAGCAAATTTACACACAGAAAACATCACCTGCTAAAGAGCTGGTGCTTATTTTGAGATAATTTACCTGCTCATTCTAAGGCTCAATGTCCTGATGAAACATTGCTGTCAAACAGTTCCCTAGTAACACATGAGACTGAGTGCATCCATTTTTATGTAAAGCTATAATTACAGTAGCAAGGAGCATAATCTGAAACATCCAGAGCACTTAAATTAGCATACTTTGGACACAATAGGAGGGACAACATGGATGGCATCGCATTTCCCTGAAATGCAGATCTTGAAAACCCACACTTAAGTAGGATAGAATTGTTTTATTGTCCATGGTGGAAAAATAAGCCCTTCAAAAGCATAAATAACTTCATTGTGAGACAGACGTTATAGATTAATTATACTTAAAAACACAGTACCTTGACTTTAAAATAAACAGCAGCTCAAGTAAGGGTACCTGCAGTGTAAGTTTCTAAATATGGAATGAGTAATTCCGCATATTGTACTCAAGAGGAACAACCTTGGATATAACCAGTTGCTCTGATGCTTTAAAACACCACTTGCCCTGATCGCAAAGTGCTGCCTAAAATCATATTAGTTAATACATTCCTTATATATTAAATCTATAGATGGCCATGAAGGCCAGATCTTTTCCTTTGCCAGATGTCAGTCTGCTAGAAAAATTGTACTTTTACTTGTAATTCAGATTAAATGCAGTTTAAAGGCTACAATTCTGTATCCATCCCATGAAGTTGTTTGGTTGCCAGCTCTAAAAACTTTAAAACCAAGACTGGATTTTGAAATTATTTCATCAGAGAGCAATAACATTGTCTTTAAGGTTCAGTTTACCACGTGTAATTGCCAGTGTTAATCTACACGGAAGAAGTCTAAATCCCAGGCCTAAAGAAACACTAACTTAGTCCAAGTTTTGTTCTGGGGCCTGGGAGGTGAAGCACACAGCTGAGTTTTTGAAGGAAGTCAAGAAAGTTTTTAATCATTACCTTTCGTATCAAGAGATCCCCTCTTATTTTAACCATTTATAAGATCAGTTTGCACTTTGCATCCTTTAGATTCTTGAAACTAGTCATATTTTTCAAGTACCTTTCTGGCATGAATTTAAAATCAGATCAAAAAGCTCAATGACTGACTCCATCCCCAAACCTTGGTACAGGAGGACTTTGACTGCATGGTTCCAAGTGCCTCCATCTACTTGACAGTTGTGTTGTTAACGTTTTGTAATGCAAGACTGCACATGGGCCACAAAGCACTGCAGGGTCCCACTGGCCTGGATACGTGCCCATACTATCCCACACACCCTGCCACTCAGGACTGTCCAGCCCCAGGGAAAACCTCTTGGTCCTCCTAGACAAGACCCAAACCCGACTCTGCTTAACTTTGGAGATCAGACACAATGGTTGTGGATAAAACACACTCTGTATGTGTGCCAACATGATGATCCCCATCACAATCAGCAGGCAGGTCTCAAGGGTACCCAAAGGCCATTCAAAACCTTCAGAACTCTCAAATGATGCTGTAAATAGTCTGGTGGCAGAGCTGGGGATATAAGGGAATGTCTCCTTCATAAGTTGACCACCCAAGGAGGCAAAAAAAAAATGTGTAATTGCTAAACACTTCCATTATATATCTCCCAAGTATAGAGGTGATGACCACACTGGGAACACAGGCCAGACCAGTTTCATGATCAATACGTCTATTGTGTTACAAGTTATTACCATAAAGTACAGCAAAACAAGAACCTGATAGTCCAATAGACAGCGTACCAAAGCTGAGTGTGTAGTAATCCTGCCTCTGCACATGGCTTAAATCTGCAAGACTCTGCTCTAAAATCTTGGATTATGCAAGTGTTGTTGTCCCTTTTGTAAAGGGTAAATATGTTCTACTATTGAGTGGGAAATTCGACCTATACTATAATTATGGTCATTGATATTACCTGTGATTAAAACAGATCAGTCAATGAAATGTTTCATTGTCCTCTGATGCTTTAAGTGGTCCATATTTGTAAAATGATGGGTTATTTGTGCTGTACCTGGTGTTGTCCTTCCTCACACAAGGTTATACTCAAGCCCATTAACTGTGACAAGACTGAAGTATTTGAAGAGTTGCAACTAGGCCCTATAAGGGGAATTTTACAGAAGTCACACTGAGCAGTAGGTGCTTTATTTTTAATTGACTAGAAAAACAAACAGCTATTATCATCCTAACTCTTAGGAAGTTTTTTTTGCTGCAGCATAAAGTGCTTTATTCCTATTCAATAGATTTTGTTGCTTTTCTATAGTGATAAAAGAATATAGCATAAAGGCTACAGATTAGTCATAAATCATAGAATCATAGAATAGTTAGGGTTGGAAAGGACCTTAAGATCATCTAGTTCCAACCCCCCCGCCATGGGCAGGGACACCCCACACTAAACCATGTCACCCAAGGCCTCATCCAACCTGGCCTTGAACACCGCCAACGATGGAGCATTCACAACCTCCCTGGGCAACCCATTCCAGTGCCTCACCACCCTCTCAGTAAAGAATTTCTTCCTTAGATCCAATCTAAACTTCCCCTGTTTAAGTTTGAACCCGTTACCCCTTGCCCTGTTCCTACATTCCGTGATGAATAGTCCCTCCCCAGCATCCTTGTAGGCCCCCTTCAGATACTGGAAGGCTGCTATGAGGTCTCCACGCAGCCTTCTCTTCTCCAGGCTGAACAGCCCCAACTTTCTCAGCCTGTCTTCATAGGGGAGGTGCTCCAGTCCCCTGATCATCCTCGTGGCCCTCCTCTGGACTTGTTCCAACAGGTCCATGTCCTTTTGATGTTGAGGACACCAGAACTGCACACAATACTCCAAGTGAGATCTCACGAGAGCAGAGTAGAGGGGCAGGATCACCTCCTTCGACCTGCTGGTCATGCTCCTTTTGATGCAGCCCAAGATACGGTTGGCTTTCTGGGCTGCGAGCGCACACTGAAGCCGGCTCATGTTCATTTTCTCATCGATCAACACCCCCAAGTCCTTCTCCTCAGGCTGCTCTGAATCTCTTCTCTGCCCAACCTGTAGCTGTGCCTGGGATTGCTTTGACCCAGGTGTAGGACCTTGCACTTGGCATGGTTAACTTCATCAGGTTGGCATCAGCCCACCTCACAAGCGTGTCAAGGTCCCTCTGGATGGCATCCCTTCCCTCCGGCGTATCAACCGAACCACACAGCTTGGTGTCGTCGGCAAACTTGCTGAGGGCGCCCTCAATCCCACTGTCCATGTCACTGACAAAGATGTTGAACAAGACTGATCCCAACATCGATCCCTGAGGGACACCACTCATTACCGGTCTCCAGCCGGACATCGAGCCATTGACCACAACTCTTTGCGTGCGGCCATCCAGCCAGTTCTTTACCCACCGAGTGGTCCACCCATCAAATTGATGTCTCTCCAATTTAGAGACAAGGATGTCGTGTGGGACAGTGTCAAAGGCTTTGCACAAGTCCAGGTAGATGATGTCAACAATAAACAATACAAATAAAAACTATAATGTAACTATATAAGCTATAATACTAATAAAAACAAATAAAAAATAAACTTCAACAATAAATGCAGTACTGCTTCCTGGTAACCAATCAAATTTTTCCCAGGAGTCCAAGATCTCTGTTAAATAGCTACCAACAAGCAATGGGGAAGGTAGGAAAAAGGTGAAAGATAGACTTTGTGCTTCTTGGGAAAGCAATATTAAATTTGCAGTTAAAGACTTCTTTCCTATTTTGTTGTTATACAATACCATATAAAAAGCTATCAGGTTTGGGGTTTTTTCATATACACAGCAAGAGTGCTCATGATGCATACTACCCTGGAGCTCCACCTCAAGGAAAAAAGGCATCTGTATCAAGCTGGCAGCACTCAAATGAAATCCATACTCTACTGGCAAATATTGATCCCTCTGAGTGAGAATTAAGTGAATTTCACTGATCCACTCAGGCAGGTGGTTTATTATCCTGTAGGCAACGAGAAAAGGGAGAAAAGCTCTCTAGAGACAAGGATCCAGAATATAAACCAAGTAGGTTCGAAAGAAAAGACACTTGACTATCCAAGCTAAGAGCTGCTGCTTTTTAATTTTTCTTCAGCTGTTGACTTTACACAGTACTTGTCAGACATGTATAGAACTCAGGGAAGGAGCAAATTCCAGATCCTAGACCTCACAAATTATATACCAAAGCAAATGGGAAAGAATGAGCAGCGCTACCTCAGGAACAGTAAAAGCAATCTGTAGATGACAGAGCTCTTCACACCAACAGTGGCTCTAGGTCCCTGAAGAGAAGAGTAAAACAGACCTCCAAATTCCTCTTTTCAGTCTGAGTAAACTAAGGATGTACTTTCTTTTGATAGACTATTCCCAAGTGCAGGCAATAAAAACCTTAATTAGTTACTGTTTACACTAATCAATTTAGGTGATAGTAAGATGATTGTTTACAGTGCTCTTCTAAGTCATAACAGATAGGTACTGAAAAGAAGCATCCTTCGACAGCTTCCAGTACACATACAGGCGTTTGACTGGCACTTGGCATAGGGCTGAGTGAGAAGAACTACAAGAAAGGCTCCACATTTACTTTACTAGTTTCTAAGGCTTCTAATTTCCACTTCTAAAATGAGGCATGTAAAAAAAAAAAATAAAGCCACTCAATAATTTCATCATCTCGTATCCCATAATGGTCTCAAAACAACCATACTTAATTACTCTTAAAGCACAGAAATACTAAGGGAAGGATTACTCAAGAGTACATGCAGCCCTGAATGGGGGCCAGCATTCATGCCTGCACACTGTGACACAAACATCATGCTGTACCTCCTCAGCCTGAGGCACAAGACCCTCAAATCTCAGTACACATTTGTGCCAACCACAGTCAGCAACAATGAACACATAAGAATCAGTCTGTTTCAAACATCACCCAAGCTACATTTTTTCCCTCCTGTTGCCAGGAGAGATTAAGAACTGGAGTAAGAGCATCAGAGTTACAGTAAGGGGAAGACAGTCTTGCAAGGGAGCTAAACCTCCTTAAGAGAGCTAATTCCCTGCAATCAATTAAGGTACTCACATGTTCAATGGACAGTCCTCTACAGTGGTGAAGAAACAGGCACATACTGTGCTACTCTATCAAAACTTAACCACTGGAGGCAGCTGCTAAGAAAACGTTTCAAGGTTTTGCTGAGATTAAAGTACCAACCATAATGACTTCAGTGTAGCTTTACCAGCTTATTTTTGCATTAATCACCCAGCAGTCATGAGACAGTTGTAGGTTGCCATTTTACCTGTTACAAAAGTCAGTTTTTGGTTGCATTTATGAAAATAAAATATAGTTTTAAAATAATTTACACCCAAATCCTTTCCTCCTGAAAAAAAGTCACCAACACATATGCTCCAAATAAAAGAGTAAAACAGAAATGAGGAAGGCAAGTAATCATTAACATCCTCAATAGAGGAAATTCTGATGTGATTCCTTTAGGATATTAGTTTCATTGCTTTCCCACTGAGAAAAAAAAAAAAGAAAAGAACTCCTGTCAAATGTATTCAACAGCTAACCTGCTCCCAGACTCAGGAGAAAGCATGGGCCTGCTTTCTGGCAATACCAGATACAGCACTCCAAGGGGTCAATAGCTACCTGGGGAGCAAGAAGCAGTTCCGCGGTGCAGCAGGGCAGGGTCTCACAGCCAAAGTCCATCCCACCTCACCACCTCAGCCAGAGAGCAGGGTGAGCTGGATATCATGGCCAGGCAGGACCTCAGTGATAGAGCAGATTAAACATCAAGCCGGAACCACAGACAGGCAAGGGAACATCAGTAGTGCTTTGAAGACAACCAAACCTACATACAGTTAGTAAAGAAAGCAATAGCCCTGGGCTGAGCTTAAATAGTGCCCTTGACCCCATTAGCAGGGTGTGGATAGGAACCCAGGTGAGGATGGTCAGGGCATTAAGGTTTGTTGGTGCCCTCAGAGACTGAATGTTTGCTGCTACTCCTTCCAGGTGTCAGATGTATTTTCTATTACCTTTTTCAGGTGCAGGAGAAAGATGCATATATGTCTCACATGTGCACATCCAGAGGAAATTTTTCTTGGCATTTTTTCCAGCACAATCCTACTGTTGAAATTAGGCAATCCATTTGTAGGAAAGTCTTTACCATCTGGCTCAGTAAGTGCCTTCATCCAAATCATCTGGAATTTCTGCCATATAGTAGTGTGAGGTGGTTTATATCATTATTTTGGGATAAAGCTAGCATGGTAGAAATCCTCTTTTTTACTGGAGCTTCCACCACTACCATCACCCCTTGAACTGTGCTACTGATAAGAATATATTTCTCAGTGTCCATAGGGTGCAATAGGAGAAAGATAATAGAACATTCCATCCAGGAGCATGATAGGATACTCCCTCCTTCTATCTCTTAGGGATAAAAAGGGTCTGTGGGCAAACACGTATACAATCTCTGTAGGCGCCAGCAGGGTGGCTTCAATCAACACATTCTATATTACATAAATTATGTCTCTAATACATGCACCACTAAATGGTCTTTTCAGCTTGCCAGAAATCAGTCCTGATAGAATCACCTTATATCAGAAATGCAAGTGTATTGTTCTTTATTTGCCCATGCGTTACATGAATACTGTTTTATGCTGACTGCTACTTCAGGTCACAGATAAAGAAAACAAAAAATTCAATGCTAGTTTACGGTAGGCTGAACTAGTTTATTTTTACTGCTTTTTTATTATTTGGGTTTTTTTAAATTATTTGCTTAAATTTCTTTTGCTCTAGGAAAGTCTATGAAACCTATGAAATGCTTTATGTTTTCCTTACCAGAGCTAAAACTATGTGATAACTGTAAGTCTTCTACAAGTGCTCCCAAATCTTTAATTTGTGGTTTTATTTACACACCTTAAAAAATAGTCTTTGAAGATTATGATGGGGTTTTTTTGTCTGTGGGAGAACATAATCTTCATCCAACTTGTAGAGGAAAGAGACACTCTTCCCAAATGGAGCCATCGACATTTCCCTATTCCTATGCAAAAAAATTTGCCACATATTTGCAATGCTAATGCCAGTCCTTGCAATAGACTCTGTCCACATATGCTAGAGGAAAAGCAATAGAATCATAGGGGAAAACACAGGCTAAAGCAAATCAGCCCTTTCACATTAAATGCTACCATATACAGTGTTTCAATTGGTTGGTATTGATACCATAATTTTGTATGTTGGTGGCTGCATGTCCAATCCAAACCAGCAAATTACTGCAATCACCATTGACCAAGTGCTTCTGATTCATTAGCTACTCCTTGATCTAAAAATTGTATTTTCCTATTAACAGTTAAGTACCACAAATGTACATTAATTTAAATGACAAGGGAGATAAGCTTAAATAACACAAGAAAGAATAAGGAAAGGGAAAAGGCGCAGCATTGGGTAGTCATGTATTTAATGGCAGTCTCCCCACTATGCTCTTTCCTTTTCTTGCTTGCTGTCGTGGTTTAAGCCCAAGCTGTAAATCAGAACCACGCAGTCTACTGCCCCCCCCCCCCCCCCCCACCTTTCTTCCCTCCGCTTCTGGAGGGACGGGGAGGAGAATCAAAAGAATGCAGCTCCCACGGGTTGAGATAAGAACAGTTTAATAACTAAGGTATAACACAAATCACCACTGCCGCCACCAACAATAACAACGACAAGAGAAATAACAAGGGAAGAGAATACGATACTGCCCGCCGGAAAAGACAGCCCGCCCGACCAGGGGACGTGCCCTTCCGGGTAGCTCCCAGTTCCATCCCCTGGCATGACGTGCTGTGGTATGGAACACCTCCTTGGCCAGTCTGGGTCAGGTGTCCTGTCCCCGCTTCCTCCCGGCCCCTCCTCCTCCCTGGCAGAGCATGAGACTCACAAAATCCTTGGTCAGTCTAAACATCGGTGTTATCAGTTTTTTGTTCCCAAGCCAAAAGTCAAAAACACAGTGCTGCAACAGCTACTAAGAAGGAAAAAAAAACAAAAAACTGACTGCCACTGCTGAACCCAGGACAGTATCCACCCCTTGTTCCATACCATTCACGTCATGCTCAGATCCCACATTTTCCATATACCCTCACTCTCATCTCGGTGCACTGTTATCTTAGTGCACGGACCAATTCCTATAAAGCTACTGAGTCCATTCGGTTCATGATGTTGGGCTCCATCTCTTGTAACAGTCTTTCAGGGCAGAAGAAGCTGTATGCAGTGTTGGATCGTTGCCTGCTGATGCTGATCATTCCTTTACTGTAGAACTCATCCGGTTCTATCAAAGTTCATTCTCTGTTGGGATGATGGTCGGAGGGAAGTCAGAGCCAGTCACTGGTGCCCTGCAGACTTCTAGTTGATGGGCTATAGCAGGCAACAGCGTACAATTGAGTTCATTGTCTGTTTTCCCCTAAAATCAAATCCCCTTGAGGTACGCATCGGACTTCCCCATCTTCCCACATTACCCACCAAGTATATCCAGGTCCCTGAGCAAAAGCAATCCCACGAGTGGGTTTGCCTTTACCTGAAGCAGGAATAACCCAGACTGTCTTCCCCAGCAAATTCTTCATGTGCACCACAGGAACTTTGTCCCCCTCTACAATATGTAAAAGTTCTGACTGTGCTGGGCCAGCCCTGTTGGCAGATCCTCTGGTGTTGACCAACCAGGTGGCCTTTGGTAAGTGTGTATCCCAATGCTTGAAAGTTCCCCCACCCATTGCTCTCAGTGTAGTTTTTAACAGCCCATTATACCGTTCGATTTTCCCAGAGGCTGGTGCATGGTAGGGGATGTGATATACCCACTCAATGCCATGCTCTTTGGCCCAAGTGTCTATAAGGTTATTCCGGAAATGAGTCCCATTGTCTGATTCAATTCTTTCTGGGGTGCCATGTCGCCACAAAATCTGGTTCTCAAGGCCCAGGATAGTGTTCCGGGCAGTGGCGTGGGGCACAGCGTATGTTTCCAGCCATCCGGTGGTTGCTTCCACCATGGTAAGCACATGGCGCTTGCCTTGGCGGGTTGGTGGGAGTGTGATATAATCAATTTGCCAGGCCTCCCCATATTTATACTTCAGCCATCGTCCTCCATACCAAAGAGGCTTTAACCGTTTGGCTTGTTTAATTGCAGCACATGTTTCACACTCGTGAATAACCCGGGCAATAGTGTCCATTGTTAAGTCCACCCCTCGATCACGGGCCCATCTGTATGTTGCATCTCTGCCCTGATGGCCTGAAGTGTCATGGGCCCACCGGGCCAAAAATAATTCACCTTTATGTTGCCAATCTAAGTCCATCTGAGCCACTTCAATCTTAGCAGCTTTGTCCACTTGTTGGTTGTTCTGGTGTTCCTCAGTGGCCCGACTCTTGGGTACATGGGCGTCTACATGACGTACCTTCACCACCAGGTTCTGCACCCGGGCAGCGATATCTTGCCACAGTGCAGCAGCCCAGATGGGTTTACCTCTGCGTTACCAGTTGCTCTGCTTCCATTGCTGCAACCACCCCCACAGGGCATTTGCCACCATCCATGAGTCAGTATAGAGATAAAGTACTGGCCACTTTTCTCGTTCAGCAATGTCCAGGGCCAGCTGGATGGCTTTCACCTCGGACAACCTGACTCGATTCACCCTCTCCTTCAGCAGTTTCTGCAACTTGTCGTTGAGGATTCCATACGGCTGCCTTCCATCTCCGATGCTTTCCCACAATACGGCAGGACCCATCAGTAAACAAGGCATACTGCTTTTCACTTTCTGATAGTTTATTATATGGTGGGGCCTCTTCAGCACGCATCACCTCCTCCTCTGGTGACATTCCAAAATCTTTGCCCTCTGGCCAGTCCATGATGACTTCTAGAATGCCTGGACGACTGGGATTTCCTATTCGAGCTCGTTGTGTAATTAGTGCAGCCCATTTACTCCATGTCGCATCGGTTGCATGATGTGTAGAGGAGACCCTGCCTTTGAACATCCAGCCCAGAACGGGCAACCTGGGTGCCAGGAGGAGCTGTGCTTCAGTGCCAATCACCTCCGAAGCAGCTCGAACCCCTTCATAGGCTGCCAGTATCTCTTTCTCAGTTGGGGTATAGCTGGCCTCAGATCCTTTGTATCCCCGACTCCAAAAGCCGAGGGGTCGACCTCGAGTCTCCCCTGGAGCTTTCTGCCAGAGGCTCCAGGTAGGACCATTCTCCCCGGCTGCGGTGTACAGTACATTTTTTACATCTGGCCCATTCCGGACTGGTCCAAGGGCTACTGCATGAACTATCTCACGTTTAATTTGCTCAAAGGCTTGTTGTTGCTCAGGGCCCCATTTAAAATCGTTCTTCTTCCGGGTTACATGATAGAGAGGGCTTACAATCGAACTGTAATTCGGGATGTGCATTCTCCAGAACCCCATAGCACCCAAGAAAGCTTGTGTTTCTTTCTTATTAGTTGGTGGAGACATTGCTGTTATTTTGTTGATCACATCTGTAGGGATCTGGCGACGTCCATCTTGCCATTTTATTCCCAAAAATTGAATCTCCTGTGCAGGTCCCTTGACCTTACTCCGTTTTATGGCAAAACCAGCTTTCAGCAGGATTTGGATTATTTCCCTCCCTTTCTCAAAGACTTCTTCCGCTGTATCACCCCACACAATAATGTCATCAATGTACTGCAGGTGTTCTGGAGCTTGCCCCTGTTCCAGTGCATTCTGGATCAGTCCATGGCAGATGGTAGGGCTGTGTTTCCACCCCTGGGGCAGTTGGTTCCAAGTGTACTGGACGCCCCTCCAAGTAAAAGCAAACTGTGGCCTGCATTCTGCTGCCAAAGGAATTGAGAAGAATGCATTGGCAATATCAATCGTGGCATACCACTTGGCGGCCTTTGACTCCAGTTCATACTGAAGGTCTAGCATGTCCGGTACGGCAGCACTCAATGGTGGTGTGACTTCATTCAGGCCACGATAGTCTACTGTTAGTCTCCACTCTCCATTAGACTTTCGCACTGGCCATATGGGGCTATTAAAGGGTGAGCGGGTCCTGCTGATCACTCCCTGACTCTCCAGACTACGGATCAGTTTATGGATGGGATCAGGGAGTCTCGGTTGGTGCGATACTGCCGCCGGTGCACTGTTGTGGTTGCGATTGGCACTTGTTGTTCTTCGACCTTCAGCAACCCCACAACAGAGGGATCCTCTGAGAGACCAGGCAAGGTGGACAGCTGCTCATTTTCCTCAGTCTCCAAAGCAGCAATACCAAAAGCCCATCGGTACCCTTTTGGGTCTTTGAAGTACCCTCTCCTGAGGTAATCTATGCCGAGGATGCATGGAGCCTCTGGACCAGTCACAATGGGGTGCTTTTGCCATTTCCTTCCAGTCAGGCTGATCTCAGCCTCCAGTACAGTCAACTCTTGGGATCCTCCTGTCACTCCAGAGATATAGATGGGTTCCACCCCTTGACAGCTTGACGGCATCAGGGTACACTGTGCACCGGTATCTACGAGAGCTTTATACTTCTGCGGGACTGATGTGCCAGGCCATCTGACCCACACAGTCCAGTAAATCCGATTGTCCCCTACCTCCACCTGGCTGGAGGCAGGGTCCCTCTAACAGTCATCACAACGTTGGACACCTAAGTCGTGTTGAAAGGGATTATTCTTCGTTATCACAGGAGCTGGAGTAAAATCAGCTCTTCCGCTCCATCTGGGAACCTGCTCACCAGAGACTGAAGCCGCAGCTCTCATGGGATGATTAGTCTTGACCCTTGTTCCTATTTTCAATTCATGCACCCGTTCCTCCAAAGCTGAAGTAGGTTTTCCATCCCACTTCGTCATGTCTTCTCCATGATCCCGCAGGTAAAACCATAGGGTGGCCCGTGGTGTTTGCCTTCTATATCTTCTGTCTTGAACAATAGGACGTCTTTTGTTAACAGCTGAGACGTATGTTGGTACACGTGAGGAGCTGGATAAATCAGATAGATCGTCCCTCAATTGTTTGACATCCTGGGACAGTTTTTCCACAGCTGAGATGATGGAAGGGGTGAGATTGTCTTCGAACTCTCGGAGTTTGTGAATCATTTCATCCACTGTTGGTGTTACTATGTCACCCCAGGTTACCGTTGCCAATGAATGGGCATATGATGACGGTGCATTCCGTGTAAGTTTTCGCCACATGGGTCGTGTACATTCGACTTCATCTGGGTCTATGGGTATATCTCCGTTATTCGGTTTGGTGTGATAGATCATCTCTACGATGGCTGATTCCCTCAGAGACTGGATGCCTTTGTCTAAAGTAGTCCACTTGGCCGAACGACTCGTAACATCATCCTTGTATGGAAACCTTTCTTTCACAGCTGCCAAGAGCCGCCTCCAAAGACTGAGGGACTTTTTCTCTCTTGCAATTGCTTTGTCAATTCCCCCTTCTCTAGCAAGTGATCCCAGCTGCTTGGCTTCCGTACCTCCTAGTTTGTGACCATCGGCCCCATTGTCCCAGCATCGTAGCAACCAGGTGATGATGTGCTCCCCTGGTTGACGGGTAAAATCTTTTCGCATATTCCGTAGCTCGGTTGAGGTCCGAGGTCGAGAAGTCACCTCTTCTTCTTCTTCTTCATCATGGGATGATGACTCCTGATCAGGTGGTGGCCTGGGTGGTGAATACATTGTTTCTTCATCTTGCTTCACCCTTCTTGCCTCTTTTTTGCTTTTTCTCTTGCATATGGGGGCAATCGATATTGGTACGAATTGGTCCTCTGGTTTAGCTGCAGTCATTATCACTGTGCTTTGAGTAGCAACAGTACTTGTCGCGGGGGGTGGTGTAGCTGCTGTGGTTGGGGCTGGGGTAGCTTCGCTATCTGTTGCAGTTGAAGTTTGAGTAGTGGCTGTACTTGTCGCTGGGAGTGGTGTAGCTGCTGTGGTTGGAGCTGGGGTAGCTTCGCTGTCTGTTGCAGTTGAAGTTTGAGTAGTGGCTGTACTTGTCGCTAGGGGTGGTGTAGCTGCTGTGCTCGGAGCTGGAGTAGCTGCGCTGTCTGTTGCTTCGCCCTCAGTTCCAAGGACATTTCTTTCCTTTTGAAGGTGCTGGATAGTGTTGAACAAGGCCCGGTAAGCATAGGCCAAGCCCCAGCACGTTGACATGATTTGTCCCTCTCTGGTATGACCAGGATGACAGCACACCTCATTTAAGTGTTTTACTAATTCTTCTGGATTTTGCACTTGTTCGGTGGTGAAGTTCCAAAACACTGGAGGGGCCCACTGACCTAGATACTTGCCCATACTATCCCACACACCCTGCCACTCATGGCTGTCCAGCCTCGGGGAAAATCTCTCGGTCCCCCTATTTTGTCGTCTAACCCCAGACAAGGCCCAAACCCGACTCTGCTTAACTCTTGAGATCAGACGTAATGGTTGTGGACAAAACACACTCTGTATGCGTGCCAACATGGTGACCCCCATCACAATCAGCAAACAGGTCTCAACAATATTAAAAGGCCACTCAAAAACTTCAAAACTCTCAAACGATGCTGTAAACGGTCTGGAAGGGGCACTGGGAGGGTAAAAGAATGTCTCCTTCATAGGTTGACCACCCAGGAAGGAGAAAAAAGATGTATAGTTGCTAAGCATTTGTATTATATACCTCCCAAAGTATAAAGGTGGTGACCACACTGGGAACATAAGCCAGATCAGTTTCATGATCAATTTTTCTATTGTATTACAAGTCATTACCATAAAATATAATGAGACAATAACCTTAGCCCAAGCCCCACACTTGAAAAACACTAACGCAGCAAATACCGGCTCTAAGTAACCTACGGCATATTGAGACTGTGAGATCAAAAACAACAACCTTGAGAGCCAATAAATCAGCATTGTGACAAGTGACTATCAATCCAAAACACTGAATGCTTATCACAAATACGATTAGACACACTCCGGTCAGATCTGTCGTTATCTCAACCCTTCGTGCCCCACGTTGGGCGCCAAAAGAACTGTCGTGGTTTAAGCCCAAGCTGTAAATCAGAACCACGCAGTCTACTGCCCCCCCCCCCCCCCCCCCCCACCTTTCTTCCCTCCGCTTCTGGAGGGACGGGGAGGAGAATCAAAAGAATGCAGCTCCCACGGGTTGAGATAAGAACAGTTTAATAACTAAGGTATAACACAAATCACCACTGCCGCCACCAACAATAACAACGACAAGAGAAATAACAAGGGAAGAGAATACGATACCGCCCGCCGGAAAAGACAGCCCCACCGACCAGGGGACGTGCCCTTCCGGGTAGCTCCCAGTTCCATCCCCTGGCATGACGTGCTGTGGTATGGAACACCTCCTTGGCCAGTCTGGGTCAGGTGTCCTGTCCCCGCTTCCTCCCGGCCCCTCCTCCTCCCTGGCAGAGCATGAGACTCACAAAATCCTTGGTCAGTCTAAACATCGGTGTTATCAGTTTTTTTTGTTCCCAAGCCAAAAGTCAAAAACACAGTGCTGCAACAGCTACTAAGAAGGGAAAAAAAACAAAAAACTGACTGCCACTGCTGAACCCAGGACACTTGCTTGCTGTAAAAATCGCAGTGGTTGTTACTGCTAAGGAGAATTTGACACTGCAACAATTCCTCAGACTCCTGAGATCTCCCAGGTACTGATGACCATTTCAAACTGCTTGTCTTTCCCAGTTTCCTTTACCTCAATACACATTATAGGCTCTGGACAATCCATCTTCCATTAAGAGATGGGCAGAGGATTTATGTGTATATAGTTAGATGACCCAAGATGACATTCAAGACCCAATTCTTATTTTTGCTAAGGTTGCCTTATATTATGATAAAATAAAGCACCATTAGCAGGCATCAGGTTCTCATAACTGCGTTACTGCCTGGTTTTTCTCTGGCTAAGAGTTCTGTGGTGAACACCAAGAGAGAAACCAGAGTCGGATAGTAGCAGACATAATCAATCTTAAACAAATCTAAGGTATACATTAACTGTATGCTCATTAATTATTTTGTTGTTGCTGTGCTCAGGTGTCCCAGTGGCACCATGCCATGTAGTAGTACACGTACCAACACAGCTTCTTTACCAAAAGTAGATATGCTCCATTTAGCATTATAATGTATTTTATAATATATCAGCACATAGAAAGTGAAACAGTATTTTCCTTTCTGGATATAGAAATACGTGTCATTGCTAAGCTCACAGCTGACTATTATCTAGTGTAGACAGCTGAGAATGTGAGAAGGTTCACTAAAAACACATTGCACCAAAATTTCTCCTTCTCTTCAAAGAAAGGTTAGTCCACAACAAAAAGCAGAGTCTATTAAGAGATGCTCAGTAAGATACATATTGTCTATTCTCCAAATGTCTGTCACAGATGGCTTTCTGTCTGCAACTCCCATTTGAGAAAATACTGATCTACGTTCCACAGAACACAGGAAAAAATACAGAAGGAAATTAGTGCCAGCCACCAGAAAGGAACAGGCTCTACTAACTAAACTGCAAAGCTGTAGGAAGAGCTCCTATTACTCAGGGTTGAAACTCTCCTAACATCCAGAGAAGAAGGCTGAATGATGTGCAACATGTCAACGTGTCCTTATTTAGGTACTGCTGCATTGGAAGGGCTGCCAAACAAGGGGAAAGCAGTTGGACCATGAGAAAAGTAGGTACAAATGTTTAGTGAAATGGCTCTGAAGTCACATGCACGGGAAGCCCATAAACAAGCACTAACCACAGTGTAAGACTGCACACCTAGTGACTGCTTAACCCATACCATCAGCACTGAGAAATAACAGCACCTGGGGCTGCCAGTTCAAAGAATTTACTAAACCTTTCCTCAGGCTACTTACTGCTCTTACAAATGCCAGTTTTCTAGGTTGCATAGAGAGGTACCAAGTAGCAAAGCAAGAAGATGTATTTCCATGGCCATGCCCTAATAAAGGCTATGCAGAGGACACTTTTCTTGGCAGGTGACATTCATTCCCACTGCTCTCAAAATGTGCTGTCAAGGTACACATTCTGCAACAGATCTAAAGGAGGCTCAACCCTTCTCAAGTCTTCTGAAAAGTTCCCATCATCTCAGAGGGCTCCATAGACTCCAACATAAAGTTTACCATCTGATAGTCTCCAGACATACAATAGCTAATACAATCTTTTGTATGGGCCCCTTTTCAATGCCCATCTCAGTACAATATCTCATCATGTGCAGCCCCACAAACCTTATGGAAGATATGGCCATGTGAGAATAAATGTAAGCAATATCGTTCCACTGAAATAAAGAGTTCAGATTCTTATTGAGATGCTCCATCTGGAATTTAATCATTACTGCTGATTTAAAATCTTTGTTATCAAGACCAGCAGCTAAAGCCTCTGATAGAACATTCTGCCTTCATGGGTTTGGTGCCTTCTGTCTGTACTGAGCAAAGTCAATACTGCTCAGGCAAAGCTTGCTCTGTATCTCAAGAAGGTAGTTACTAAGCGATTTTCTCACACCTAAACACATTTCTGGCCAAATGGACCAGTATGGGCTTACCTGACAGTCATTTTATACTGTCTCAAAAAGTTGAGGTTTAGTGGTTTGGAATAAATTGAAAACACTGGCTCTTCGTTTTTATAAAAGAAAAGGTTTTTTCATTGAAAAATGAGAATTTGTCAAATTGCTACTGAAGCTGAATCCTGCAAGGATTGTGGAACTAGAACCAACATCTGCAAAAACGAGTCTAGTTTTATTGCATTCAGTTAACTGAAATACATAACTCCCCCAGCCATAAAGTAGGCTATTCAGCTGGGAAACCAACGTATCTTCAGTTTTTGACATTTTAGTATATAAAGATTTTCTTAAATCATTATTTGTTGTTATGGGCAGATCTGCTAAACTGCATAATCCACGAACTCCATCCGTAAGGACAAAATAAGTAGTTGTCATTCAACACTCCATCTACACTCTCCGTACCAGATGCCTTCTCAATCTTCTCTTCATCATCCAAACTCAGCTGCAATACCTATCCTGAATATCACTTTATTTTAAATGAGTTCCAATAATATGGTTTATAAGGTATAGATTTTAAGTTAGTTGAGAGCCTGTGTCTCGATGGCTGTTAAGAACTGGATGTGTGACTGAAGTTGGGTTCAGGATTTCCAAAGGACTCCTGTGGCACTGCAGCACGGGTGGGCCAGGTCATTTCTTCCACTGCAGTACATCAGGATCTTTATCAGTGGGGTCACTGAGTACTTAAAAGGCAAAATCAGTGAGAGCACAAGGGAACCTGCACAGTCATTTAGAAATGGAGATGTAAACGGCAGGTGAAGTAAGATTATACTGTTGGTTTAGCTGTTCATTTCCTTGGTTATAGAGGTCAGTGATAAGGAAATAATTTTAGGGAATGTGTCCTCCAGTGGAAGGTTCATAGTTTATATGAATTATGAACTAGACTGATGATGCATCAAACAAAGACAGCCATAGGAAAGAAAATAAGCTTCCAGATCAGGCACAATGTTTGCACACATTTTTGGATCCTGAAAAGCACCGCACAGAACATTACATGAATTTATAAATAAATTAAATGCTTGAAACCAATTTGCTGCAGTTAGTCAACCCTAAAGAAAATTATTTAGAGCTATTCACTGCTGCTGAACAATATGTTTTCCATAGATTCATAGGTGGAGCCAGTATCTCGCTATCTGTAAAGATGCCCTACAGCTCCCTTGTTTTCAGCTTCTTAGAACTCTACCATTTTTAATAAATTAAGCTCTCATTTTCCAGACTCCTCTTTGCTTTAGGGTAAATATTTTGGAAAATTTTAGCCAGGAAAAATACAGCCTTTTTTTTTTTTTTTTTTTTTTTTTTTTAATGTAAGTAGATAAGACTATGAAAAAAAAGGAAAATATTTTATTGTGTTTGCATTAGTAGTTCCAATGACTTCAGGCAACGTCTGTGTCCCCTGCCCTGCTCTGCAGCAGCAACATATTTGGCAGGGAGATAATGTGCTGGCAGGTCTCTACATTGGGAATGCAACTTTTTGCCAAAAAAAGTGGAAATGTATCCTAATTTGGCCAAGTCATAAACTGTAACACACCGTGCCTTGCATGTACCTGTGTATCCTGCTGTACCTGCTGGATGCATGCAGTTAAATCCTCTGGTGACTGCATTTCAGTAGAAATGCTCAGACTCAGGGTAGCAGATGACTTTATCTGCAATCTGTCTTCTGGACTGTTCTGGGATCTTCCCACACTGGGCATGGAACCAGTGACAAGAAGCCTTTTCTCCAGGTTTTGACAGACTGCAGACTGTCTGCAGTCCCTGCTGGCCTTAGAGCTTGTGGGAGAGGAAAATGTCTGATTTACACACAGAATCAGCAAGGGTTCGACTTCAGTGGGAAAGAACAGAGGGTAGACTTCAACTGAGGCAACCAACTGACACTCAGCATGGAGGAGGAATAAAGGGACATCTGATAAGCAGCTGTGTTCCCTGAGAATCATCATGTTTGGGAAGGCAAAAAAAATAAAGGAATAAAGAGGTGATCACAACCCTGAAACAGGCAACAATGGGTGAGGAACCAGAGAGGAAGCTGGGTCACTTCGAGGCCATGACTTGAGGAAAAGGACAAAATCCATGTGGGCAACTAGAAAAGACTTAACAGCAAGTCTGGGGACAAGGGCCTGACTGAAACTGCCTAGCAGCAAGGCGCCAGTTCCACCAAGGCTCATGAGCCTGTCAGTTTATGCTCGGGGCTTTTGGAGATACCTGGCTGTGATGAAACTGATCCAGTAGGATAAAGACCAAGAAGCCTGGGGCAGGGACACCAGAAATGCTTTGTCACAGGCATAACGGCTGGGAATGGGGACTGAAGGCTTGAGAAGGAGGTCTGAAAAGTAAGAGAATGTCTGCTGGAAAACTCTATATGCAACCTGAGATTGTGCTGAAAACCAGCACTGGACTTGGAGAAGTAATAGGTTAAGGGGGTAGATATAGGGAAGGAGAAACGATGTAACTGTACAATTTCAAGTGATATCAAAATATATAGGCACAAAGACACAAATCATGGTTGCACTGACAGTTATTTCTGGCATACCCCGACTAGGCATTCCTTGCTAGCGATTCCTCCAGCAGATGCGCATCATTCCAAGTCCCAGGGGAGCGCAGCCACGTTGAACACCCCCATCCCTAAAAGCACCCAGATACCTAAACAGAAACACCGGCCCCTGGCAGAGAAGCCACAGACAGGTCGGGGACAGGGACGGCGCCGGCGGCGCGGCCGAGACGTTGCCGGTGGGGCTGTCTCCGACGGGGCAGACGCGGGACCAGCCCGCGTCTGCCCCGTCGGAGACAGCCCCACCGGCGCTTCCCGGCTTCGTCGCCACGGGAACCACGTTTCCCCCGAACGTGGTGGGCACTCGATACCCTCGGGGTGTCCAACAGCACTGACCGCTGGAGCGCGGCCTGGTCCAGCCTTGTTTTGCGGAGAGCAGAGAAGGGTGATTCGGTCCCTGGGAGCCGGGGTGAGGCGGAGAGCAGGCGGGCGCTGAAGCCGCCTTTTGCTCCCCGGCGCCTTTGATCAAGGAGCTGTGAGAAGCAGGAAAAGATGTCAAATGCTTTTTGGAAAGGGAAGAGGGAATGGTGGGGGGAGTAGGAGGGGAGGGAAAGCATCCAAAGCGGATGGAGTGCCGCTGTTCCGCTGTGTCCAGCGGAGCCGCCGATGCCGCGTCCGATCGTGCCCTCTCTCCGCTGGGGGCTGGGAGTCGGCCCGGTACTATCCCGCCGCACCGACAGCGAGGGAGGGCTCGGCACCGCGTGCAGCGTCTCTGAATGAACCGATGAGGTTCGGCAAGGCTGTGGCCGTGCTAAAACGGTAGTTGTGGATGCGGTGTGCTCTCACTTCCATAACTTGTCCACACCTACTTGTTCACTAAGTCTGTGCGAATAACAGACTGTGATTCCTTTATAAACGCCTTCAGTTGCAAGCCTGTTTCATTGTAGCAGTTATAAGAGGATAATATCAAACTGGTTTGCAATATGAAACCTCAAAAAGTTGAAGACTCCTCAGAGCTGGGGTTGGTTGTTTGGCTGTAGGGCTGGCCAGCAGACCTCCGTGGATCCACTTACTGGTTCTTTAGTGCTCTCCGAAGGTGCTCGCTTGCAGAGAGGTAAATGCGGTGACTCTGCATGCAGACTTGTGAGTATGAAGCCTTTGCCTTTCGGCACCGGCTTGCATGTTGTCTCTGTGACTTTGTAAAATCACATTTGCTGGGGTAGTAAGAGTTGGCAACCCATCTTCTGTGTTTCACCGTGACTTCAAACGAGTCAAGGACGTTTGAAGTCCAGGGAAGGTCGTTGGCAGATTTTCTTAAAGTTAAAATAAGATGTTGCAGCATGTCACATTAACATTATCTCTTGGAAATAGCATGAAGAGCAGTGCACAGGAGTTATTTAATTGACGGTCGTTTTAGAGAAGTTCTGTCCCTTTTGGCAAGTCCATCACACCTAGGAAGAGAACCAGCATGCCAGAAAGTCTGTTTCCAGCAAGTTTCGCCTAAAAAAAAGGGGGAAAAGATATGACCAAGATGGGTTTTTTCTCAAAGGAAGTTCGGTTTTTCAGCACTGTGTTTAAACTTCAGGAACTGTGTTTTGTAGTGGGGTAGGGAAGTGACGGAAGTGTGGGTTTTGGTGGAAGGATGAGTGCTTTTCATGAAGCATCAGGATCTGGTACTGCAGCTAATGAGAAATTGCAGTTTGTATTTCATACATCCAAAAAAGAGGCCTCCCGTGGGAGAAAACAGCCCAAGTTCTGTTGCTTTCCGTGGAGCCAAGATCAAGGCCACAACAGGCCACTGGCCAGGCTCTGATTACTCCCCCTTGGTGACAGAATCTTCACTCGAGTACCACATCAAGTGCGGTATATACAGATATACCCACGGTGTGTTTAACTTAGAGATCACACTTCAAAGCGGTGGGAAGAGTGGGTGAAAACGTGTGATAGACAACTCGAACATGCACGGCTTGGTTCTGGGTCCATTTTAGCTTTTCCTTTTTTAAGCTTGTGTTGCTGTCTGAGTGGCGGCACAGACTTGTTTTTCTGATTAAATACCCTTCGGTACTTCTCTGAGGAGACTTGGCAGGAGGCGAGGCTTTGGGGAAATAAAGTTTCAGATGGTCAAGACCTTTTTGCAGGCGACACTGAGAGACCAGGACCATCTCGTCCCCTCTTCTGCTTCTGGTGCTGTGCTGTACCCTTAGAGAAGCTATTCTGGGAGCTCAGGTATGCACAGCATTTTTGCAGCTACACAAAATAAAGAAATTTAAGAACAAAAGATTGCTCTGGATGGTCAAACTGGAATGAGTTGGAAGGCTACATTTAGGAAGTGGTTTCTTGGACACTAATTAGGACCATTTGCTTGGGGTTGCCATTATTTTCGTTTTAGTCTGGAGGGCACGATAGATCAAATGATTTATATATCATTAACAATTCTTGTTAACCATAAGCAGGATTGGGTTTTCCATACTGATTACTGAGCAATGCAGTAAAGACTTGTTTTATTTCTCCTCCAGTGTCCATATGAGCAAGTTAAGGGGAAAGACCAGCCCCAAAAGAAGCACTCAACTCACTTACGTTTTTTTAATGTGTGAATATTAACGTCTTCCACTCTGCGAGAGAGGCTGTGAAACCAAAGCCCATCAGCCCTTTGTGCCTTCCACAGCTGAAATACTGGCGTTTGCTGTACCTGATCGTGGCTCCCAGTGAATGCATTTTAATTGTAATATAACACAAACTGAACCATATGTGCACGTGTGTTTCGGATGCCGCACTGTTGATCCCCCTTTCCCTTTCTTCTGAGCTACAAGTAATGGGTTAGAATCTCATAATATGATGAATTTCACTTTAAAACAAACTAAGAGAGCGAGCATATGCACTCATTAAAACTCCACGGATTTATTTAACGTTGCTTTTGTATGCGCTGTGATGTCCAAGATGACTGTGGTACGCCCAGGAGTTTCGGGAGGGAGGCAGGGGCGGGAAGGGACGTTGTGTTGTGCGTTGTGCTGTGCTGTGTTGTGTTGCTGTGAGCACCGGGCGCTGCTCCCCACTGGCAGCTGCGGGTGCCCCGAGCTGCTCTCCCTCGGGCATGAGCCCATCCCCTTCAATGCGCCGGGGGATGCTCCGGCCTCTTTGTGTGAAGAGTCTGGGGATGCCAAAGCAGCACAGCGGCATCCGGCCTGGAGCCCTTCCGAAGAGAGGCCGAGGGAGCCACCGACTCCAGAGCGAGCCCGGGGTCCTGCCACGGGTCTTCAGGGGGAGAGGGAGGGGATCCTGCCGCCGTGGGGCAGGGACCAGGAGGCTCCCTGACACACTCATTACCGGATTAAACCCCCGGCACTGAGATGGGGGATGGGAGAAAGAAAGGCTCCACAGAATCGCTTCAGTTCCTGAATAATTTAAATTCTTTGTATTTGTTTGAACATGGGTCTGTTTGGTGTCCAAGTCTGTAAAAGCCTTTGAAAGACAAAACAATTCTGTTTGCAAACATAATATGAAGTGTAAAGCGCACTACAGATATTCATGAGCACCCAGGAGGTACCGAGCACTCCTGTACGGTAGAGGCAACTTTGCCAGGAGCTCCTTCATCTTTGTTTCATTAACACGAAAGTTACCCTTTATTTCCTGCTAGAGTTACTGATATCCGGACTACTATATTTATTGTCTCGAACGACTTTTCCCACAGATCTTCATTAAGGCTAAATGGTACTCCCGAAAGATATCCTATCTACAGTTTCGATGAATTGCTGCGCCCAGAGAACCGCACAGAAGCCCAGGCCAGGCTGGTACCTCCAAGCTGAGTCGGTCTCCGCTCCTCTCTACCTCTTTCCCCTGCTCCCCTGGGCGAGAACCTGGAGCCAGGGGGTGCTACACAGCAGCGCCGGTAGGGACCTTGTTTGGGGGGGAGCGGGGTCACCCGGCGGAGCTGGATGTTGCAAACGGCAAGGCTATTTTTCTTTCCATTTATGTACTTTCAAATGAAGCAGACAGTTTCATTTAGCAGGGAAACTATTGTTATTTGCTTGGTATCCCATTTTGGTCCTTCCTCAGCTCTGGTTGAACGTAATGTCTTGAAAGCTATTCCAAAAAGATGCTTGCACAGGCTTCCAGATGCTAAGACTTAGATCATTTGAACGTCAGCGCTGCCTTCTGGTAACAGAAAACATCCAAATGGATTTCGTTTGTGTATTAACATCCATCAGATGGGAGGGTAGCACAGTTTAGAGCTGAAGTCTGTTTCCATCGTTTTAGCAACCGGGTCCACATGAACATCTCGTCTGGCAAGTCAATAGGTTGAAGCTACAGTGAACAGACTTGAGTCTAAATATCTGAAATTACTTGGAATAGCTGTACTAACAAATAGTGACTTAACGTATGAGGCTATTACCGCTGTTTATATAGCTTCGCGTGTGCATGCAAATAGACGGAGAGGGGGGTCATGGCTGGGAAGGGCAGCTATAAAGGCACCCGGTGAGCTGTGCATCCTGGGGATGCGGGCAGAGCCCATCCCCACTGCGAAGTGCCGCCGGCGGATCCCGGCTCCGTGCGCCGGTCGCTCTGGCTGAAGGGCCTCTGGCGACGGCTCGCCCCGCCACCGCTCGGCCTCCGCTCCCGGCCGTCCTGCGAGATGGGGAATGTGTAACGCCATGTCCGCCTATGTCGCAGCAAAGGCAGTAATAATGAAATAAAGCATGACAATAGTTACGCGCTACGCAGCAGGTGGCTTGTTGTAAGCCTTGCATATTCCTCTGCCTCCTGCTCCCATTACAGCACCGGTTATTGGGGGGAAAAAATATTTTATGCGCTTTGGAGATTAAGCGGAGGAGCAGGGAACAGTCAGCGACTGCCCTGCCCAGCAGGGCCGGGCTCCCCAGGGCCCCGGGCCCCGGCACCCTCCCGCAAAGTCGCAGCAATAACAACCGTGGTGATTATGATGACAATAGTGATTATTACTCTTGTACCTTGGCGCGGATGTCTGCTGCTGTCTCAGGGAAACTAAGAAGAGAGCAAGTCCCATGAAGGCACCTCACTTTCCCTGCGCCGTCAGCCACCTCCCAGCCCTGGCACAGACCGGCGGGTTCAGCTAATCCTGCCCGACGGTGCTCCCGCTTTTGCCTGGAATGGCTTTAAACTTCCTGCTCGACAGCGAATTTCATTAAAACCTTATTGTGAAAGTGCTCGCGATCCTGAGCATGGAAGCAAGACGGACTTGCACGGCCCCGGAGCCGGCAAAGCAAACTCTGCGTGCTCAGAGCTGCCACTCACTTGCCCCAAACCCACTCCCCCCGCAGAGAGATAATGCGGCTTTTCAGTTCTCGGCCAGCAGCGCTCCCCTCCAGCCCGCCACCTCCCTGGCTGGGCTCTCCAGGTGAGCTGCTGTCAGCTGGCCTGCGCTGTCGCCGCACGTCCCCGTTAGCACTGCCGGCCCCCCCACCCTCCTCCGCTGCCCATCAGGCCCTGCCTGCGGGAGGGCGGGCGCGGTGCTGCCGTGGGGCCTCACCCGCGAGGGAGCCCGGGGCGGGGAGAGCGGCTCCCCGTGACACCGCGCTGTGATCCGGCCATGCCGAGCTCCGGTCTGCTGGCAGCGCCGGCGGCAGGCAGGGCCAGGCCGCCCTGCCCCGGGGCGTCGGGCCGAACCCCCTCCCGCCCGGCGGTGTGCACCTTGGCAGGGAGCGGACCACTGCCCTCTCCGCACATCGCCGGGTCTCCGCTCCCTGCCCGCTCCACGGAAGACCATTAGCATCCCTTGCTTGCCTTTCTTTTATTATCATCTTTTAATAGATTACCAAGCCGGCCACGTAGACCTCAGGGTCACATGGCTCAGGGGAGAAGAACTGAAACTGTCACGGGAGTTAAGAGAAACAGGCAAACAAAACCAAAGCGAGGAGTCATCTCGTGCTCCAGCTCCAGAAGGAGCTCCCCGGCCACCGGGCCCTTGCCGTAAGCCCCTTCCTGCGACAGCCGCCCCGCCGCAGACCCCCGGGCGCTGCCGGGGTCCGGCTCCCGCCTCGCCGCCGGCTCCGGCGTGTTCCCCCCGCCCCTCCCTGAGGAGGGAGGCTCCGAGCACGAGAAATGACTCCCGACCCTCTATTTTTCTATTGTTTTCAGCCGGTGGATCAATTGTCATCAGTACTGTCACCTAAGAAGCAATGATTCCGATTCATCTTGGCATCTGATTTTATTCTAATGGGTTAAATTGGGTTCACTTTTACAATTACCCCAGGTTTGACTGCGTAGTATTGCATGACAACTCACAGTTTCATCGGGTTTGGCAAAGCGAGGTTGCTCCATGAATCCGTATATCATATCACATCAGATCAGGCTGAAGTTTGCTGTTTAGCGACTCCATTTGAGAGGCTTTTTATGAAAGTGGGAAGGGTTGATGCAGTCCATGGCTGGTTCAGTGCGATTTGAAAGGAAAAAAAATGTGGCGAGATGGCAACAACACGGGGTTTGCCGCTCAGCTGTGAATAAGCACAGAACGAGAAAAACGACATGATGGGGGAACGCTCAGCTCGCTGCAATATTTTTAGCAGCCTCTCAGTCTTCGCCTTTTTTTAATTTCCTAATATGTTCTTTGCTTTATTAGTTTTATTTACAACTAGCTCCCCATTAACACCTCACCTGATTACTGAGGAGCTGAGACAGCTAATCAAGAAAATCCAGCAAACCAGCCAAAACTGAGAGGTGGGATTAATTTTTGCTTTCATTCATTCTTCTTCTTTATTTATCTCTTTGGGTTTGGGAAAAGATTTCGAAACAAACAGAAAATAAAAGGCAGGTATAAGTGTATGTGAGAGGTCAGAGGTTAGAAATCCACGTCAATTCTATATTAGAGGCTATGGAGGGGAAGGGGGGGAATCTTTCCACCAAGCAGCTTGTTTATTTTAATTAACATAGGGATCCTCTGCTAGGAACAAGGAACAACCTCCATCTACTGGCTAGATCATTGCGTCTCTTCTCCATCCAAAACCCATCCCTCATCACTCCTTAAGGAGGGTACAATTTTGGAAGAAGCTTCTAAGGTCTCAAGGTAAGCTTCTGTATGAGCCTTTGCTAGTGATGCAGCTATTTGGACCTCACGGATGTCATTTGCGGGGTGTTTCTTTGGCATGGTGACTCGTTTGGGTATGGGTTTTTTTTTCTTAAACAGCACAGAATGGTCGTTTCCCCAGGTGTATTCATAGACAACATTTGGTGCATCTGTGTTTTCTTCTAGAGAAATAGCAGCCTAGGAAGACTGAGTCATTCAGCTCAATTAGGGAAAAAAAAAATAAAGGGGGAAAAAAGGAAAGAGAAGAAAGGAAAAATAAAACAAAAAAAGACTTGTTTTTTTCTTTCTTATTAATATATTTTTTGGTTTCAGCTTTTTTTAGATTTAATTATTATTTTTTAATGGAGTGTCTCCTGTCTGTGAATAGAGTCTCCTGTAAGGGAGTCTTTTTCAGAAGCATCAGAATGTGATAGTTTTCAATGGCTTCTTTACAATCGGAGTGCAAACACGGTTACGGTTAACACCAGACAACTAAGAAGCTAATAATGCTGAGATCCTGGGCGGTGAACAGTTCCGTGTTAGACAATAATCCACCTCTCCCGCTTACTTGTGGCCGTGTGCTCACTTGTTTGTGGTCAGTCACAGCACTTGGCTATGTGTCTAGGATTACTATGCAAAGCACCTAATTGTTTATTGTTTAAATATCATCTCCTTAAGCAAATGAATACGTGGATTATTTTACATGTTTTCAGATTACCAGGAGGTACAAGCATGTTGGAGGTTTGGGGTTTTCAATTCGATGATCCTTACGGTTCAATATGCCCTGGGCTAGTGTTACTCGTGCCGCAGGGCCCGGGGGGGGGGGGGGGGGCGGTGAGGGGCGGCAGTGCGCTGGCCCTCCCTGCCTTCCTAGCACAAGAGTCCCAAAGTTGACCTGCGGCACACTCGGGAAGGCTCAGGGAAGGACAAATAAGTGGAATTCTAAATAATGCCGGGTTTAAAATAAAAAAAACCACAGTAACAAAAACAAAACCAAACAACAATACCCCCCAAAATCAATTTAAATGCTGAAAACGACGTTAACTACATTTGATGCCCCCGCCGACAGATGTAACTCTATTCAGATTTTCCTTCTTTGTGTCTAGATTGCTCGTACTAGCCGCGGACTTCACAAAGAGATGAGGGTGATCATTAATAGCACTGCACTTCGCCACAAGCTCGCAGAGTAGAAAATAGTTAGGATTTAAAAATAGACCTGGCTTTAACCACCAGAGTCGCAGGCAACAGGACCGCAATCTTGTTGCTGTTATTACTACGAGCTTTAAATTTCTGGAAATAATTAAACTGGAAGTGTCTTGAGAAGTTCAGGTATCTGACGGAGACGTGTGAAGTTCTGCTGCCCTTACGGGGCAGGAGGCTGCTGACCCGGCTCCTGCAGCCCGGGACACGCGATGGCCTCATCTAGGATGGACTAAATCCACACCATTTCGGCTCAAAGAACATCCCCCTCCTCCCCCCCCCCCCCCCCGCCCCGCCTGAATGCCCTCCCCTTTCTTCTAATTACTGTTGGTCAATTATTAATTTGCATGTAGACCTTGTCCTAAATCCTCAGAACTAAACGCAAGCTCGTTCACGCTGTAATAGGCTTTAGAGTGTAGCCCGTGGCCAGGAAGAATAAGAGCTGTATCGCAAAGCAGATCTCAGTGACCGCATGCTGAAATCCATGCAGGGCACACGCTAATTACGAAGGTGGAAACGGCTCCGGGCAGGGAGGCAGCCGGCGAAGCAGACGCTTTACCTGTGGAAATCCCAGCAGCGATGTGTTTGTTCCCCCTCATCCTCGTTAGCTGGGGAGCCCGGGTATGGCCTCACAGAAAGGAAAAGCCTGAGAGCGCCTGTCATGTTACTAAAACGTTCTGAAAATTGCACATCAGGTATCCTTCCCAAAACGCTGCGGCAGAAGGGGGTAAAGGCACCCTGCAATGAGAACCTACGTTTCAGAGGCGAAGTGCTAATGCAGATGGATTCGTAAGGGATAAACTGGTCGATTTGGATTTCAGATTTCCTGTCGTGTTCTTTGTGAGCTGTTCTTTCCCCTCCCCGAGCAAACCATCAAACCCGTGTAGAGACCCCCGCGCCGCAGCGGCAATCTTCCGCTACCAGCCTGCCTTGGAGCAGAGACGTTCCGGTTTGACGCAAGGAAGGAGAGCTCAGGAACATTGAAATAGATTTACCTTGATCTCCTACAGGCCTTTTGAAAACGGAGAAGTCACGTTTGATGCTAGCAATAAACTTTCCGTGTCCCTTTAGGTAAGAAGCGGTCTGCCAACATTAGGATATTGATCAGAAAACGTCTGGGAAAGCCCTGGCCTCATGTACTGGAGCAGCAGTAGCTAGTAGCATATCCCTAACGGTACCTGGTGGAGCAGAAAGAAAGGACCCTCTAATTAATTAAGTGTGCCCAACCGGAGGAAGTTCAGTCATTTCGGACTTTGGTTATGAATCTGCCCAATTATTCCTAACGGCGCCGTCGAGCTAAGGTAGAGACGGGAATTTAACAAGCAGTGGCTTTGGTGTCTCGGGCTCGAGTGGACGCTTTGGCTCTGCACCTGCGGACAGCACCTCGGAAAGCCCGAGACAGCAAACTAAAGAGAGGCGGAAGGAGACAGGATCGGTGTGCGCTCAGGTGGCGAGCTCCCCCCGCTTTATCTGCCCAGAGGGAGCTGAGCCCAGCGCCCCCCAAGGGGCTCCCCCAAACCCCTCGTCCCCCCGCTCCCAGAGAGCTCGATGAGTTTGACCGGCCTCAGCGGGGCAGGGACACGGTCACGGCCAGGCGCGGCCGCGGGGAGTACCCGGGGGAGGGGGGGTTTGCCGGGTGTCGGCAGTACCTCCGCCAGGCACACGCGGGTGGCTCTCGCAACGCTGGCACCATGGGACTTGCGGAGTCAGCACCGAGGAGCAGGAGCAGCCCGGAGTTGAGGCAGCGCGAGTTACCCCTGACAAAATACCTGGACGGGAATACAGGAACATTTCGTTCAAAGGGAAATACACGAAACCAAACCCCGAACGTGCCAGGAGAGTGGAAGGGTTATACTGCTGCTATCGGGAATAAAGTCGTCTCTAGGTGAGGGGTTTTTCACCTCTGTCGACAGCCGCCAACACAACCCCACACACCAGGTAGGCACACGACTGTGGAAGCAGGGTTTGCGGACAGCAAGCCCTTCTCTGAAAGGCGTCCCCGTGTGTCGCTTCCCCCGCACCGCCTCTCCCCTCCCCGCCGTCCCGGGCAGGCTGCGGCTGCGCTCCCACTGCCCCCACGGGACCCGGGCGGGGCGCGGGGGAAGGTGGCTTCTCCCGTCTTCTGGAGCAGCCGGGGCACCTCGGAGGGGTGACGGGAACGGGGGGATCCTTAGCGAACAGCTCCCGTATCCCGGATCGAATCACCTTGTTTATTTCTTCCTGATGGCTTGTTGTGCTAATTGACTTGTTTTCTGCAAGGAAAGCCTATCTCCCCTCCTCCTTCCCCCCCCCCCCCCCCCCCCCCCCGTTTTCTGTTCTCTCCTCCACATTCTCTCTTTTTTTTATTTTCCCTTTTTCTTTTTTATTCCAGACCGGGAGTGCTCTGCAGGAGACTATGGCTTGTGGAGGGATCTACCCGTTTTAAAGGAGATTCCCTTACTCCTTTGAGTCTCTTTGGTTTTATAGCTATTACTCTCTTATTAAAACACACACACATATACAACACATTGATTTCCATCCAAAAGGGCTAATTACATTACTTACAGTAAATAGCAGCCCTGCTGTCCAGGGTCTAGTGTGCCAACAGAGGGAAAAAAAATCCCAGCTTATTTCACTTGATTGACTTCATCTTTGTGTGAAATTATGTTTTATGAGCTGTATTCTGGCACTCGGCAGAATGTAGCAACATTCAATCTGCAAATAACATTAATTTTAGCTACTTAGGGGGAAAGAGAAGGGAGGAAACTGGCTGCCTGAATCTTGGGTTACATGGAAGAGGTGACTCGAGGAGCCCCTGAGGATGTCTCTGGGATGCTTTGGAAAGGAAGTGGGGGCTGGGGTACTTCTTTCACTAGTCGCGCTCGGGTTCGGTGTGGAGCGTCCCCCAGGGAAAGGAGAGCGAAGAATTGCCGCCAGGAAGATCCTTCAGTAAGGATCGAGGTGTCAGGAAACAGCCGGCAGCTGTTCCAGGGAAAGGCAAGGAAGAGTGGTGTGAAAAGTAAGTAGGAAAAGGAGAAAGGAGGGAAGGGGAAGCAAAGAAAGAGATTAGTCGGGAAGGAATGAATCGCTGGGTCCCCTGCACACAATGAGCGCTCGCAGCCCGCAGCCGGAGGGCAGGCAAGGAGACAGAGACCCGCCAGCACGTTCCCGTACCGCGCCGCCCGCCCCGTCGGGGCTGCCCGCGGAGAGGACCGGAGGTCCTGCTGCGGGTACTGACGGGTCCCGCGGGATTGGCACTCCTCGGCGGCAGCGGGGCGGGTAAAGCCCGGGTAAGCGTTCGATCCTCCCGGTAGCTGGGCGGGCTCTGCTCTCCGGCCGCCAAAGCCCGCGGCCGCCGTCTCTCTTGACCGCGGCTGCCTGGGCCCGGGACGCGGGGACCGGGCAGCAGTCTAGCCGCTCCGTCCCGCTGCGGCTGCCCCATAGCGGCGTTTCTCTTCCCTCTACCCTCCCCGCGGCGGAGCCAGAAGCGGCTGTCGGTGCCAGCCCGAGGGGCCGCGGAGCGGAGCTTCCCCCTGCGCGGCTCGGCGCGGGGCCCCCGTGCCACCCTGCCCCTCGGCAGGCGCCGCCAACTCCCGGGACTCCGTGTTTGGGGGAGGTAATAAACCCCACCCCACCCACAGACCGACTGTAATGTTTGTCACTGCTTGCCCATCACTAGGGGTTGAGAGGAGTATGACAGGTCTTTGTTGTCTGAATAAAAATCAGTGGCAGCTCAAGGGAGAGAACTCCTCCTACTAAATTATCAAAAATGGGCTGGCTTTAGGCTCTTAACAAATTGGACAGAGCTCCGGAAAGCAGCAGTCCCAAATCCAACCTACAGGCACTGGGAACTTTAAAGCAACCGGGGACTGCTGAAAATAGCACTTCTTTTTGCTTTCTTTGTATTCAAAACTATATCCTTTCCCGACCGATTCTACTGCCCTAGGTCCAAGTCTCTCCAGTCAGGAGCCCCAGCTCTGCAGAACAGTATCAGACCCTTTAGTTCGCTTTTATTATTTTATTTTTAAAATTAATTATTATTACATTTCCTCCCCTCCCCCTTGTTTGTTTTCTGCACATCTTCAGGAAGCCCTCGGTGCTTGTGCAAAGAGAAGCTCCTATTGCAACCTCCCTCCCTGCGCTGTGCGCCTCGGTGTAAACACTTTGGATGATCTAAAGACTCTGGGGTCTGTATATGGAAATAGTGGGGTGCAGAGCAGAAGAAAATACTTGTCCTTTCCGTCCCCCAGCCATGCTTTTCCACGGGATCTCCGGAGGCCACATCCAAGGAATCATGGAGGAGATGGAGAGGCGATCCAAGACCGAGTCCCGCCTGGCCAAAGGGGGACAAATGAACGGCCGAGAAACGGTAAGAAAGGAGCTGGCATCCTTTGAAGGGAACCTCTGGCTTTGGGGAAGAAAAAGGAGCTGCTTCTCTCTGCCCTTCCCTCTTACCCCTCGCTTGCAGAAATCCTCTCGGGGCTCCCTGTACACCCACCGTAGTGCCGGGGGCCGTGCGGCCAGGCCCAGTTACACATGTGTGTAATCGATGCCTTGCGTGTGCTCTCTGGGGTAACGAGAGGAAAGCTTTTTAGCTGGCAACCGGGGCAGTTTTTCAGCCCCTGCCCCTGCTCGGCTCCCTGCGGCCGCTCTGCCTGTCCGAGCGGGCTCCAGCTGGAGTTTCGGAGGTGTACTGTACATTTTTTTTGCACTCCTGGCACCTCCTAAATTAAACCGCAAACCGCGACCGCTTACTTGTAGCCATTTTTAGTCCGAAATGTGGGATTGATCCAAAGAGGCACCGCTCTTTGAATGTTATGCACGCTGACTACCTTGCTTAGCGGTAACATTATTTTCTTAGTCAAAGGACCAAAGTCTCCACAAATGTAGTAACGAGATGGTGGAGAAACCGAGTGGCACGCTGTGTTTTATGCAAAGCGAGATCTCCTTTTTTCCAACTTGTAGGGCTTCCGCCGATCCCGCACAAGGCTCTGCACACAAAGTAACGGCCTGGAAAACTGCTTTAAGGCTTTGAGCCATAGGTCCTTCCCCCCTTCTCTTAAATAAACTCCCGCTTTGTTAAACAAGGATTTGCAATGTAAATTTAACTCGCCTTTCCAATTGCTGAAAAAAAAGTAAAAGAGGAAAGAGGGGCGAGGAACAGCTTCAGATTGAAAAATGGTTGCGGAGTTGCCGCTTTTAAACAAGTTGCGACTTTAGAACAAGATTTCGTTTTTTCCGCCCCCCGCCTGTTTATCAGCAAACGCTGCCCCGGCTTTCCCGGCAGAGCTTTTGTCTCGGCCGTCCCTCCGTCTCCCTTTGTCCCGAGCGACACTCCTCGTGGGGAGCAGATTAACGGGAACTTGAAGAAGTTTCCTGATGAAAACACTCTAGGTTTAGCTGAGACCAGCCTGTGCCCACGTCCCTGTGGCAGAGAGCGTTGTCGCTCACTCTTTACATCATCCACCTGTCCCCTTTCTATTACTCTTGTTTTAAATGGATTTGCTTGCTTTGGAGACGGAGTTTTTGGCTCGTTTAAGCGCGGCTGAAAATTTACTGGAAAGTCGGAGCAAGCCTGCATCCTCTGCCTTAAAGTTTTGGTGTAGCAAACCGGTGTTTTTCTACTTTAAAATGCCTTTCTTGGGGAGTGCTCTAACACTAAAATGCCAAAGTAAGGGGGAAACTACAGGCTTTAACTTCTTTACCTCAGGAAAGAATGGGCTCTACTTTTCTTCCTGAGGCCTAATCAGTTGTCTTCGTATATTGAAATGACATTAGATCGCTAGGAGACGTTTAATGGGATAAACACGAAAGCTGAATCGCAGTAAACGGTTCTCTAGCAGGGATGGTCCCAGTTCCCCCTCAAACTTCCCGCCGGGAGAGGGCCGTCGGTCCCAGCGAGCGGTCAGTCTCCGTGTACCGGCCGCCGTGCCCAGCCCGGACTGCCCGCTTGTCCTTCTCTCCCTGTCTCATCTCCTTGTGGTGTGGTTGTTTTGCAGAACATGCCCCCAATGAGCCCCGAGAAGCCTGCTTTGTGTGCTGGTTGTGGAGGGAAGATCTCAGACAGATATTACCTGCTGGCTGTTGACAAACAATGGCACCTCAGGTGTCTTAAGTGCTGTGAATGTAAACTGGCTTTGGAGTCAGAACTCACCTGCTTTGCCAAGGACGGCAGTATTTACTGCAAGGAGGATTACTACAGGTACAGCAATAAGTCCCCACAGGTTCAAAAGCACGTTCCTTCAAAAGACATTATGAACCGAAACGCTTTTTAATCCATACGGGCTTTTAAAGGTATCTTTTCGCGGTCAGGGATAAACCCCGTAAATGTATCCCCTCCAGAAAGTCTCGCGCGTTCAAAACCCGAATGGATCCACAGGGGACACGCCGAGTGAGCGTGTATACCGGTACACAAACAGACGCAGGAGAAGACCCCTGGTCTTCCGCTGCTCTGTGGTTTCCCTCCGCAAATGCCAGCGTAAGACCCAGCAGAAGTTTCTCTCTGTCAGTAGTCTGCCAGTTTTTCCGCTGCCGGGAAGCGGGCCCGGGGAAGCGGCAGCAGCGGCTGAGCCCGCGGTCCCCTGCACAACCCCGCAGCTATACCGCCAAGCAGTCGGGCTGCGGGACCCGTCACTCCTTCCATGTGTACGTTACAGCTTTCCCGCTGCCCTTCTTGTCTTTACACGGATGCCGGGAGAGAGGGGATTCGTTTCCCCCCCTCCGCCTTTCTCCATGAGCAGGAGCAGAAGGAGGGCTCTTGCAAAAGCCCTAAGAGAACATAATAGATCAGCTTGGCAGAAGGAGCAAGGCGCTTCCCCTGGGACCCCAGTGCTGACTCCCCAGTGGTATTTCCCACCAGCCGGAGCGCCGGCAGCAGGCGGCCAGGGACCATGGCCCACACTAAGGTCATTCCTGAATGGGAGGGCGAGACCCCGGCGGCCGGGGAGAAAGCGGGCGGCTTGGGGCAAGGTCTGCCATCGCCTTTCTAGGTGATACCCACTTTCCTGTTTCCTTCAGAAGGTTCTCTGTGCAGAGATGTGCCCGCTGCCACCTTGGGATCTCAGCCTCTGAAATGGTCATGAGAGCCAGGGAGTCGGTTTATCACCTGAGCTGCTTCACCTGCACCACCTGCAACAAGACTCTGACCACGGGCGATCACTTTGGCATGAAGGACAACCTGGTTTACTGCAGGGCCCACTTCGAGTCCCTTTTGCAAGGAGAATATCCCCCCCAGCTGAGCTACACCGAGCTGGCTGCCAAGAGTGGAGGGCTGGCCCTGCCCTACTTCAACGGCACGGGCACGGTCCAGAAGGGCAGGCCGAGGAAACGAAAGAGTCCTGCCTTGGGAGTGGACATCGTCACCTACAACTCAGGTGGGAAACACATGCTGAGCCTCTGTTCCACTCCCCGAAAAGGGCGTTTTCGGGCTTCCCCATAGCTAGGCAGTGAGCGAGGAACTCAGCCAGGCCAGATCCTGCTTAACATTGGAAAATCAAACAAACAGCCCTCTGAAGGCTGAAGCTTTCGCAGAAAAGCAACAGTAGCCCTCCTCAAAGGCTGTCTTTGCCTATTAATGTCAAACACCCGACGTTAGCCACTTCCCATGGTAAAGACAAAAAAAAAAAAAGAAAAAAAAATCCCAGCTCCAAACCCACAACTCCCTTGCTCTAAGACAACTTCATATATACTGTTATGATTATTTGTATTTTAATATTATTAAAAAGCACTTCATCAGTTAGACCTCAAATTTGAGGTAATCAAACGGATCAGAAAAAAAAATAGATTAAAAGTTACAGTACGTGGCTCCTACAAAGCCAATACAGTACGCACACAATTCCACTTAGATAACCAATTTATAAGAACTAACTCTTCAGGCTGAATAATTCTGTTTTACTGGCACTTAAACGAGCAAAGTGTACAAGAGGCCAACGAGTGTTGTTCGCTGTAACTAAGCCCTAACAAATGTAATTAAGGATAATGTTTTCTGCTCTCTCAACGGTAGGAAAGGAGCAAGTGTTGCCCTATATTAAATATCTTCCCTAACTTCAGTTACTGAAGTACCCAAAACGTATCTAAACACACAGTGTTAGAGACCAGAGGTAAAGGGGTTGCAGGTATGGTCAAGCAGTTTAGGTGGCATTTAATTAGACGGAAGCCGAAAGCAGTAAGGTGAAACCCGAATTAACAAGCTACCGATTCCAAACATTGCTTTAGCGAAACGCAGGCTCCCCATGGACGGTAAAAGGAAAAAAAGGAAAGAAGGGTGTGGGAAGTCAGGGCGGTGCAGGGCCCTTCCCTGTGAAGCGAAAGCCGGGGAGCTCCGACCCCGAAGCACCTCTCTGGGCAGCGGCGGACCGCTGGTACCGCCGAGAAGCCGGGAGAAGATCAGTCAGGGCCTCCCTCCCCTTCCAACTAGCGCAGGTCGATAAAAGTGCATCGCTTTCGACCCGGAGGTCTCTCCCCTTCACCCAAGTTCAACCGGCCACCACTGAGATTTCTAAGCGACCCTCCCCCGGCATTCCCTCCCCTCCCAGCAGCAACTCGGTGCTGCCCGCGGAACGGGCTGCAGCTGGGAACCGGGCGGCTCTGCAAGGCCATTTCAGCTCCTCCGGTGCTGAAACCTTGCAGCAAGGGTAATCACTGCGCTAATTGTTCCTTGTTAATTGAAGATGACATTGGAATCCCTGGCTACGGAGGGGTTTCCAATCAGTTCTGAAAGCTGCTAAAGCAAAGGGAACCCGCAGCGCAGCCAGGATTCAGGATTCTCTCTGTCCTGGCTCTGAGCGGTGCATTTCCCGCCCATTCACTCTGTGCTATGTCTGACCCGCACCTCACCACTCTAATTCCCCCTATCCCGAGATGGAAATGTTGACAGGGACTAAATTGTCTCTGTAAATTCCGTTAGAATCAGGATCAGAATTTAGGGAAAAATGAAAAGTTGTGGATATGATAAAACATCCCTTAAACTTCAGGTCAGGACTCCAGAGAGACATAACATGCAAATGCCGTCATAGCTTTTGTGTGTTAGTCTGAAAACTCCCCTTCTGTACAACAAGGGGACATATAAGATGTGCCTCTGACTCCAAACGAGATTAAGAGGCACTACCCGTTATGAAAAATACAACTCACTGCATTGAGATCTCGCAGAACCCTCGGGGCAACGGAGAGAAAAAAAGCAGTGTGTTGCTTTGGACTCAGGCTAGATGGCAGAGACATTTTATCTGTTAGAGCTGTGATTATTGTTATTATTTTTAAGTATTATCTAAAAATGGCCAGGGTTGACACATGGTGTCGAGAAAATACAGTTTGCAGCCAAACTGTACATCCGGTGAGAACGACTCCAGCCCATTGACCTACTGCGCTCCAGATCCAGTGGGAGTAAAACGAATTTGTAACAGTTACGAAATGAGTTGCAGTAGATGAAATCGCTTCTTGAAAGAAAAAAAAAAAAAATCTCTTAATAATTGGCAGTCACTGTCCTACACGCATTTTTCGTTCTCTGCCCTGTGACTCAGTAACTGCTCATGCACGTAACCATTTACAAAGGGCAAACAATTCACAGAGAATTAAATGCTGGACCACTGACTGCCGCCTTCAGAGGGAGAAGCGGGGCAGGATCTGGAGCCGGACTCCCTCCTCCTCGCAGCTCGGTCCTTTTCCTCCGCGGCCCCGGCACAGCGGGCCGGTTGGCAGCCGGCGGGGCGCGCAGCGGAGCTATTCTCCCCTCCCGGGCCGGGGTCCCCGCGGCCTCCCCGGCTCGGACAGGAGACCCGAGGGACACAGGCGCAATCTTGCCCCACGCATCTGCACTAAAGCACACATGGGCCAGGAGGCTGCGCTCCGCCTCGGAGCTGGTAAATTCTTAGTAACTGCTAAAGTTTACTCTTGTCTCTCACTGTTTGGTGAGAATCACCAGCTTAACTTCTCCAGTAAACCCAGGCCTAGGTTTACTGGGTTTACCGGGTTTACCGAACCGGTCACAGCCTAGGGTGCCCATACTGATGTGACAAGGCGTTGGAAAAGAATCCGATCTTTAAAAACGGAACTCTGGTTAGGCTAACAACTTCACCAAGCTGCGCATAAACACATGTATTCATTTACCAGCGGCCTGGCAGTACCCTGCTCAGGTTTGTGAGCACATTGCTTTCAGGGCAGCTGAGCAGAGGGCCAGAAAGGCAAATCAGATTCTGCTGTCAGATCTACAACAGCTTTTCTATTCTGTATTTTGTTTAGTAGTTTAATTTCTGCTTCTCAGCTCCTTGGTTGTAAAGTGGAAACACAACAATAAATAACTCAAAATGTTATGAGGTAAAAGCCGTTCATACTTGTGAACTGTCTGGAGTTAATGTGAAAAATGGAAGAAACTATTCAAAAGTACTTAAAACATTGAAGGCTTTCTCTATATTACCTCTTATATCATAGAATTAATATGTATTTTGAGGGAAACTGTGTTGACTTACAGCCCACAGGATATAGAAATGAGATGGTAAAGAAGATTTCCCTAGGAAAATATTTTACACAGCTGTTGCTCAAAGAGCTATTTACGCTATTTCACTATATATATGTGTGTGTGTGTGTGTGTGTGAGTAAAACTATGAAGAGTTCACTTGAAGAACTCTTGGCAATAAAAAGCAAACTGTTCTAGCTCTTTCCAAAGCAAAATTAACCCCCTCAATCCACCAAAAAGAAATGAGCTTTGCCTCGTTTTTTGCTTTTCCTTAGTTATCCAGGCAACAGTGTAAAACTCTGCTCTATGTTGTGGCCAAACCACATAACACTGTTTCACCCATGTAAAACAGAGTCAGACAATGGTATAAACTAGAAGCCCTCTTTCTATTTTCTCTTGAAAATGAAAGCTAAAGTAGATCACAGACAAAAAAGTACATCACAGAAACAAAGGCAGTAAGCAGGACAGAGGAGCCCAAAGAAGTTTGCATTGCTGCTGTAAACCTGAGCGACCCAAGAAAAACAACACAAACAATCAGCTTGCAAGTCTCTGAAGTAAAACCCAAAGACTGAATTCTGGTACTCTAATTTATGTCAGCTCATAAGTTACAGCCCACGTATAGTTTGACTGAAGGCAGTGTGATTGCTTGTGAAAACGAGTAGTAAATACAACCCAAATCTGGTCTGAAATTGTTTTTAAAGCAACTTTCAACTCCTGGTATTTTCAGAAGTGTCAGCTTACTTTGTTTGAAAGTGCAGATACACTTCTTAACAGGGCTAGAAGTAAATCTAGCTATAATTAAATATTCACCTGATTTTCTGTCAGAGTGTTGACTTACCAGCATCTGTTCATGTTGACTTGTCTTATAATTCAAAAGAGAAAACACCTTCAAGAAGCCTTTTATTTTCTCCTAGTTTCAGATTGCTTTGCCTCTGTTTTTAGCCCTGTCAACATCAGTCTCTCTGTATTGGGTGTTTTCCCTCTTTCTCCTTCTCTGTCTCTTTTCTTTTTCTTTTCTTTTAGAACTAAAGATCAACTAGGCCTAGTAAATAATCCAACAATTGCTGGAAAGCAGTTCAAGAATTCAAATGGGCAACTAATGAAACTTGCTCTAGTTTACAGACATTCTGAAACATTTTTAATTAGATGCTCTTTAATTAATATTCCCTGCTATGATGACACCATTAATTTTCTCCTCTGTGACTGAGCTATCCTTATGAAAGATATGAGATCTTGTGAATTCTTGTGAATTGATAACAGGTTTTTGTTGTTGTTTTTTTTTTTTTTCTTTTTAAAGCAGAAAAGAAAAATATAGATGTCTGATTTTTTTATTTTTTTGCCAGTACTGCAATATCTTTCCCTCATAAGAAGTAATTATGCCATGGTCCCTAGAACAACTCTTGTGTACAATTCACACTCACCAAAGTGTAATCTGTAACAAATCCATCTTTCATAGGCACTTTGGCAATCCCGAATCAGGGAAAGCAGGAAAATTCTTTTCAAGTTTTGAGCCACTAGTTGGTTGCTTATGGAAACATCCTAAATCAGTACCAACTAAGTGCTATTGCTGGTTGGGGTTGAGATTGGGGAACTGAATCAAGCCTTGATGTAACTTCTTTCTAGACACGTTTTACAGATTAAAGTCTTTGAGCAGTTCATATAAAGTCCCAGGCATAGTCCAAGAGCATTTATTTTATCAGCAAAACCCTCCAGATTTTATGCTTTCTGGAGGAACTGTCATAACAAACTTTCCTGCTGTACATCTCTTTTTATAGGTGCTTGTGATGTGGGGGAAAAGCTCAGGAACATTCAAAATACTGGCTTGACCTTTACTATTCTTTCAAGCTAAGAGTGTTTCTGTGAGTGAGATTTCAAAATCTGAATGAGATTTCAAATGACTCTTTGAATGCCCAAAGCAAAACTATCACCATAGGAAAAAAGACTTATTTGAAAATAAATGCCAAAGGACAGAGAACTTTCTAAGTCTACCTTTAGCAGGTACAGGCTGGGGGGACATGGTGTGTTTAAGAATAGGAAAATGTAAACTTCTGGATCTTTTTTTTGTCTCATTTAATTACCACATCTTTACTTATTCTTGCACCATCTTAGCCCTTCCTTACTTGTTTCCTTCTTATCTTGCTTGTTTGCTTTCTTGCTTGCTTCCTTCTTTCCTTCCTTTTTTGCTTGTTTATTTCCTTCCAAATAGTATGTGACTCAAGATTTTTGCCTCTGTCATTTATCCTACTTGATGCATGGCCACTAACTCCTGGTTTCATTTTGTTTATTGAACAGGTTGTAATGAGAATGAGGCAGATCACCTGGACAGAGACCAGCAGCCTTATCCCCCATCCCAGAAGACAAAGCGCATGCGCACCTCCTTCAAACACCACCAGCTTCGTACCATGAAGTCCTACTTTGCTATCAACCACAACCCAGATGCCAAGGACCTCAAACAGCTTGCCCAGAAAACAGGGCTGACCAAGAGAGTTCTGCAGGTAAGATGCCACATCCCAGGCTTGACAGAATTTTCCCCTACCCCTGCTAGTCAATAGCGTTTCCCTTGTGTGTAATGATAGTGATATATGTAGAAATACTTCTGCTAGGTGTGTCCCTAGTGGGTGTGCAGAGGGGTATGGTATTACATGGCAGGAGTGCCAAATGTATGCCCTACTATACCAAGGCAGCCAAATACTACAATGTGAGTTGCAATTAGTTGCATCCTCAACATTAGGAAACTGTCTCAAGAGTCTACTGACCCAGTAGGATTCCTGGGATCTGTAGTCTCTCAGTGGTGACCTTATTAAGGGCAGAGGTAGCAAATATATGAAATTTATACACACTGGGTGAAGCCTTTGGGCTCCCCTGAAGTACTTAATATGGCCCCTCAGTGAACAGATTCCCTGATATGTAGGAAGCAAGCTTTGACCAATATGATCTTCCATGACCAGTCAGCTCCTTCTCTCAATGTCTGTTAGACAACCATTACCATTAAGGGCCTACATAGTAAGATGTTACTTCCCTGTGAAGGACAGCCTAGAAAACTACACTATAAAACCATCCCTATACAGTGTGTGCTAGCTCAGTGAAGTTAAAGAGAAGTGTATATTATATGCAGAGTGCCAAAGAAGGGCAGTAATCGAGGTAGGAGAATCTATTAGCTGCAATTCCTTGTCTGTGTTACATGTTGCCTAAAAACGTTTTCAGTGAACCTTACAGAACAGAGAGACTAGGTGACCCGTATCAACAATCTGTATGATAGGGATGTTGTAATTACCCCTCCTTCCTCTTCGGTCTTTTAAAATGATCAAGGCAAACTTTCAGCCTTGATAAAAATCTGCTTATTCACCCTTTGCCTCAATCTTTATGTGTCTTGACCCTAAACCTACCCAAGCCAAGGATACACTACATGGACATCAAGAAAGTCGCTTTCCTTGGATGAGTGAGTGAGCAGATTTTTTCTTAAGGCTGCTGTATGAGGTCTGCACACTGGGCTGCAACGTTCCAGTGAGCACCTGTAGCACTGGGCCTTGTAAGTAGGGTCCTGCCTGTGAAAGAGTCAGTACCACCAGTAGCAAGTGAAGCTATAGAGTGACTTAGCCTATTTGCCACACATGAACAAACACCAACAATTACTTAAAAGCAAGAACAAAGACAAAAAAGAATAACAAAACAAAGCAAGCATCGGTAAAGAAATCAATTGGGATTGGTTTGCAGGTTTGGTTTCAAAACGCAAGAGCCAAATTCAGAAGGAACCTTTTGCGGCAGGAGAATGGGGGTGTCGATAAAGCTGATGGCACCTCACTACCGGCACCGCCCTCAGCAGACAGCGGCGCACTCACTCCACCCGGCACTGCGACCACTTTAACAGACCTGACCAATCCCACTATCACTGTAGTGACATCAGTGACCTCTAACTTGGACAGCCACGAATCCGGGAGCCCCTCACAAACTACCTTAACGAACCTTTTCTAACATTTCAGTTTGGTTTATTTTTTTTCAATTCTTACTCTTCATTATTATTATAATATTATTATTATTATTTTCAAGCCTTTATTTTTTTTTTTTGTTTTTAATAACAAACCCACAAAATATTTGGGAAAATAAGCAGCTTCATGTGTAGCATCTGCAGCCACTTGGCAAGTGAGTTTGAAGTAATATATTGCTATAATAAATGAACATTTATTGTTGTTAAATTGTACTCAAATTTTTTAAATTCATCAAATAACTGAAGAGAAGATTATGAAGCATCCTAATAAGTGCCTCTTAATATTGTATGTTACTTATTTCCATTACCTTGAAAAAAATGAGTATTGCCACTTAAAAAAAGAGTCTTTTCCCTCCTTGATAATTAGATAAGAATCAGTTTAATTGTAGCCAAAACAATGCTGCTTCAGGATTGAATGTTCACTTACAGCATTTAAGAACCCCAAATTTTACTTAATTTTTATAACTCATCTGAAAGTTTTCAAATGTTGAAAAATAAATACAAAATGAATTAAAGTTCTCATTGGAATAGTCAGACTGGAAGTGCAGTGCTTTTTTCTAAGGCGCTAGTCACAAGCCTGATCCTTCCTGAGCACTGGGGATTCTTACTGGGATAGCTAAATTCTCCTCTGCCAGTTCTTCACCCAGCTGGAATGTTCTTGGCCACCACTGAAAGCTGTGCCTGGGTGGAGGGTATGGAGAGAGAGACCCAGTGATGAGAGTGCATGTGGGTGAGGATGGCAGGCTCAGGCTGTTGGCCTTCAAAGATGTGTCCTGTACAGGGACAAGGCAAGGAGGCAAGATTCGGAAAACACTGGATACAGAATGAGCTCACTCCTATATATGTTAAAGTAATAACAGCAGAGTAACAGCTCAAGCGAGGAGTCCTACTGTTTCGAAATATTACATAGGGAGGGGTTTTCATCTTTGTCAAGCAGCTCTGATTTGGAATGAAAAAAATATTAGAGCAGTTCACTACATGGCCTTGATACTGTACCATTAAAGCAAACAGGAGGTTGCCCACCTCCTTTAGTGAGCACATAAATAATTTCCCAGAAGAAGCGTGCATGTGTGCTAAGTGAGTTTTTGATAAACCATACTTTTTTTCAGGGAAAATGGAAATAAGCAAAATATAATTTAATAAGATGTTTAAGGAAAATTATTTCAGTACAATTTATACATTACTATTTTGAATTTACTTTAGATGTTTCCTGAGATTGTATCAGACACTATGTTTAACACATGAACTTAATATCTTTAGTTCATTAATATCTCTAACATATACTTTAACTTTTTAAACTTTGTATTACAGAAAAAAAAGCTAGCAAAAATTCTTACAAAAATGGGAATTGGCAGTGAATAATTTCAAAGCAGATAAACTCAGAAGCCTTGTGGATGCTGATCTGAATACATTTCTTAGTTTACAATAGTGATCTTTCTTTTTTTAAATTTTATTTAAGCTAAAAGTCTGAATGGTCTGGGCAGTGGTGAATGTTCATTTGTATCCTTTTATTGTAGTTGAACACCAATTAGATTGTGGAGAGTCTCAGAAACAAAAATGAACAAAAATCAGTCAAGATCTATATCTTGCTTTTAGTGGATTGTTAAGAATAACTTTGCACATATATCCCACTTTTTAGACACCATCAAATCTCTTTTTTGGTGGTCAAAGTGGCTATTTAATATATTTTAAAGGTGTCCTTTTTGGCTGTATAAATGTGTGGTTACATATTGACAGTTCACTGCCCACATTAAAGTGCATTATTGTAATTTTTGCTCAGGGTTTTTAGAAAATTAGCACAGAAAAGTAGCTTATTTTTAAAAAAAAGATGATGGAAGAGATGTTAACACTGTAATAGAAGAAAGGTGTGTTTGCCATTATATATTTAGCAAGTATGGTTATCATCTTCTACGGATATTAAATCTTGACTTTTCCTATTTCTATTACCTTATGGGCATTTACCACTAACCAGACCAAACGACCTTGGTAAGGCTGAGATCTTTATTAATACACTTTTACAGGTAAAAATATTGATACTTATAAATTTTGTTCTTTGACAGAACAATATATGGTACTAGAGATCTACTTTATTAAGTAGACTAATTAAAACTCAGTTCTACTATGTGCCTTATGATATACCTTGGGAGTAAGTTTGTGAAAATCAGGATATATGTGTTGTTTGTTAAATTAACTGTTTTAAGCCCTTTTGACACCTCACTAGTTTTGTACTGTTTTACCTCTTATTTCTGAAACTCTTTTTATGGTGTATCCTGTTAGAGGGGACAAACATGTCATAGAAAGCAGTTGTGCACTCTTTCAGATATAGTTGATAAATCCAATAATCTTATATATTGAGCTTCGTGTTTATAGTACAGTAAGTGGTCTAGCAAAATTGTCCATGTTTCTTTGTTTATTGATAAATGCATTGTATAGAAACTATTTCCCCTAAATATTTATGGACCAAACAATTGTGATATATCCTATTAAATTTGTGTGAATAAACCATTTTGAATCTAAGGAGTTTTATTTCCCATCAGTTTTTCTGTTTGTTTTGTTTTGTTTGTTTCTTTTTATTCCTTTTAATTTAAAATCTACATGTACCAGTGCGTCTCTTTGCTTTTACGGCACCTGTGAACAATTGGTATTAAACACGGAAACACGGCCTTTTAAATATTTTTAAATATGGTTCCTTCTTAGGTTTTCAATTTCTTCATATTCAATGTATATGCTAGTGCTGTTGCAATTTAGATTTTAGCCTTTTAATCTCCTTTTTTGAACATGCAAAGTAATGCCCCACTGATTTGATACTGAAACCCTGCCTTAGACTTCTAAAAAAAGCCAGAAAACTAGCAGCTAAAGTAATTGCATGAAAAATATAACCTAAATAATATAATGAAATGAATCAAGATTTAATGCTAGATATATTGAACACAAAATAGAAATGCAGACCCCGAAAAGCCAGGTTGCTCTGTAGTTTAATAAATTGTCACTATGATTTCTTTCAGGGAGAACAAATCATGGGGCATTACAGCCAAACATCCCGACGTTTGAAAATTCCCTAAAGTATTAAAAGAAGGGGAAAAGTTTGATCGGAAATCCACTGCAGTGAAGACAAAGACAATATTAGGTTATGATAATCATACATTTAAAAATCTATTGAGCCAAAAAATAAAAAGAAAAGACTTGATGTCATTTCCTGAATGTTAACAAAACATATGTTATTTCATGGTGTCTAATTATCAAAACTGAAGGCTTCAACAAATGGTGTGGTATTAAAAATAAATTTAGAGGAACTATGTATAAAACCAGAGCAACCTGGCAGCAATCTACCCAGTCCATATTTGAAGAAAACTTTTCTTTAAAAAAAAAAAGAAAAAAAAAAATCACATTTGTCAAGCACAAGTACTTGTAAAATAAAATCTGAGTGCATTCATTCCACTTGCTTGCTAATGTGTACTAGTCATATCTGTTAAATGGACTTTTGTAAATTCAAAGAGAACTTTCCACTCATTCGAGACCATAGGAATCAAAATTCAGTAACTTTAGTCCTATTGTTTCTGAATTTATTTTTTTTAATGAGACAAATCTGCATGCACTTTTCCATCTGTCACATATAGTGTACATTTCTGTATGATGAATTTCTCTTTGCTGTTTCTTGTATAATAGCTTTCATTAATAAACATTTTATTTGATGCAAACATAGTTAAATTTATGTAAACACATAGCTAACTCTTTCAACTAATTTAAACTTTTTTTTTAAAAGAAGCAGTACAGTGCAGTTCCAATGTTATATATATCTAAAATCGAAATGAATGAGGTAGCAATACTGTTGCACAGTGTAAAATTATTTCCTTTAGTGTTAACTTTTTAATTTTTTTAACTTCTCGTATAAAACTGATGTGTTAAAAAAAAATAATCCCATCAGCATTAACAATAAAACAATCCTCAAATTCTTCATCAATATAAGAAAACATAAACAGTACAGTACAGTATGTAAAATCCTCAATCACTTTTAGAGTACAAGGATATAATTTGTGGATCCCTAAGCTGTTTACATGGTCACTATGCAAGTATGTTACAAGAAGTTGGTCCTAAGTATCCCAGTCCAAATCGCAGATGATTTTTACAAGCCAACAAACAAGTGTATAACAATAACCAGTTCTTAATAATGAGGTTTTGTAACTGTTAAGCAACTATTTGCAGAAAGATTTTTTTAAAATATATTCCTATTTAGCTGTATAGCCAAAGGTATGTTAAACAAATTAACATATAAAAGACTTGCCAGAAAATCTTTCATTAAGATGACATTTTTATTATATACTAATGAACCCTATGTAAACAATGTAACTTTTATGAATGATGGACATTAAATATTTCACTTACATGTATTCTCAGCATTTTGCATGTTTTCTTAAACTTTTCCAGTTTCTGAATTCTAAAAAGAAAACCATACAATTACTAACATAATACAAAGTTACGTACAGATTGCTGCAGTCATCTCTGGAAACCGGTAACCAAGAGTGTTCTAACGGCAATAAAAGGTATCATTTATGGGTGGCAATTATGGGAAGCATTGTTTAAACAACAGTTTTATAGTCTGTTGTAAAGTTCTATTGAAAAAGGTTAGCATGTTGGACTTAATTCGAATCAGCTTGATCAGAAATTTAAGTATATTGTGAAATTCTTAAACTAAGCTTTATGTGTATTTATTACTGCAGAAAGTAAGTAAATGTAGGAAAGCAATTATTCGTGTTAAGCAATAATGTGGTTTCCCCCTGTTGTCCATAGGAAAATATTACAAACATTAATTATTCAAATCAGTAAAGAACTTGGTGGTGTTTAAGGCCAAGAAAGAAAAAGCATGTACTGTAATTTTTCTTTTGTAAATCATTGCATTCTTTAATAAGTTCCTTCCCCCCAGTTGAATACTTACAGGTTAGACATTAAGGTTTGATTTTTCTTAACAACACTGTTTTTGTTTGGAGGTAGGTGTGTACATTGTGCTCTGATTGACCTGACTAGTTGCATTAGTTCTTCATCTTTACAAAAAATCCAAATTTTTTTGAAAGATAAAGAACTGTCTCCTGCATTAAGACAGAAAACAGGTTGGAAAGGCAGAATTAAATGAGAAAGAAAGAAAGGAATAATTTCAGCCAAGATCTGAGAGAATGAAAGACAAATTTAGGTTTTCAGTATTGTTGAGAAATGTATTGAGGGTCGTTCTAGTGGACACATTTCCATGTCTAGATGCAGCATTTCTTTGCACTCCTGGTCTTGAAAAATGAATCAAGATTGCGCAGTCCTGGAATATCTTATTCAGAATTACTGAAGAGAAATGGCTTGTGGGACCAGGTCAAAAGACAGAAGGCTGACACCACAGCCCACTGAAAGTGGTGAAGATTCTCTCTCTGATTCCATGGGCTTTCAGCCGGGAGCTGAACATGGAGATTAAATCACTCTCTTGTCTCTAAAGAAAGCATAACCTTCAGAATGAGACAGAATATATAGGACAGCCATGCCACTCTATACTTTGGACTTCATTCTTCAGAGCTGCTAATCCAAGCACCTGGCACATGCATTAAATTGACTTCAAAATATTTCTTCCTCCTTCACCGAAATACAGGACACAAATTATACTGGAATTTCCAGAAGCTACTATAGTGTTGGAGACTTTATTCAGTTATTCTGCAATGTTGAGCAATTCTTCTGCACTTCTTACTTGACACAGACTTACCTCGACACATACCTATATACATATCCTTGTCTTGCCTTCAGATAACCAGTATTTTCATATTTATTTAAGTCATTCAAACCTACAGGAAGCAACTCTCCATGCTTACATGTGCTAGCAGAGGCAGTTGTCATAGTTTTTGGTTTGATACTTCCTTACAGTAAACCATTTTTTTTGGAGTAGTTTTTTTGTTATTAATTTATACTTTTATATGGTTTTTTTTTTAGTTTTTATAGCTTTGGACCAAAAAAATGTAGGGCTGGAAACATCTATGTGTACAGATTATTTTGCCAGCTTTTCCTGTAATATCTAGAAAAAAAATCTACTGCAATTGTTGAATTCATGGGTTGCATGTTACTATAAGAGCATTCTCCTTTACAAACTTATTTTATCATAAGAAATAATACCTAGTACATTCAATTCTAATGTTAACTAATATGATAATATTAGAAATTATAGATCTTTAGCTGTACTCATTTCTGGCTCAAGTGTGCCTCTGTTTTTGGAAATGGAATTGCAAGCAAGCATTCTTTGATATTTCTGGTATTTGCTATTGCTAGGAGCAGAAGGCTAGACAGAAGGTCTGATCTAGCGTGACAAAAATCAGTGCTATTTTCCAGTTTGCCCTCTTCTCAAATTGTACTTTAACAGAGAATAAAAATACTGCAAATAATTATTTTACTTCCAGAAAATAAGTTAGATATGCTTCCCTTCTGCATTTCAGTTACACACTTCAATACAGATTTCTAAGTCTGAACTGATGCACAGCCTTTTGAATCTTTGAGACTGCTGCATGTAGCAAATAAATAATAAGGGAAATGACAAGCTAAGTAATGGTTATCAGCCTGAAAATATAGGAAACTATAAACTAGGAAAGATAGGTAGCTTTCTATTTATCATCCTAAGAATCCTTATTTCATCATTTTCATTCAGGAATTTGGACATGCCTGAGAGTAAAACGATCAGGTAGCTTGCTTTACCACATGCCTTTTGCTCCCACAACTGAGGTGCAACAGAGAACAATCTGCAACAGGAATTTTTCAGGAATAATTATTTAGCAAAATAACAAAATGGTGCTCAATATTCTAAAACCAGTAAAACAAAATGCAATTTCAGGAAAGCCAAGAACACCAATTGCTGTTTTATCTTAAGTTATAAATATATACAGGCTTATGATTTCTGTTCAATTAATAGAGGATAATTAACATTACCAAACAAATACATATCCCATCAAAGAGGTATGAATGGAGTGTCGGTAGGGACAGTAAGACAAGTTCAGAAAGTAACCAACTTTGCAGCTTAGAAGTGAATATTTAGTGCTCGGGCTGCAGCCACATGTGCTAGACAATACCTCTCATTTTCTTTTCTGGCTGTCCAGCAGAGTGATTTTTGACTTTAGAAGAAAGAGTGGGCTACAGAGAAGAAAGCTAAATAGACACTGTAAAGTATGTGAATGGGATTGTGTGCCTTTTATGTGCCTGCTAGCACATTTGATCTAAAATGCTGCTGCACTGAGGCTCCAAATATCAGTCTTAAAGGAGCTACTGCTTTCATTCTGCTTTTTTATTTGAGGATGCCTTGCTTCTTGCATATGAGGTTATATAGACAAGCTATAACTGCATTAGATGAAGAATTTCCTACCACATTTTGTCAAAACTGTTCTTAATCAAATCATTGGACAGCTATATATATATTTGTGAATCTGGCTGGAGCAGATTAAGAAAGCAGAGCTGTTGCTGTTCATTACGAAGTATTAGAAAAAAGTTTGTTCGCTCAGGAGTGCTTTCCATATACAACGTTAGTCGCCCTGAGTGAATTAATTTTTTCTGCTACTTCACCTGTACCAGCAGTAACATGACACTAAATACACAATAATTAGTGGTTCAAAGCACAGATTTTAAAATACTGCAGCGGATGGACCCAAATCAAGCAGTTCTCCAAATCACAATTTACCACTAAAACAGTATCATTAAAAGACTATATCATTTGGAGTGCTCAAATCTTTTATAAATAACACTTACATCCTGAGATCTTTTGGCCCCATTGTACAAGAGTAGCAGATTAAAACTGGAGAACTCTAAAATATGGTTGTGTCCTTGAACTTATTCAAACTCTCTAAATTCAGTATATTTCTGAACTGTTGGATTTTGGTTAAATCTTAAGTTTTCAATTAAATTTCTTTGATTTCCTCTTTTGGATCTGTCTGAAACAGAAAATTAGTCTTTTAATGGGTTATTAGACTTTCTGATCTTTAGCAAAACTGAAAAATGGAGTAATACATAATATCAGTGGAAAAAACAACTTTACAAAACCAAGATACAGTTCAGAACTGTTCTAAAAATGTGCAGCATTTTTTTGTTGTTCTTTGTTTGTTTGTTTTCAAAGAGAAAAGTAAAAGGGAAAAATGGTTTCTGGAAACTTGCTGTCCAAGAGCTACTTTCCAAAAGCAACTCTTTTCAGCCTCTAAATAATTTTGCTATTGAGTTAAATAACATTCCATTATGAAAACCTCTTAATTTCAAGCAAGCTGGACCCTCCAATTTCTTTTATTACTTCTTGTTTTCCAGTATCTGGGAATATTTGTGTTTCCGCTGTGTCATTTTTGCCCATGTAAAGCCAATCTGTGCAGGATTGCACAAGCAGCCTTATCAGCATGATGTACATTAGTTTACAAGATCCTTCACTGGATATAAATCCTAGAACTAAACATACCTTACTCCTGGTTATATTCCTCAAGTAGGTTTTACTCCTTTTATTAATCCTGTAGCCTACATGGTTTATGCAGCACCCACCGCCAGGCCTGGTGGGCAGAGAGCACTAGTGCATCCTGACCAGCACCACCTGAGCCCTCACAACCCACAGCCCACGGCACCATTTAAACTGGGCCTTGAGACCCTTTTCCTTCCTGAGCTCTGTCTTATCTCAGTCTGCCTTCTCCCTGCTTCTAGCAGGGTTGCTGTGTGGCCTGGCTCTGTTCTCTCAAGATTTTGCCTATGGACCCTTTGGTACAGTAGGAAGTAAGAAAAGGAGTACTTCGTGGGTTTTTCTTTTGCTGCCTCCCCCTTCGTGGCTCCATTTTGTAGCTCGGGTTCCTCTATCTTTCCTCTCAGAACAGAGCTAAAGTTGCCTGCTGTTTACTTACAAAACAAAGGCTGAAACAGGGTGCTGGCCCTTGAGGCTCTCTAGTATGGCACTGGGTCAGTCTGGTGCAGGGTGGGCCTGTGCCTTGTGGGCTCATCTGTGGTGGCTGTGTAAGAGCTGGTGGCTTCCACAGGGCCTGTAGGCACCTTCCCTCCCCTTAAGCATCCTGACAGCCTGAAATTGCTTTTTGGGAAGGAATCTTGGGTAAAAGCACTTGGGGCAGATGTGCTCTGGTTTCAAAGCTTTAGGTGAAAAGAAAAATACTGACATTTATGTGTACTGAGCCTGCCTTGTGGTGGTGTGCTGCAAGGATTCCATAAGGCTGCTAGTCTCGCACTGTCCGATGCAACACACTGTAATGCTAATGGGCAGCAGAACCCTGGTAAGAAAAACTAATTAAGCGCCTCTTTTTACTTCCAACTTGCATCCATATGCTATGATCCCAGTTGTGGAAACATTTATGCATGTCTTTAACTTCCTTATCCTGTGTGACACCACTGAAATGTATTTAAATGGAATTATTTGCAGTACCGGACTTAACTGGAGGCATAAACCAATAAAATCAGAGTTTAGTGTATAATTTATACCAACTCTGTTTCCTTCTAAAAGTCTTTAAAGATTTTCAGGTGTGTTAGTAGAGTACTAGTGAAATATCCCTATAGATGTTGAAGTTTGCCTTGTTTGTTGTCAGTTGCTTATATTTGCCTAGGAACTAATATTAGAACGAATGGAAGCAGTTGGATTAATGGTCAAGAGTACAAATGGTCAAAGGATGAAACTATAATCTGAAAACTTTGCAAATATGTCACTGCCATATAGGAAATACATTCAGCACATATGTTATTCATTTGCTGACTGGCATGGAATGAAAAGGCCTACTTTTGGTATTTCAGGTTACAGCAGATGTTATTTCTTCTTTGCTTCCAAATTATGATACTTAATATTCAGCCCACTTTAAAGTAGCTATATCAGAGACAAAGATAGCAATAAAGCATGCCCAGATTTTGGGGTTTACTGCCAATGTACAAGTACAAAGTACTAGGGTTTTCAGTTGTGTCTGAGCCATGAAGAGGATAAGCAAGAACCAATCTGGACAGCTTTTAGAAAGCAGTGGAAAAAAAGTTGTTTCAAACTCAAGCCAATATTTCTAGGGTTTTTTTTTTTGATCCCGATTTCCTTGCTCATGAGTGCAAGTGGTTTCATGTTTCTTCCCTTTAGGTAAAAGCATCCAGGCAACCCAAAGCCTGAAGAGGAAAGGGAAGCAGAGTCCAACAATGACTTCACAACAATGCTAACAGCATTTAAAACCCAGTTTCACCCTCCACACACAATTCCATGTGGTCACCTCAGTAGGATAATAGTTTGCTCAGAACATAAGTCCCCTTGTGTGGTGACTGTCAATTGACTCTGACTGTAAAATGCAGTGAGAGCAAACACAGTGGTGGGAACACATGCCAGTAGCCGCATCACTGCTCTCCTGCTTGGTGCTGATGCTGACATGTGTCAGAACGGAGGCTGCTGCTTCCTCTCTGGCTAATAGGAGAGTATGTCTTAGGGTGGTTCCTCACCTGTAGTGCTAATGGCAGTCCTGTTCAGAGAGGTTTCTTTTCACATCCTCTAGAAAGCTGTTGTTATTCTCCCTCCTGAGTAGCACTGTCTATAACTGACCAGTAACTGATGTCAGAAGGCAGAATACTGGTATGGGCATATACAATATCAATTTGTAGTATTCAAGATGTATTTCATTCAAGTATTTCAGATGAAATTCAGAATGTGTGCTCTGAATGCTCTTCAGAATTAGGTCTGACCCAAATGCAAGGTAAAAATCTATTATTTACTATCAAAATGGAGAATAGCAATAGGAGACTGAACAGGTAACTATCTGTGCCTTCCCCAGAAGGAAGTGCTATATGCTGTACATTTAAACTCACTCAAAAGTATGTAATGAACTAAAGAGTTCGCAGGCTCAGCTCCTTAGAAGATAATGCTGCCAAGTGTGCAAATTCCTTTGTGGTGAATGTCAGCTAACTGACCTTACACATACCAGTGCTGCTCCCGTCTTTAATCAAGTTAGGCAGCAATTACACTTGAGCAACTTTCAAGACAAGCAGACCTATAGACTTCAAACTGCAGAGTCTGTGGTCCTCATTCATGTGCCCTGATTTTGCACTACATCTTGTTTGAAAGGGAAATAGGATTATAGGTGTTTACCGCTACATGCATAGAACAAATTATTGGAATTAATCAACATTATTTGCAGCAATCCTCAATTTCAGCAGCCTCTTGAATGTTAACAGGTGTTAACCAGGTGTCTGTGTATTGGTTTTAAGAGCAAGGAGTGGTGGCAGTACTCCCACTGACCCTGGAGAACCTTTCCCTCCATGTAGATATTTCCGTGCTAGTGCTGCAGTACGTGTATTATCATTAATGTGGCATTAGTGAAAGTGAAATCCAGTATACAGTACTGGGAAATAGGTAATGCTTATAATGATGACAAATGTAACACATACATAAAATTATTAGCCTATTTTATGGTTTGTTCCCTGTGTTTTCTGGTAGACTTACTTACATGACTGAAATAGTTACTAAGTAGTCTCCATGGTAAATAAGGGTGGTAGGCTGGTACACAGGTATGGAATAAATTCTAACCACCTATCTAATAGCATCTTTTTTTCTCAGAGGTGTTCTGCTGCAGGTCTGAAACTTAGAATCATAGAATCATAGAACAGTTTGGGTTGGAAGGAACCTTCAGAGGTCATCTAGTCAGCTTCAACTGTATCAAGTTGCCCAGAACCACATCCATCCTGGCCTTGAATGTCTCCAGGGATGGTGCATCCACCACCTCTCTATGTCCTTACTGGGTTTTGGGTTCAGATCTTGATCTTCTGAAGAATGTCATATATTTATGGCACTGTAAAGCAACTAATGAATAGTATTAGCTGTGTTGCTAACACTCCAGCAACACTCTTCAGGCATTGCTTGCAAGATGAAGATAACCAACAGAAACACTTTTCTTATTTTTTTGTCTGTAATTGTATTACTTCAGGGAAGCTTTGTCCAAATACACACTGAAATTGTGAATCGGATCAAAGTCTGTGGTCTAATTAAACCCATTCCACTCAAAAAATTCAATCTCTTTTCTGAAAGCTACTTTATGTGTATATACATGTACATATGTATATAATGAGTTTGCTTGTATGTGCTAATGTCATCTGTTTCCCATTATCTATCCTTTGAGATCTATATATAAGGAAACATTAAGTGAAACATTTTTATTAGATACTTTTAAACTACATGAGAAAACTGAGAAAGTATTCAACAAGTAGGGCAGTAGGTTAAGTGAACTAGCTGTACCCAAGGCAGCAATTGCATCCTAGATCGTATGTTGTGACAATGAGGCTGCTCCACTTCAGATTTATCAAGCAAAGACTGCATCCAGCTGTTTGACTTCATAGTCAGAGGAGATGATTCACTCCAGAGCCTAAACGTTGGGCCCTGTGACTTTTGACTGTTCTCTCGGAAGGTTCGCTTTCCCGAGAAGTCTTCCTGAAGACGATGTCAATCACTATGTGTACAAAATGACTATAAGTATGTGCCGGTATTCTTACAAAAATGCTACTGCATGGCTGGAATTCAAATAATAGTGTTGGCATTGTATGCTGCAAGGGCTGCTAAAGCAATTTTTCATCCTAAACCTACAGTGAGTCTTAATGTTGCTCACATTCCTATGTACTTGCTTAATGATGCGGGTGTTTCGAGCAGCCACAAAGGCTTCATGCTTCTTATGGATGTTTCACAGTCCTACAAATGTGGTGAGATGCAAATTTTCCTGTGTCTAGTAGGAGGATTTCTCATTTAAATTACCAGTAGGATTTTTTTGATGTAGCAAAAATACTGTAGCTTTTTGAACCCTAATTTTCAGAAATATTTATCTGCAACAACATGGTTACAAGTAAGAATTATAATTTTTAAAAACTTTTTAGAATAGTAAAACTGCTTTAACTAGCACCCTGGCAAGTAAGCTACTGCTCCCAGTGGTTTTGTACTTTATACATCCTCATCTAAAATATGGCCAAAGGCCTTTCTTTTTAATGAAACAAATTGTGTTTGGAACTAATTTCTACCTGATTAGTATCTCCAGAGTTCTCCATTCAGTCAATGGTTACCTATGAGTAAGTATTGGTAATGCCATGTATTTTCTTTCCAAAGAGCAAGGCTTTCTCTGTTCTGTTTTGGTCCAGCTGTACGCACCAAACAGCAATACCAAAATAATTACCCACTTAAATGATTTAGGGTTGAATTAATTCTATTTCAAAGGGTCTCATAGTGTAAAGTACCAGATAGATTTCTGTGAGACTGAAAGCTACTCAAAACTGTTTTTTTTTTCTTTGCTTTTTTTTTTTTTTTCTAAGCAAGATAGGATTTTTTTTTTTCCAACTAATATCTGGTCAGCATTCTATTAAAAAAATTGCTTTATGATTTGAAGTCTTTCTTGGGGATCAAGATAAGAGAGTGTCTGTCTTCTGTTTTATATGAAAATTTGATAGGGAATTTGAGTTTAGAGGAAAATAGAGCCTCACTGTCTGTTAGTCTTCAGGCAGTAGCACAATACTGCTGCTAATTGTGGTGGCATAGGAAGGCTTTAATAGCAGTCATTTCTCGTAACTGAAGGACTACATCTGAGCACACTACTACCCTTCATTAGCACCTTTTTAATCATTTCAGTGCCTGCAGATCAGCATATTTTGCATTGCTCTATTAAAAATGATGGACACAAATTGAAGACAATGATCTGCAGCTTTATAAAAGAATAAACCAGTTTCATTTCTTTATCAGCTTGCTGTAAATGGGCAGCACAGCACAGCTGACTAGTAGGAAAAAAATTTCTCTCCCATTTCTTCATCCGTGAGAACTAAGGCCTCTCTGCCACTAGAGGGTGAGACAGCTACAAGCCAAATACTGAACTTTAGTCATTCCTGTAGAGAGTACAAATGTAAGTTAACATGCAGATAGGACCTTGGTTATTCACATTTAGGAGAGAAAGATGCATACCATGGACACAGCAAGTACTCATACTCTTAAAGCCAGAGCTGCAAATAAATATGGGAATGACCTGTGGTAATGAGCAATAGTCGAACAAAACTCACTATTTAGACAACAGATTTTTGGGCCTTGGAAAGCATAGTTACAAAAAATAAGTTCTGATCTTTATTCAAGTACTGAATCAAACTGTTCTGCTTCTAGAAAAAATGATTTCTGGCTTAAAATGTCTCCCTTTTAGTAAGAAATCTGAAAAAAAGTTCTAGCTTCCTGCTTGCTTTTGATCTACACCTTCTATACTGAAGAATTTCTTACTCGCTTTCTTGTAGTTCTATGACTTTTCTAGTATTTCTTTCCTTTTATTGCAAGATGGTCTGATGCAGTTGCTATGGTGTATCTTTCAAAACTGTGAATGGTTTTCTGTAGGTTAGTACGGTTGTCCATCTTGCCCTGGTAGAAAGCACTCATTCTTACTAACATGTCCGATGTGTCTTGACTAAACATTTTAGAAATAAGTAATGTTTTGATGCTTGCAGGGTCTCTCAGATTGTTTTCTCTGAAAGAAAGCCTGGGCTTAAACCACGACAATATGCCATTCAATTTATAAAAGCTACTCTTAAATCAGAGATTTAACAAATCAATATATTGTGTATTCAGGAACAATATTTCCTGATCTAAAACAAAAATCAAGTCTCACAGGGTACTGTAACATCAAGTAATTATTTTCTTTTTTGTTCTTACAAAGCCCTCTGAAGAACTCTTTAAGCATGTTTTGACAGTCCCTGCTGTCTTGTTACTCTGTTGTTGCTGCAGGATTCTGAAGGTTCAAATTCAACTTTCATTTTTTCCTGAAGACACACTTTGATGCTGGTTTGTAAAAGATACTACAAAGTCCATGTATGGGGTCAGGAGAAATGAAACTATGTGTCACTAAGCTGTAGTAAAAGAAGAGGTGAAAGAGAAGAAAATATTAACTACCATAGATGGTTCTAATGTATTATCTGGCAGATTTTAGTAACTTATTCAACTTACTTTGAGTGGAAGACAATTTTGGCAAGAATTAGAGTCCATTTTTGAGATTCTGGTCTAGTTGGAAAATGGTAACATTAATCTTTGTACAGGGTATTACAATGTCATGCTACAGAGCTATCAGATTTTTTTTTGGAAGCTTTTTGTGTTTGCCAACAACATTTAAATATTAGGGGAGTTAACTGAGTTTGAAGGTACATGTAGGTTTTCACATCATCTGGCCTGAAAACTTCTCATGGCCAGACTTAGCTTCATGTGCAGATTTCGTTGGCTGTATTCTTAAAGCATAAAAGCAGTTCTTCCTGAATCTTGTTGAAATAAATAGGGTTTAAGAATATATTAAGCTAATATTAAATAGAAACTCACTCTGCTCTTCATGTTTGACTTATGATTCTTGTATAATATTTACATGACTTCAGAAAAGCTATAGAATGTTTTTCCCTTCTTTTAAGAAAAGGTGTTATTAGAGAAATTAATGCTTGCTATTCCTTATTTTTTGAGGATTTTAACTAAAAGGAAAGAAATGATGAAACGATTCCCTTGTGCTGATTTTAAAAATCCCTGGCCCCTTTCTATGGGCTCTTTTCTTTTAGTGTCCTAAATACCATGGAAGTAATAGAGCATTTACATTTGGAGGCAATGATTGCTTTAATAATTTCAGAAGAAGAGATTTTGAACTTTATCAAATAATTTTAACCCTGAAACATATCCAAAACCTTTATTGGTGGTACAAATGAAATCACATGGGATAGTCAGTCAGAACATTGTTTTGCTACTCTGAATACTGCGTAGAAAGCATGAAGTGCTAAAAGCTTTTTTTTTTATTACAACACTAGTATATTAAGCACAGTTTCTTATTCTACATAATCTTCAGCATCTTTCTGCTTAGTGATTTCTATAGGATTTGCAGCTATTCAAACACTTTGCAAGAATACATCTCAAACCATTTTTTTTTTTTGGACAATATAGCTATGTCCGTAGTTATTATAGTTGGGAAAACTGAAAATCTGTCCAGCTTTTATCTCCTCCTGTTCCGGCAACAGTAGTAGATGGTAGCTGCCTACTAGTTTCTAAGGCTCAGAGACAGACTCAATGCCAAACCAAATGACTAAACTTACTATTAAATACAATCACACTCACGGTCAAACTACTGTTAGCAGAAAGGCCCTTTCACTTGAGATGCAAGAGTCATGATTTGATTTTTAAGTGAAAAGATGAGGTAAAAAGCCTGGACCTTGATCAGTTTGTAAGGCATTGCTGCTATCTCTCCCTAGAATGAATATGCCAAAACCTAAAAACTCATCTGCATGACTCCTGAAAACGATGCCTGGGGAGGGTTGGTGCTGTTTAAATTGATTAACAACAGTAAAATTCCTGGAAGTGTTACTTGAAGGATCCATGCAGAAAAGAAGTGAATTCAGTCATGGCTTGGTCTCTTTGCATGATATAATCTGTGTATTTGTGGTCCACTGTTGCACTGCTCACATGTGCCCACTCATACCCAACCAGTCTTGTTACATTGCTGTAACAGAACTCTTTTCATCTGGGGTAGATGATGGAGGGACTTCCAGACTATGGTAGAGGAAACGATCTCCCCAAGCCCAGGCCTGACTCTGAACACTCATCTTCTCACCATGGTATGGTTAGTGGAACCATAAGCTTCTACTTCCTTTAGACTAGTAACTAAATCAAGCTGTTTGTATGTTGTCTTGCGGTGCTTTTGTAGGCTAGCTAAGACACAAAACCGTTTAAGTATCAGTTTTTCTTTTGCTTGATGTCCTCCACTGTGCAGAGCAGTTCCTCAGGCTCTTTTGCAACAGAAGTGCTTGTTGCTTTGGTGCCATTTCACTGCTCTGGGATTTGGGGAACTTCTCTTACCTTGTCTGAGCTCCTTCTCTTCTCTCTGTATGGCTTGGCTGACAGCTTTAGCTGATCTGACATTCTTTCCCACAGAAACATGAATGGGAATGGCAGGTAGCAGCCCAGTGGTTCTCTGTTGCTTATTTTAAATGTGGCCGTCAGATAAAAGATGAACATGCTATTTTGCAAACAGCTTCTCCAGACAGGCTACATAGAACTGAGCAAAGAATGAGAAAACCCCTACCATCCATTTTATGAGATCATGAAATAAAGCTTATTTTATTAAACTTGTATGTTTTGGAGTTTCACAGTATTTTTAGGCCTGAAGAACTAAGTAGTAAACATATGAATTAATCATTCTAACTGTTCTCAACTTTCAAAGTAAATTATTTGTTTTAAAGGTTGAGTATGTCACATAGTAATAGTGTCTAACCAGCAGCTATGAAATATCTAAGGAATCAAGGAGATAGAAAAATCTCAGTAGGCAAATGATAATGAATGGGACAGCAGAATGCAAACAGCAGAAAAGGACAAGGTGTTTCAGGGGAAGAACTCCAAAACCTTAGTATTCACTTTATCATGTGTCCTTGTATTGTGCTGTATCGCCACAAAGATAATGCCTGTCATATAAACTCGGTCTGAAAATTTTAGTCAGGCTTTGACTCATGGAAGTGCCAGAGGAAACAGGTGGCAAAACAATGGATTGAATTCTGACCATGGTTGTACCTGATGAACTTGTAATGGGAAGTGTAAAATTTATTTTTACTCATTTGCTTTTTGTGGTATGACACTAAAGCCCAATGCTTTTTTATTTTCATTCTATTTTATTTTTCCAGCTACATTCAGATCCAGGCAGAAGATTGGTTTAAATAAGTTCATAGCAGGAAAGCTTCTGGAGGAAAACCCTTCTACTATGAATCTGATAAATTTAACTGCTTATTGTAGGAAAGGAATGAATTAAAAAAAAATATATAGTGAACTATATCTGAAATTTCTATTAAAAATACAGCTAATGCTTGAAATACAACCCTTTTATATTGTACACTAAGACACAACAATGTCTTAGTAAAATTTTCTTGAATACTCTTATACATGTGAGAGGCAGGTTTTATACTGCACAGTACCTTGGAGAGCCATCTATTGTATAAGGTGAACTCAAACTTGGAAATGTTACCATTGCAGACTGTCAAGTTTTATTTCCATTTTTTGATCACTTTGGGGGAAAAAAACCCTAAAACTCTTCATTATGTTGTAAGACACTACAATGTAAGTAGAAAGAGTATGTCTACATTACAGACTAAAAGAATAAGTCATACTCTCTTTGACACATAATGTATGTTTAATGTTTGAGGCCCATTGTTACAGAATATATGGAATACTAAAGTATCTGTACCAAGGTTACTGAAGTTCATAATAGCATGCAACGTCACAGTATATTAATATAACTACTTGAAATTATATAATATTGTATACACTATTATGTTGTTTTGAATTAAATAGGTTATATAAAGTATAACCACAATATTTGAGTATTTGAGTTTTTGCTGGAAACAGACTACACCTAATTAGGACATTGTGGCTGAAATGTAATTGCTTACTAATGATATATTGGTGATGCATTTGGATAAGTCTTGTACTCTTATTGCATATGAATGAAGATATAAAACATTTAGGAATATGGATAAGCAGGCTGTAAATACCAGATATACCAGGCATAGTAGAAACATTGAGGATGCACAGAGCTTAGAACAAACTCCCATCTACAGATGAAGCAGTACTTTTCGTGTGTATATTGAGACGATTCTGTGAAACCTCACCTATATGCACTATCTATAGGTGAAATTAGGCTCAGATCTTGCAAAGAAGATGGAATTCTACTGTCAACTATAAATGCTCGCTATTTACTTAAATACCTTCGTCTTAACCCGCAGTTCACTTCCTAATAAAAGGAAGCAATATAAATCCAGTATTCAGTGGCAGTGCTAGGAACTTGCGAAGGTAACAACTGATCCAAAGGTGCTTAAAGCCAGTTCTGGGAGCTGAATGTTCCCATTCCTGTTTAGACATTCAGTGCTGTTACTTGCCTGTACATTTAACTGCAGATGTTTTAATGTTGATTATGGCATAATCCTAAGGAACTACAACATGTTAATATCACTTATGATGTATTTTTTTATTGCATTGTTTTAAAAAAATAATACCCCAAAGTAATGCAGCACTTCCATACCCTTATCTCTTTAAAGGCACTTATTAACAGGTAGCTTGAGCTTGCAATTAATTTAATAAGGAGCAGAACCAGTGAATCCTGTTTTCCTTTGGATTTGTCTCATGACATGCGATGAAGTATAAATGCTGTTCCAGACTTCCGGAGCATTTTTTCTGTTTGGGTTACACTGGTTTCTAATCACAGCTGATGTGCTGTGGCTGCCTTTCCCACCAAAGGGTCATCTACTCATCAACATATTTTTAGAACATTTACATATTAACAAAATTAAAGACTCCTGGGGAATGGATGCAAAAATTACTAGGAGAGGGTATGCAGATGACACAAATCTTGCTTTCTTAGAGAACTTATCCCAGACATTAAAATTCCATTAATTCTTTGTGATTCCGAATGTGTTTTGTAACAACAAGAGATGGTACTAGATTTTTATGCAATTCACCCTTGGAATTTCCAAACAGCTAAGGCTAACTCTTGCCTTTATATGATCTATTTTTCCACAAAAAAGTAATGACTGGTAACTATCTCATGCAGGAATGCCTGTGATTCGGGGGGGGGGAGGGGGGAGGAGGGAGGAAAAGGGACAAAATATTATACAAATGATTTTTTACAGTTTAGAAAAACTTTCAGAAAGATGTATTCAAGCTTCTTGAAGATACGGGCACATACACTGATTTAGTGCTCAAAACTATGTATACGCAGCCGAGCTACAGAATGTAGTTTTTTTTATGCTGCATAGAGATTGAGAATTATAAATAAAAACTATTAGCAGATCATGAGATCTGGGATCAGTAAACTCTTATCCATAACTACTAACAATTATGAAAACCTAAACATAATAAGGATAAAATAGTAACTCAATTAGTTGACTTCATTTTTATCTATGATTCATTGCATTTGGTAACGCTCTTCTACCAAATATGGGCATAATTGAGTTCTGCCTTTTGGAGGAAATGTGAACTGAGACAAATTCATCATTTAAGTAATACTGAATGTTTTGAAGCCGTCAACATCTGGCAATTAAATGTGGCAAAAAATAAAGTTGTTTTTAAGAGCAGAACAATTTCATACAAATGAAAATGGGGATAATTTTGTTTTTTTTTGAAGGGGGACTGCTCTAAATGGTTAGAGAAAGAAAAGCGTCATGGAGATGTTGGTAGGCTTCCCATGTATTGAATCTCTCAAAGGAATGAAGAAGCACAAAGTATTTTATGTAAAATATTAGAAGTGAAATATCTCAGAATAAGAGTATTACTGGCAGCTTCCTGCTGTGGTCTACTGGTATCAAAGTGAATGATATAGATTTCATACCAGATCTTAGAAGAGAATGAAAGAAAGTAAACAAGTCAGTTAGAAATGGTTAATTTAAAAAATAAAGGTAAGGAGCAAACTGATACAGCAAAGAATGTATGAAAACCAAGAAAAGAAATCCTGAGGTAGTTTTAGTGGATCTGCTGTTTGATAACTGGAAATAATGAGTTTGGTTAGGACTGCTTTACTGTGTGAAGTGTCCTGGAATCCTTTTTTGGGAGGTGTAGACAGAGGTCATGAAAGTCATAGTTGAATAGAACAAAATGGGAAGGAATAGTAGTAGAGCAATCACCACTTTTAACTGCTGCAAAGTGTGCCCTGAATCTGTCAGCAGGATTTCTGTTTTTGTTTTTCAGGAAAAAAAGTATAGCAAACCAGATCAAACCTAACATTTTTTGTCTGGGTCCCCATTATTCACTAGAGGAAATGACAAACTCATTTTATGTGATTTATATGGCTAGCCCTTCCTCCTTCTCAATTCTGTTTTATTCATTAATTGCAATTCTCAGTTTTTGTTCCAAGCTTATTAAACTGGATTATCACCTCTTCATTCCAATATTCTCTCCTAGTTGCCTGTAGTTATCACTACCTTTTTATAAGGGTTGATTTCATAACCTTTTGATCTGCTTTAGTACTTCACTACTTGTACTATGTAACGCAACCATAATTATATTTCCTTATGAAGAATTGCAGTTTTGCTTTCAAGCTACTGAAAATTTTTAATCTAAATGGCCTAAACATTCATTGCACTCTATTTACAGCCCATCTTACAAACACTCGTTTAACTGTAGTTAAACACAGGGTATTTTCAAGGTTCAAAATTAGATTTATAAAGGTTTATATGGTGGGGGTGGCTCATGCAGGTTGCAAATAGAAATTTAGGAGGGGGAACATTGAAATGCAGAATCCTAGTTAAAAAAATTTAAACAATTATGCAATTTGGAGCAGTAACAAAAAAAGCAAACAAACCCAAACCAAAAAACCCAATATATGTATAAAGATATTAGGGCAACAGAAGCAAGACTGAGAAACAAAGGTCATGTCCTATTGTGGGTTCAAATGGGACACGTGAATGGATGTTGTCAGCATGGCTCAGATACTTGCTTCTTGGCCATACTGTGATGTAGAAGTTCAGTATAACTGGCAGGGAATGTGACTTCATTAAAGATAAATATCTACTGTGGTTGTTGAGTAATAATATTTCCTTTAAGGTAAACATCCATTTTAACTGAAGTTACTCAGGCACTATAGCTCATGTTTTACTGTTAAATTGTGCTTTAGGCCTTAATAATGTTTTAGACTAAATATTCCCAACATCTTGGAGTAAACCTCCTTTCTCCTTGTCCTTTCCTTTTCTATCCCAAGGCTGCAGATGCCTGTTCTGTGATTTGGCTTTTTTAGGCTGAAAAAAGGACAGTTTAGCATGGTACTGGATGGATCAAAGGTCATAATAAATCAGATGAATGTGATCATTATAGCCACATTTTTCCCACCATATTACTGTGGGATTTACTCACAGTAGAGGAATTAATAATCAGAAATATCTATTTTTAAACTATTTTTTAAATATTTTATTTTAAACTATTAAGTATGAATAGTTTTGGGACTTAAAAAAGTTTTGGGACTTAAAAAAGTCTTGGGACTTAAATTTGGTTTAGAAGATGGGTGTTCATGTTTCAGTATATAATATAATACTGTCATGGTTAAGCCACATCAGGTTGTACACTAAACTTTTGACATAGCAGAACTAAATCCTCATGTCAACACTTGTTAATCATAGAATACAGTTCAAGAAAAATACTAGTGTCATCCATAGAAGACAAAGCAACATTTATTCAAAGAGAAACTATACCAGCAACTCAAAGAAATGGCTTTCAAAATATAATTACACCCAAAGGGAATAGACACGTTCATTGGTACCTTATGCTTTATAAAGCCACGGGAGTTAACCATCAGATAATAAGTGCATTACCTGTCATAGCTTATTGCTTAATTATTATCAGAAAATCATAGAATACCAGGTTGGAAGGCACCTCAAGGATCATCTGGTCTAACTTTTCCTGGCAAAAACATGACCCAGACTAGATAGCTGAACATGCTATCCAGCTGAATCTTAAAGGTGTCCAACACTGGGGAGTCCACCACTTCCCTGAGGAGATTTTCCAATGGCTGATTGTTCTCATCGTGAAAAGTTTTCTCTGGTGTCCAACTGGAATTTGCCCAGGAGTAACTTGTACCCATTACCCCTTGTCTTTTTGATGTGACTCCTTGTAAAAAGGGAGTCTCCATCTCCTTCGTGGACACCCTTTAAATACTGGCATATAGTGATTAGGTGTCCCCTGAGCTTTCTTTTCTCTGAGCTGAACAAACCCAGTTCTCTCTGCCTTTTCTCGTATGGCTTCCCAGTCCTTTGGTCCTCTTTTTGGCTCTTCTCTGGATCCTCCCCAGCCTGTCTGCATCTCTTTTATTTAGCAGGGACCAAAACTGAACACAGTATTCCAGGTGTGGCCTGACAAGCACTGAGTGGAAAAATGACATCTTCATCTCTGTTGGTGATGCCCTTATTGATGCAACTCAGCATCCTGTTGGGTCTCTTTGCTGCAGCTGCACACTGTTTGCTCGTATTTAGCTTGTTGTCCACCAGGACCCCCATGTCCCTTTACACAGAGCTGCTCCACAGCCAGGTAAATCTCAGCCTGTGCTGCACTCCTGGATTGTGTGTTCCCAGGTGCAAGACCTTACACTTGTCCCTGTTGAACTTCATAAGGTTCTTGTCTATTTGATACAAATTGGAAATACATACAAAAAATAGTGGAGTCTTAAGTTCTCTCAAACTTGGGAGAAAAAAATAGATTATACCCTAGTTAAGTATGATGAATATCTGATTCAGGTAAAGAAAGAATAATTTAAAAGAATTAATGCAGTGAGATTTTCTTTAATGAACAAGCTTTTAAGAGCTAAGTACATCCTTACAGCTGTGCACAATCCCCCTCATTTGTTAGAGCTCTATCTTGGTATTATGTCATACCAAGTGAGACCACATTGGCATTTGTTTGGAATGGATATGCATTTCATCTCATAGCCATATGTTTGAGACTGAATTCATGCTCAGGTTCAGCCTACTTTTTCTTATCATTCAGTGTTGAAAAACTAAATGAGCTGCTTCAAATGAGATACGGGAATTTCATGCAGCATTGTTGTATCTGGTAAGAATCTGGGCTAGACATGTTTATACTTGTTTTTCCCTTTGCACTTTGTTGTGCTGCTGGATTTCTTAATGTTCCCTTAGGGTATGTCCTTGTTTCTGATATATCTCCTAAAAATTTGGGTTGTAATAGATCCTTTACTAGTTTATTTTTTTGTCTTAATTTATGCAGTATGTTGGCATTCAGGTTGTGAACAAAAATAAAGGCAGTTTATTTCCTGGATCTACTTTTCTACGGAAAATAATCAAATGAAGGCAAACAAAAAAGGAAAGGCAAATTGTCCTGAAAGAAACAACACCTGAATACTAGTTTTTCATAAGATTAGTGAAAACTTTATAACCAAGAACAGAACAGAAAGCACTCCTATTTATCTTAAGTCTTTAAAAAAGATTTGCCTGGAAGATTTTTTGGAAATAAAAATTAAATTTGGCAGAAGATAGGTAAGGCTCAGCTACCTGCTAAAACTTGTCAACTCTTAATTTTGCATCTGTTGTTGATCATACTGCAGGATGTGATAATATGTTTATGATCACATCACTGCAGTTGAAAAGGCAATGTTAAATTGTCGTGTCTAGTCAAGTAGGGGGCTTGGTCTGTCATGTATATTTGATGACAAACAATCCCACTGAAGCATAGCTGTTGTACTACAGCAGTACCCTTACAGGAATGACTTGTGTTTAGTTTTGTTATTCTTCACTGCCTCAGGCATAAGCATCTATATCGTCAAGACATTTTAAACAAAGTAGAATTACAATTACAGACTTTTAACAAAAGAGTAATTCCGTCTGTAATCCTGGTTTTTTCCTAAGGGTTATCATTTTGCGTTTTGGTTAGCATCTGAAAAAGAGAAGCCCTGCCAATAACTGCCAGGTACTGGTAAATAATTACTCAGTATTCAGGTTAAGTAAAGGTTTTGTGCAATTAGATTTCAAAGTACCATATGATCCACGTTGCTACCCTCAGGTTCCTTCCTTCCTCTTGCATGGTAAAACTTACTGAATTTCATTCAAAATGTGCATTTATGTTCCCCTTGTAAGTATTAGTCCCATTGCCATTACTATAGGTGATGCTACTACACTGCCGTAATGAAACCTGAGAAGGTCCTTAAATGTAAATACCTTCCCAATGCAAATTCAAGATGAAACTTATTTTAATAAAAGGCTTTGAAAGAAAATATTTTTTTTAAATTTTGTACCTTGAAGAAAAAAGTGGTGTGAACAGATTCTAGCTGCAGATGTTAGGCCATTGTTTGTCATTTGCTGTTATTAAGCTATGCATATTCATGATATGCCTCCCAGTGGTTCAATATATGCTCATGCCATTAGTTCCCTAAAGATCTGCCTTGATTCTCTCTTGAGCATTTCACTCCTAATAGCAGGTTTGGAGCTACAAAACTTTATAGTATAAAGATTTATCTGGTGTATAGATTACAATTGCATGTATATATATATCTCATTAATCCATTTTTGGTGGTGAGGAAATATTTGTCAGATCTGCAGCTGTATTTTTTAATTATTTCCGAGATTTTTCATACTGTTCAATGAAGAAGGTTTTACCCATTTAAAACCAAGAACCACCTGATTAGGAAAAAATACATAGCTGAACTGCTGAGCAGACGAATTAACACGGTTAAATACTCTTTTGGAGAGTCACCAGAAATGCTTCAGCATTTTCCAAGATTTTGTTTCTTAGCTTGCTAGCAAATCAGCCATCTCAAGGAGGCATGTGGAGTTAATTATTTTGTAATCATTAATTTTTTAGTGTGAAAATGTTCATGTAGAAGTCACTTTTGGAAAGTGAGAACTGTACAAATAAGAATGGTGATTGCTCCCCTTGGCTTGAACTGATGACAATTCTTGAGTTAGAGTTGATAAAATATTTGAATGATAATTGCCCTGAATTCACTGTCATAGGATATAAGTGCAAGTAAAGAAAGGTACACCTTTGCAAACCACTCAGCTAAGCGCAACTCCAAAGCCTGATGGTCACCTGCGTATTACTTGTTTGCTGTTTTCTTCCTCAGAGATGCTTCCAGGAAAAGGCAGTCAAATATTAGCATGCAAATGCAGTAAGATACAGAACTTACTTTCTGGTAATGCCATTTATGCAGATTTTCACCCTGTCTGCAGTCTTCTCCTGTCCTGGGGCTCCAAGGAAATGTCTCAGATTTGTTACCCGCCAACTGTCACTTGCTTTTGGATGTGGGGTACTTTGTCCTAGCGGTTCTGTACTCATCTTGGAGCTGAATGCAGTCTTTCTCCCCTTTTACCTTCCCATCCTTGCTTTGGATCCTGTGGCACCTAACCCAAGAGCTCTGATTTCCCAGTCTTCTGGGAAAGCCCTTCACTTTCTCTCCTTTGTGGAAAAAATGATTCAACAGCTGCACTGGAAAGATTTGAGGATGTGCTCTGCAAGACCTTGGTTTCCTCCCAGGACATTTCCCCCTTCACACCACAAGGCCTGAGCAGGCAATTATCCAGCTATACTTTTCTGCCCCTCTCCTGACAGCCTAGAGATGCTCTAACTTCCCATGGACCTGTTTGTGGGGAAATGAAATGTCTGATGTGGTGCAGGCCAGGCTCAGTCAATTGTTGGAGTCTTGAGAGCATGTGTGTTTAAAAGTGAGTGTGACTATTTCAGAGTAAAATATGAAAAGTCTACTTTGCGGTCTTTTAAAAATATTTCTGGCACAGCAAAACAAGTAAGATGGGAGACAGGCTTTTTGTATGGGATTACTTGGTGCTAGTGCAGCATTTTCTCCTTGCCAAGTTTTTGGTTAAGTTTGAAAGCGTATTTCCTCGAGTATGATGAGGCCAGACACTCTTTAAATAGAAAATAAATTTTATTGCCATCTGCAGAGCAATCTGATGAATTAAATAAGGAGTGACAAAAATCTTCTGTTGGCCCTTTTTGAATAAGCAGGTTCATATGGGTTTTATAAATCCAGAACTGGATTTTTAAATATGCTTCCCTCAAAATTTATCACAAAATAGTTTCTTACAGGGTGACACTCTTGGTCAGATTATATATTCCTTTCTGATCTTCTGTCCTAATTTGAGAGATATATATACACACATAAGGTATTTTAAATAAGATTTTAAAAACAGCAATGTGACCTCATTGACAGCAGAAGTCCTGATCTGCCAGTTTTCTGTCCCATGTCAATTATGGTGAATGGTGGTATTAATATCAGCATATAGTGGCTCATTTTAATCACATATTATGTGAACATCTACAATAAGTATGCAGTAGCAAACATATGAATCTAAACCCTAAAGCTTACTTACTGGCCTAAATTGCACTATCAGAAGTGATGGGAAGATAGTAGCAAAGTATCAGGAAACCAGACTGGTCTAGGCTAAGGCTCTGCCAGCACCGTGAAGAGATGTGCTCAGTCTGCTCAGCTGTGGTCTACTGCATGGTTGTGGGCAAGCTATTTAGCCTGTCCAGTTAGTTGTCTATAAAATGGGAGAGGAGACATCAGTTTTGTCTTTAGTCTGAACAAAATGACTTTTCTAATGCATGTACAATAAGTACACAGCACAATGAAGTCTTTTTGAGACATATTATAAAATGAATGATAAAATTATTCTGCTCTGTTGCTATGAGATTTAAAACCTATATATCTGTACTAGTAATTTATTTTGAACAGTTTGAGACACTTCAGGTGTTGGCATTCATATACCAGCAATCAAATACAGCAAAAAAATCACACTTTATCACCAGACATCCTGTATCTTACTCAGCTTTAACAAGTAACTTCATGAATTTATAACAAGAGTTTAGGTACACCAGCAGCTATAAACATCTGTTTAAACATGTTAGGGATTATTAGGGCAGTACCTCAGCCTTGTTAACTTGAAGTGTGAGCCAGGTTTGCAGTCCAAAGCAAGCATAAGAAATGTGATGTAGCAAAAAGAAGTGAAAAACCTTGTTTTTGCAGAGTGAAGACTAATTGGACATATACAATAAGTACACACCAGCCTTTAAACTTTCATTCAAATCTAGTCCAGCCGTAAAACCACAGCTGTTCAAGCTAACAAAGCATTATGGGTCTAGTCCTGCAAATGAGCACATGAATATTAGAAATTAAAACCTGCAGTAAAAGTCTTAAGACACAGTTTGTCACACCTGTATACAGCCAGATCCCACACGCCAAGATCAGAGTTGGACTTTGGTGCTCATTATAAATGCTCTCCAAAATTTTAATCAATGATGTATGATCAAACAACAATTAGTCTCAAACTGGTTCTCAAACTTCCAGTATAATGCTGGAGGATTAGGGAAACTGAGACACAGCCAGTGAGAATTTTTCTCATGCAGAAAGGTACCCATAAGCGTTTGTTCATTCTTTTTAGAAAAAATGGGGATAACATATATCTGTTTCATCTTAGCTCTTCTCCAGTACACTTTTATGCCTTAAGCATTATTGAGATATTTTGCCAAAGCTTCTACTTCATGCAAGGAAAATCTCATGACTGGTTGTGGTACCCTTCTGAAAGTGGTTAGTGTCCTTGCTTTGAATCTTGTTCTGCCTGGCCTTTTGATTTTGTGCTTTCTAAACTCTTTCCATTAACCAGGAACTATGTTCTTCAAGAATTGCTGCTGTGCAAGTGACATGCAGATCGATCTTCTCACTCTTTCATCCTCACACCTGTTTCCCTCCACCCAAACTAAAGCTTTAGCTATTCCAACATAATCTTACGATGGCTGGATTTTAGTTCATATGTAAAATCGCTAAAACAATGCCCTTAGTGTTTTCACCATGTTATTCCTTTCCTCCTTTTTAATCATTGTAAGCAAAATTAATCTCTCATTTATGAAGTAATAATTTTAACAGCATTTCTTTGTGATCTCCAACACCTCAGTGACAGTTAAGTAAGTCTTGTGTATTTTTTAATAACTAATTGAGATTTCTCTATTTTTATTAATTCACACAACTGGAACGTAAAATTAAGTTGCTTAATTATGTCAATATTCTTTCAGTTCTTTCCTGCTTACGTCTGCTCAATGTGCTGTTAAATGTTTTTCATTCTAACTTGTTCTATGGCTTAATTCTTTAAATCCATCTAACCTAATATTTTTCCCTCACACCATATGCAATAACTGTAACTTTCACATTTCACCACTGATCAATATTTGGGTAGTTCTCAATTTCAAATGAGATAATGAAATTAATTTCTATGAAAAAAGCAGCATGCCAATTACAGCCTAATGTATATAAATAAATATACATACTTTCATGTTTTAGTAGGTCGTTATTCAAAGTAATGCTTTAGGGAATATAGGTGTTTCTCTGCACTGTAGTCTTCAAACAGGATGGGTAGAATTATATTTAGTGTAGATGAGACAAAAAAAAAAAAAAATAGGTGTGAGGATGGATTATTAGAATACCTTGCAGGGAAAAGCTGTTTGATTTTAAGAAATTGAAGGAAAATGGTACAAGCAAGTATTTCATACTTCTTAGTGTGTGTATATCATGATGATGGAGCGCAACAACCAGACACTTAAAAGTGCTAGAAATCTACCATCTGCCTCTTGAAGTGTCAGGGGAAGGAAAAAAGACAAATCACTCACAGAAATACGCTTAAGTAGTTTGCCAAGAGGCAAATTTTGCTGCAGAGTTCTTAAATGATTCAGTGTATCCTCTGGTTTGAGCAAATTATCTTATTCCTGTGTCAAGTTATCTATTCAATTTCTTAAATACATCCTTTTTCTTGTTAGGAAAGCACCATCAAAATCCCCCTTCCTTAAGTGCTGGAAGGATGAACGGCTTGCAGAATTGTCTGTTTTATACCTACATAGACTGGGAGGAGTATTTGAAAAGACCAGTATTGAGAAGACTTTTAGCAGTAATTGACACTTAAAAGATTAAATTAGTCAATATAGAAACTGTCCTGGACTATAATTCTTCATCATAGACTTCTATTTATGCCTTTTTGCTGGATAGCGTTTTGGAAGAATGTAAGGCAGGTAGTGAAAACTGTATCATTTGACAGTGATTTGGTGGAAGATGTGTAGAAGCTGTTGAAGGGTCTAAATCTTACCAGCCTGAGTCTGCATATTCTTCACTGCACTCTTGAATGGGCTAATTTTCCACTAAAGAAAGAGTGGTTTGCCTTTCTTATTTCTGTTGAAATATTAATATTCACACTTGAAAACAAAGTCAGACTTTTTCTGATGTTGCTAATGGCATTGCTACAGAGAATGTTCACATCTCCCAAAATAGTGGCTCCAGCTGCATGGTTTTTCTAGCTGGAGTCGGTATCACAGATATATGATATATATCAGGTATGATAAATATATTACAGCTGTGGGAGAATGTAACCAATATTTCTCAAATAGACTGACCAGCATATCTGAACTGTGAGATATGACAAAAATAAAAATCTAGGTAAAACTGTGCTTTCAATTCTTGAAATGTGCATATGTGGGAAAAAGGAATCCCTCACCCAGCCCAGCAACAACATAAAATCACACCATATCCTGGGTGTAACCAATGATTTTATAAATGAAAATGAATTACCTCCTAGGAGGGGTTGATTACCTTCCCTGATCTTCAGGAAAAAAAAATTACAACAGTAAGGTTGATCAGACATAACAACATCTCCAGAAATTTGTTAGGAAACAGATGTTATCCGGTGCAAATCTCATTCACCTTCAAGAACTAAAAATAGCACTGAATCTTACAAATTATTAAAGTTATTCTAATACAGCCTTCAGAAATCTGACAGTGTGGTTACTCTCTACATAGTAGTGGCATTGGGCCAGAAAATGCAGACATAAGGATGTGAATTGTATTTCAGCATGAGAAGAATGAAGTCTTGTCATTTTCTTAATTTAGTAGTGGGATGCTAAGAACCCCTCCCTGTCGATACCATGCCTGAACAATGAGATTTGCGCCCATAAATTCAAGGTAAAAGATAAGTTTGGCTCTCTTAGAAAAACAAAGCAAAAAAAATGTAGTTAAACATTATTCAAAGAAGATATTAAAAGCAAACAGGAAAATGACAAAACCAGTGCTGCTTAGAGTGATGCATTTGACAATTCTGAATCTCACACATTGAGTTAATGTTTGAGGTTTTTTTTCCTTAGCACTTAAATCACTTCTTGCTTTGTTTTGAAATTAAATAATCCAAGCATGTTTAAAAATTAAATGACAGTTGTTTTTTTTTTTTATAGTGAAATTTAAATTCAAGAAAGCAACGACAAGTGTTCTAGTACAAAAATAACACACCTAATTTCAACACCTGAAGTCAGTGTAATGTCTAATGTACAAATTATAAGGTGTATGGTAGAACAATTCCTTTTTTTTTATTCTTTGGGTCATAGTGATACAAAGTTTTGTAAAATTGTTAAAATATGAAACTGAAACCCCCACTATAGATACTAAATTTCAACAAGAATAGCACACAGTTTTTCAGTATTAGTCAGCAATTTTAGCAAAGTGTTGAATCCTATCAATCCTAATTCATTACTGAAAGTGGCAAATCCTGCCTTCTGACAACCCGGCATGCATGTTCAGGCACCAGCCAGCATACTCGAACAATCATTTTTGTGCCCTTAGGCTCCATCCTTCCTCAAATCTCTCCTTTACTGTGATATCTACAATAAATTTGCCAGTTACGAGTCTGCTGATACAGTGATATCACACACTATCTTCTGGATCAATAACCTGTACTTTTTCTTCCAAGCATCTCTATCTCTTTTTTTTTAATTTAGAGGCAAGGACTAGTTCTGTTTTGTACAGTCCCTTGCACAATGGTCCACAGCAAGTACTTGTAGTTGCTATGGTAACATAATAGCTATTGAAGAATACTGCGGTCTAAAAAGCATGATTTAGGAAACATGTCCTAACAATATAATGTAGGTTTCCTTTCTTAGCGAGCACTCTTCTGGTTTTCATTTCTGCTAGCCACTGACCTGCTTACGTAGTAATCATGAATCTATCCTTGATTCCAAATAGGATAGCACAGATTGGTGCTGACTGGGTGAATTAAGAGTGAATTAAGAGTGAATTCATGAAAAATAAGGAAAGCAAGACTTTCCTGGAAGCATGTGTCTTGGTACCGAACCTGTTGAAATGGACTGAAGTAGCTGGTGAGTGAATGGAGTGATAAGTTGTTAAATGGAGTGTTAAGTTGTTAAAGAAATCCTGAGTTCTTTAATTCTCATGTTAAGTAAAGGATGGGGAGAAAGAAGAGACTTGTACAGAAGAAACCAGAGCCATGGTGAAGCAAGGAAGGAACAAATGTAGGAATTTCCTTTTTGTATCAACAAATGTGCATTTTATTTTCTTTGCTTTTATCATACATGGGAGTTCCTCTCTGCCCCCTTCCCCTCATATCTTATTTGCTTATTTCACACTTTGCTCTGTCCTGCTCAGGAAGTCAGTTTCAGTGTTCGCAAATGAGTTTTATATGTTGTTGTCTACCTTCCTGATTTCTGCCTTTGTACAGTTAAACTACTCAGAATATTGTCATTGTCAAATTCAGAATATATTCCTTTATGCTATGGTGCTAGGAGGAAGATACTTCACAGAGAAGACTTTAAAATGAATATAATGAGGAAGATAAAGAGGAAAATATGGTACATATTTACATTGCAACTCCAACAACAACAAAAAAATTGAAAACAAAACAAAACATGTTTGCAATGTGTCACCCTAAAGGATATCTTTAAGTTGAAATATTAAAAGCATTCTCAGTAACAGCAGACTATGCCAGTTGAAAACAAAGCCAAAATTTGTCATAACTCAACAGCACAGAGCAGCGTATTCAAAGCAATTCCACACTATTCAAATGTGTTCCAAACATGCGGTCTGCTTTTGTTGTTTCTTTTTTCCTCTAACTTCACCCCTTTTTCTTTCTCCTCTGTTTTCTAAACCCCTCACATTGTCTGGATTCTGATATATGATGTTGATATATCTGAAGCATGCTTGGTCAGGGGTAAGTTAAAAATGCTCTGTCTATTCTTCATCTATTTCTTTTATGATTAAAATTTACTTCCCTCTCTATGGAAGGCTTGGGATTTAATCAAACAGTTGGATAAATAAATATACACTACTAGGTAGGAAAGATTCCTTAAAAAGATGGTTTAAAAATTGTAATTTAAAAGATGCTTCATAGCTATAATTTGTTTGCATTATAATACCTAGAAATGCAAACAAATTAATTAATAAAAAATTAGGGCCCTTACTGTATTAAACAGTTTATGAATGCATAGAATTAAAACTTGGAATGCTTAGAGCTTGGAGTTTTACTGTTGACTGCAACACATCAAGGATTTCACCTGTGACAAAAAATATTCCCTGCCCTAAAACCCCTTACAGTCTTAATGAGCAAGACAGATTCACAGGGGGATGGAAGGCAGGCAAAATGGTTCATGGTTATGAAGCAGATCAGCTACAGAGCAGAGAACAGGTCCTTCTGTCTCCTGTCACAGCACAGTGCCCTGGGCATGCTGCCTCAACACGTAATTAACTACTAAATCTTTCCAGCACCCTTTGAGAAACTGGGTAAATGAGCCTGCATTAAAGTTTGCTGATTCCAATGCTGATTCAGCTTGCTTAAGCCTTGCTTGAATATCTCCTTGATGTATCCCAGCCTGCCTGTATTCTTCCTTCTGGGAATCTGTGGGGAGTTGCCTTCACTTTAAAAATGGCTTTTGGAAGGAAGGCTTGATTTGGACCAAGGGTGGTATAATGTTCCCTTCCTAGAGAAAGGCATAGGAGCAGAGAAAGGTGTTGTGTTACCTGGGAGTGTGGGCAGTGCTGTTGATTAATTGGTGGTGAAGAGTGTGCAAAGGCTTGTTGGGATCTAGGAAGACAGGACTAATCATTACTCCACGGAGACTGTCATGGGCAGTGAGATCTGTTGCAAGCTTCTATTGGACCATTCATCCAGGCATCCCAGAGCAGGAGAAATGCCAAGGAAGAATCTAAAGATGGATCCTAAGTGCTTCCAAGCTTGTTTTTACTGCACAGAAACCTATGAAAGTTACCATAAGAAACTGCTTTTGGAATTGATATCCTTTTCCTTTTCTTTACAGAATTCTCAGATTTATGGTCTTGGCAACCAATACATATATTATAGGAGACTTTTGCCTTGAAGTTATTTTCATGTTAAAAGTGCAAATACAAGAGACCGCAAATGAAACTGGAAGAAAATGGGCCAAATTAATATTTGGTGTCACTGTGCTAGCTTCAGTCTGGGCTAGAATACGTTTTAGTCTCTTCAATCTCGTTGGAAATACCCAGTTATTATATGAAGCGACTGCTATGGTAGACCTATTAAACGAACCTTTTTCAGACTTACTGGAGTGCTGACAGAGATGTAAGAATGGATTTTACAGGAAGTAAAAATCAAAATTGCTTAAAATTTTAGGTATAACATCCCTAACGATAGCTTTGAGGCAGGTAAACTTGGGCCTTGAATTTCAGGATTTTGTCCTCGAAAGTTTAAAACTCAGGAACCAGCTTTAAGGTTTCATTTGTTCTTTTTTTTGGTAGTATGAACCTCTTTCTTTCTATTGCTATCAGTTTCTGCCTTATTGCTGATTTCTTTACTATCATTTAGATATGTAACTGCTTGTAATTTTAGAAACATTTGAGCAATACACTTATGATGTACTCTGGCTAATCCTACTTCTCTCTCCCACCTTCTAGGAGATGAAGTTCAGCAACATGGTTATGACCTACTTGCAGATGTCTGTCAGTGGCAGCTTGAGATCAGATGGATGGGATATTTTCACTTGGGACAAGAGGATATCTGAACTCCAGAAATCTTGCAAGATAGTCCATTAACCATGCATGTTTCTGCAGAATTTGGGCTGGGACACTCTATAAGGCTATGCTGAATTAAAACATTGTGAAGTTTTGGTCCTGAAAGTGTCTGTGCCTGCTCTTGGCAAAGTAATTTGACTTTAGTTTTCTTCTTTCTTTGTGAGAGATGCTGCTTGAATTATCTATTTCCTGTTGGCTAAGAAGATGGCTGTGGACAAGTACTGTAGCTCAGCTGACGCAAAGTGACTAAACTGTGGAAATCTGATCCTGGGTCTCTTTTTAACCTTCCTTAATATAACATTTTCTTGATCTAGTCTCATTAACCCCCAATTTTTATATGATTTCAGCTGAACTTTTGCACTAACTTAAATATTTTTAATTTCTTAAAAAACCCAAAACCTTGCCTGGTTAAAGTATCTTTACCCCGCTGTAGAACTACAGACTTGCTGCTGTATACTATGGAACGTAATTTTATACCTGCATCCATTTAAGTGCCCAAAATATCTCAGATGTTGTACAACTTAAAAGTAGTAAAATATAGTGGGATATTGGAGCCATATATACATATATACAGATATATCGTATCTGGGAAATACAGCACAGAAGTACTATGATGCAATACATTATTTGGAGGCAAAAATTAATCTACACAAAATGAAAGCTCAGTAGCTTGATTGACAATCATTGCTGATTGCTTTTGGGAACTAGACTGCTGATTTAAGCCACTGTCCAATTTCACTCAATGAAATTAAATTTTTCTGTAGAAACTGAACTCTTATTTCTTTGATTACTATATTCTTGATTTTACTACAGTGCTTAAAACACTGTATGGATAAATGATATCCAGAAACAATATGCTGGATTAACTGCTAGCAATATAACATTCAACTTACAATTCAGAATCATTTAATGTATATGAAGGTTAGTACAATATTATGATTGTCAACAGTGACATTAATTTCAATATTTGATTGCTGCTGAATTGTAGATATTCAAATGGAAACATATGTTCAGATCCTTTTCTGTGATATAAAGGCAATATATGAAGCAAATTCTAACTAATTTCCTAACACAGAGTAATGTGTCTCTATACTTGAGTGATCTCTATACATAGATTGATCCACCGTAGGTAGTCTGAAACAACATCCTGTAGAAAAGCTCTCAGCAATAAGAAGGCACAAGAATGCTGTTTTCCTAACATTTGGCCTGAGATGCTTAAGGGTTGGTATGCAAAATGAGAACAGAAACAGAGAAAACTGAATGAAATTTAGTCTTGCTCAGATTCAGTAAGAAGATAGGTGGTATACAATTCATATCTCCTGCATAAATCCTCAAAAAGTGATAAACTGAAATGTCAGATATAATTACACTTTATATAAACTTTCATACAAGATTTAATTACCATATTTTGTGCATGCTCATGTACTGTGCTGGAAATCCGTAGGCTATTTTATCTGTTGGCTTGATCTATAAGAATGATATAAACAAGTTGTTTTATTCTTTTTAAAGCCTTACTGCTAGTGTTAGAATTTGCTTCACGTTCCTTAACTCTTCTACATGCTTGAAAAAAGCGAACCAAGCTTCTTTGATTTAACAATGACATATTAGAAACTGAAACATGTGAAACATACTGGTGTTTTGCAAAAATAATTCTCCTGAAAGTTACTCTGTGCTTATGCTGTCGTCAGTGCTAGGATTTTATACTTTCTTTTTTGTCTATGCAAATTCTACAGTGAGGTTTTATTTTCTTTCTTCTGTGCATTTTGCACTCATTTTCATATATCTGTCATCAGAGCATTAAAAAATCATAAAAAAGCTTGGTGTTGTAAAAAGCCTGACAGCACATTTTCAGCTTGCTTTATTTTTTTTCTTGTTCAATTTACAATCAATGTTTGGAAACATCAAAGCCTGTAGAAGAAGGTTCTTTTTTTCTTTTTCTACTTTTTTTTCTCCTAGACCTTTTATTTAGCATGTTTCTAACAACTGTCTGTGTTGTGGTTTAAGTGCAGTAGCAACCTTTCTTCCTCCTCCCTCCCTCTCCCACCACAAACCCAAAAGATACATCAAGTTTCTTAGAGTTTGCAAAGAACAACAAATGATTGGGTTACTGTTTCCAAGGTTCCTTCCAACCATACAAACTCTAGGTTTGGAAGGCACCTTCCAGGTCATCATTCAGGTACTACAGCATATAATGATGTACATGTCATGATTAAGTTCCACATTAAAAGTAATTAGGTGTTTTGCCTTATTTTTTCATTGGGAAGCTGTCGCAGGCTTCATGTTTCTGCTTCAGCAACTGAAAATAGCTGTGCACAGATGTGTGCATAGAGTAGTTTCTGTTCTAAAAACCAAGAAGCTTAGGACAAACAGAATTTGCATCAAGGTCTGATTTAATAAGGACATAATGAAATTAAGAATTTAAATTCCTTTGTTGTCTTACCTAATTTTAGGTGGCTCAGGCAACACCATCACAGTATCACACAGTATGTTAGAGATTGGAAGGGACCTCAAAAGATCATCTAGTCCAATCCCCCTGCCAGAGCAGGAACACCTAGATAAGGTTACACAGAAATGTGTCCAGGTGGGTTTTGAATGTCTCCAGAGAAGGAGACTCCACAACCCCCCTGGGCAGCCTGTTCCAGTGTTCCGTCACCCTCACTGAGAAGAAGTTTCTTCTCAAGTTTAAGTGGAACCATCTCGCTAATCATGAGGTAAGGACGTGAACCTTGCTCCTGTCTCTCCTGCTGTCTCTCCTGCCAGCTCACAAGGATTACCAGATGCAGCAACATGTTTTCTGTATGGCTAATGAATTACTATTTCTGTTGGGAAAACGTATAGGAAGAAAATGAGGCCTGAAAGTTCTGCATTTGCATGTGCAACCTTTTACTATTAGCAAGGCAGAATACAGTGAGGACTTGTGACTGAGAGAAACAACACAGCCTGGCTTGGGTTATGATATCAAGGCTCACTTTTAACACCTACACAAGATGCTTTTCAAGATGCTACTCTCTAGCCCTATAAGTCTTTCTAATTTGATGTTATTTGATGTGAATTGTGTGTAGGTAATGTTAATTATGCAATAGGTTTTGAAGAATATGTTTTGATTGTACAGTGGAAATGTCAGTCCCATTAACAATCATTATTACCTGTCAGAAAGTAGAAGCAGCTTTGAATGAATGCTAATTTTTGCTTCTTGTATCTGTGCAGATGCATACCAATGTTTCATACACATTTTGTTTGTTTGTATTGTGATCATTAAAACAATCTTTTTTCTCTCCAAGTTTTCTCTGTTTGGACTGAGTCCAGAAAAGAAAGAACGAGGCTCTTAACTTCAGGCCTTCTGTGAGCTTGTATTTGGTGTGTTTTTGAAACAAAAGTTTCAGTTTTCAGAAACTGGTTTGTCTGCTGATGTGTTTCCAGATCTTGCTCCCAGTGGTCTCTGGGATGTATTAAGACCATGGCAAGGGTTCAAGAGGATTAGAGTGGGGTTTAGAAGCAGCAGTCCAAAAGGAAGAAACTTGTTCTGTTTTGCTTTGTTATGAAGCTTAAGGTAGCTAATTTAATAACTACTTCTGGCCATAGACCCTCTCAACATCTTTTTTAATTTGTCTTTAGTATCATCCTCTCAATTCGGTGAATTTTTTGTGAACTATAAATTCTACCATATATTGCTAGGAAAGCCTATGACTATGAAGAGACATTTTCATTGACTCTAAAGTGACTGGTATAGAGACTGCTTTTCATCCCAGTTCTATTGCTGGCCTGCTAAACTAAACTGGGGGAGTATTTTCCCATTTCCTTGTCTCTTTCTTTTTAATCTAACTGAAGAAAAAATATTATATTCCAATAAAATAGTCTCATCTAATAATGTTAGTAGCTTGTCTCTTGATCTGGTTCAATGTGAACGAATCTTCCTTGAAAACAAACGACAAGAAATAGCTTGAAAAATTCCACGAGACTGCATTAGCTTTGTCAAATGTTACTGTTACAATCTTTGAACACACATCTCCCAATGTAGCCTCTCATTGCTTTAAATGTATTTGCATTACATTACATTTTGTTGGGTCATTGTCATTCCATAGTCAAGAAGCAGATGGATATCCTTCTCCTCAGATTTTTCCAAGAACTAAGTTCCAGCTTATGCCAGAAGACTTTGTTATTCCTGAGGTTTATCATGTTCCATTCAACTCTGCTGAGGTTTATCCTGTTTATTAAGCACTGAGTTTCAATCCAATCACTAAATTCCCCTGTATCAAATTGCCAAAACTATGTATGAATTACATGTACCTGACCACTGTTTTCATAAGACGTTTGTTTACACTGGCACCTTGCTGTGGGTATTTCAATACACGGCGAAACAAATGGTACAATGTTCAGCTTTAGAACAGGGCATTGGATTACTTGAAGATCTTAAATGAGCCCTAATATATCACCTCTTAACAGGTCTTGTATGCGCATTTGCTCTGTGAACTCTGAAAATTAGGTATGTAGTATGTAAGAATATGTAACCATATAATTGGTTATATAGGAAGTTACAAAAATAATATAAATGTACACTCTAAAAGAGCACAAGGCATTGATCTTAGAATATGTAAATTTAGAGTTATATCAAGAATGAAGTAGCTCATAAGAAGCCTTGAACAGATTAAGAGGTTTTTTGCTACACTAGGTATAAGATACTTAGAGAAGAATGATTAATAGTGTTGTTCAGTGAGATTACATAAAAAAGGTGAAATTACTCCCACATATTAGTCTTGAGGGTTTCTGAAATTTAGAGCAGATGAGGAGATACTAAAGATTTCTGTGTTTACGATATGAAATGAAAAACAAAGACTTGTTTCAAAGTCTGAAAGATTTGTTTCCTAAACAATGAAGCACTGCCTTACGCAGTTGATGCTATGTTCTTTCAAGAGTCCAGAATTACAATAGAATTGCACAAGCTTAAGATCTGAAAAATGACTGATGGAAGATGTGACCAAATGTCAAGTAAACAGTGTTTGTTCCACTGCTACAATATTATTGTACATAATTGCAGAAGAGTAAGTAATTAGAACAGAAAGCACAATATCAAATGGATATTAAGTCTTTGAAGGGAAATCTTGGTCATAAAGGAATAAATGAAAATCTCCATTAGCTTTTAATGAGCCCCAATTTCACTTTTGGAATTTAAAGTTTTGCTTTCAGTACTCGCTGACGTGATACAATACTTAAACTGTATTTATTTCTGATATGCTAATTACAATTATACTTATAAAATTTTATATAAATATATATACATACATGTGTATATGACACACAAAACCACATATATATGCACAGACAGATGTATACATATAATGAACCAGAAACCTGCATTGTTATGAAAGATAAATAAATCATATGCCCAAATTAAATATGTGAATAGTGTAGTCCAATATAAATCAGATCCTTGATGTCAGGTATGGTCTTACGTACCCATACATTGGAGCTCCTCTGTGAACAACATCAGGTATGTGTGATCGATATAGCTCTCTAAAGTAAATCTAGATTTATAACAACAGTGATTGTGCAACAGGGAGATATTCAGAACTCCACTCCAAGAGAGGAGTTTTCACTACGTTCACTCAAGAATGTAAGGATATTCAGAAGAAAGGTCAAAAAAAGGTTTACTGTGGAAGCAGAGTCTGCCACTTACCAAAAACTTATGCACAGCAAAACTGTGCAGCTTGCCTTTTGATGTTTTATCTGATAAAAACTGTTGTGAACATACCTTGAAAGAGATCATAAAATAATGCCCTTACATTGGCCTTTTAATTAACTATTAATAAGACTCCACTGTTTTACAGTTCAATAACATAGTTTTTCACAATGTGCATTCAGACAAGCATTTTCCACCCAAAGGTTTGGTGAAGGGAATGGAAGAAATCTTTTAAAGTTCCCGCTTAATAGTATATGCATTATGAGAATAAAAGTAGGCAGAGAAAGAAGATATGCAAATTATAAGGCAGGCATTGCTTTTAAACACAAATTATTTCTTTTTTCTTTTATATTCTGTGAACCTGTTGAATATAGGTGCTCTATCGCTAACTTAATGCTACATCCTTGAAAAAGATCCTGCATTCCCTTAATCAAAATGAGTGAGAAGAGGCAGCATTTTTGCTGGAGCCACTTTGTGGGCATGGCACAGTGGAGTTAATTTGCATTTCACAAAAATAAAAGGATTTGTGATAATTGCAGAAAAGGGAAGCTTCTTGCTCATCTCGGTGTTTCAGTGCCTGTATAGCACTTTCCTTCACGCTCTGCTTCATAATGACAGTAAAGAAAGCAGCCACAAGCAACTAAATCAAAGTGTTTCTATGTTTCCTCAGAGAAAAAAGGAGTTAAGTAGTTTCCCCATGTTGAAAGAATTTCAAGATGCCAAATGAGAGGAGTGAATTCAATGCTCCAAGACTGGAGTTAATATAGAGCTTTGCAAGAAGTTATGCAAGTTAGAACTCTGCAAGAAGTTATGCAAGTTAGAGCTCTGCAACAAAAAAGTATTATATTAACTGCAAATGAATAATTTGAAATATTTCCCAATCTTTCCTAGAGTGTTTGAATATTCCCAAATAAATATTGAACTTTGGAAGGTATTCATGTCCCCAGGAGAGACAAAAGTTTCTGTAAACTTGACTTCAAGAAGTATTGCCGCAGGCAATGAAATCTATACAAGCAGACAAAGCCCAGGAGATAGGTTGCCTTCTGGCAGACTATTAGAAAACACTTTTTTTAGCAGCTTGTTACATTCTTCAAAATAATAACAACTATTAATTTAAAATAGAAATATTCTCTGTTTGTAGTAGCACTTTAAAAAGCCTTGGGATCAGAGCACATCAGGGTCTTATCGCTAGTCCTATTGAATGAGAATGCAGTACGGCTCAAAGCTGCAAGAACAAAACCAGCCATGGTTTGGGTTTTACACTGTTTGAGCTGGAAAGTGTGGGGGTTTTTTGTTTGTTGGGTTTGGGCTTTTTTGTACATTTAAAAAATTTTATTATTCTTATAAACTGCCTAAACGTGTGCACTGGACATCTCATCTCTAAAAATGTATCTTCCCCTACCCTACAACAACAATTAAGTGCTTGCCACTAAACAGCTGTCTACTTCCAACATTCAACAGAATACAGAGTGAGGAAAATGCATCTGACGTGTAACATAGATCTACAGGCAAAATTAAGGTTTTCCCATGTAAATTAAAAAAAAAATAGATTATGGCATAAAATCTAACAGCACCTATTTGCAATCATATTATAAAATCACTTGGCAGACTGTTAACTTCAGCCATTAAAATAATTATTCAATGTGAGAGAAACATGTAATTTATATTTAACATTTGTCAGAACTTTCTCATTTACTCATTTCAATGACAATGCCTTTAAGAATAATATGATAGAGGAATATCTTACCATGAAATATAGCAAGTGACAGCTTTACTTTAACCAGAGGTTTCTGTTTTCTTTAGTTGAACTACTGCAAAGACTTTGCTATACCTGTTGTTAATTGTAATTATGTGAAAAGTCTTACACTTTGATCCTGTACTTTTGGGATAGGGAGTACAGTAACTTAAGGATTGAGTTCCAGGCATCTTCTTTCATAAAACTATTTCAAATTGAGTTATATGGAGAAACCTTCAGAAATTCAATAGAAGTTTCTCATGTGAAGTCCTGAAATCTTGTTGTGGGCAAATTTCTATTGTAGGGCCAAAACAACAACAATGCTCAGCTACAGGGATTTAAGAACTGTGTCCTGCAGATTAGATAACCTGAAAAAGTAATAGCAAAAGAATGTGCTGTAATTATAAATAACATCTTAGACATGACAAAAGCACCATGTATTTCTTTCAGATGCAGCAAAGAATGTAAAAATGCTTCTGCTAACAGTATTCTAAAGTAGTAAGCTTTCTATTTAATGAATTTTTCTCATTATGTCTCATTATTTCAGTCAGCATTTATGCTTTTATGTCTTTTTCTTTTTTTTAGGATATATTCTACCAAAAATAAATAATTAAACCATAGATGAACTGTCAAAAGGGAACATTCATATTTTAACGCAACATTAACATTTTGGTAATTAACATGGCAGTTAATGCTTTTAGCAGATGTAACAACATTAGACTTGTAAATTTTAATTAAAGTTAATGGTTCACGATAGCTGTAGGGATCAGGCATCCTCTCTGGATACTGAAAACATGTCTAATGTGATTAGAAATACTAATTGAAGAAAAAAGGACTGCAATAGTAATGACTGTACTTCTTTATCCTACTAAATTATTACAAACCTGCAGCAACTTTAAAAAATATATTTGCAGGAGGTAGCTTGACGAGTCAAACACTCCCCTTAAAGAAATTAAAAGGGGTCAAAGAACATTGCAGATGTTTTCTGTGTGTTACAGAGGGAAATCATTAATTGAAAGCCATTGCTCCTTCCTTATCCTCCTGAGACCATGTTCCCAAGAAATACTATAAAGTTATTTGGTTACATTTCACATCCCTTTTGGATTTAATTAGGATCTAATGTGTTAGTTTTAATTCCCTAAGAGGCTTTGAATTCCAATAGCAGGCAGAGAAACAGGACTGGCACTGGGAACGATGACTCAAGTGGACGTTTCTCAGTTTTAGTGCAAGTTAAGAGATTGGTAGTGACTCCTTTTCATGGCTTGCTGATACATGAAACATTTTAATAAGCACAGGAAAAGGATTAGTTTTACTAAGAGTAATTACAAGCTGCTAGCCACCTATAAAATGCACTCCCATTTTATTGTAAAATGCCAACAATATTTATTTCACTTGTTCTGTGGGGTTTTTCTTCTTTTTTTTCTCTTCATAAGCTGGCTCCAAAGTATGCTGAAGTAGGTACAAAAATTTTGTAGTCCTTATGCTAGCAGAATTGCCACTGAAAATCATGTTCTTTCTACTGGGAGTTCCAGATAATAAAGGTTAAACACTGGAAATTAAGTTTGATTTTTTTTTTTTTTTGACTGACAATAGTTATTTTTACTATAAATGCAGTTATTCCCTGCTAGTGCCGTTAGCTCTTTCTGTCAACACCCTTCTAACATCATCATAAATTACTATTCATTTGCATTGCAGCACAGGCATAGGCTCCATTCTACCAGGCAAAGTGCAAAGACATGGTGAAAGCCAATTCTTGTTTGGAACAGTTGCACTCTAACCAGTTGTGACACAAGCTATGAGAAAGGATGCTAGGAGAATGAATGCTGGTCTTTATTTATTTATTTATTTATGTTTCCCTAGCTGAAAGGCTGGAACAAGGGATTAGGAAATTTGGTCAAGCTTATATGGAAAGACTGAATAAAGCCATCTGAACAAAATTTATGGAGTAACACTGGAATTTAGAATGTTTGAAGACTTGCATTAGTCTTTAGGCAAAGAGCCTATGTGCAACATGTATTGGGACATAAATGTAAACACTAAATAATGTTCAAGTAATTGTGAACCTGCGACTTCCTTTCTATAAAGGTGTATATTTTGGTGAATTCAGATGAGAAGATCTGAATTGTGCGTTTTGAATAGCTGTCCGGTTGTATCACCTGGTATGATACCGTGGATAACATAACACATTTGACTATGCAACTCAATGAGGTCCGTGGCTTCATGATCTACTTGTGTGCTACAAATAGCCAAGAAATGCATTTATACTATCTATTACTTTCCGCTGGAAAATCCTAATATATTTTACAAACTTTCTTCAAAATTTTATCTGTGTTACTACGTAAAAATAAGTTGCTTCTATGTATTCCTCAGGGACTCAACACTGTGAATACAACAGTGTGGATGTCTGTTCTACCCAAAGGTTTAGTCAGGTGGGAGGGGGAAATAGAAGTTATTGTTAAGGTTTCAGTTATTTATTTAGACACTACTTCATCTTGTAGACAACACCGAAGCTAATGTGATTCTGCATATGGATCCATAAACATGGATATTTATTTTAATTAAAATGCAACAGCCATGGATTTTCTCTAATAATTTACTACATTTTTGTTTTGTACTTTTATAGTAATAATGACTCAAACATAACACAATTTCTGGGAACTATGACTTACTGAAAGAAAGGACAAACTTGACTGAATTTTCTCTTTTTGGTTAAAATTCCCATATTCAACAGCAAACACCCAGGTCTTCAACTGTATAAATCAGCATGACTCCATTGAAGTCTGAGCAGCTATGCTGACTTACGAATCTGGACTTCGAATATGGACTTCAGTGACAGCAAATATACACTTTATAGGTTTTACTGGCAAGTACATGTTTATAGACTTGAAGCAGTTTCTAATCCTGTGTCATATCGTAAACACTATTGCCTTGGACAAACAGAAAGAATAATTATTTAGAAGCTGAAAGGCTTGCCCAAGTCTGTAAGAGTTTCTCTTATACGAACATGTTCCTGTTTGGTGAAAGAACCTCATGCATGAAGGGTTATTGCCAGATGCAAGTTAGACAATTTCCATCATTAGAAAAATATACTAGTAGACAGATTGTGGCACTCAGAGCAGGGTAATTAATTAACTTACAAGGTGGAAAATCAAAAAAATATATAAAGGGAATACTTCCCAGTCACAGATTAGAGATTTGTTGTCACAGAGTTACCAAGAAATTTATAATGGTCACAAGGGATTGGACCTTTAGATAAATGATGTCCTAGCAAATAAAAAAAAATTAATAATAAAAAAATAATTTTAAGATCAGTAGTTTGACATATAGTTGGGTAGTCTCTTAAAGAAGTTTCTAAAATGAGGGAGAGCAGCTCTTCCCTCATGGAACATGGCAATGCAAACATATAGTAAGGGAAGATGTGAATGGCCTGGGGTGTAAAAAAACCCTGAAACCTGCTCACCCAGCGGCAATGGAGTTGGACTCTGCATGGACAGAACAGCCTGTTCTGTACTGTAGTTGATCATCCTGCACCACATTTTGTTTTCCTTTATTACCAGTGAGCAAGCTAGGTTGGGCTTGTTGAGATAACTATAGTAAACATAGAAATATTTTCTTCCTTTAGTTAAAAATACAAAATACGGAAATAACAGTGTGATACAGCAAAGAAAAATTTTGAAAAAGAGAAATATTTTACTGGTTGGATGAATGTGTTTTAGATTTTATCTGTTAGCTTTCAATCTGGAAGTAGACTATAATTTTCAGTTGACTCCCACGTTTGGTGTCCATATTCTTTTCCAATAAATGGCAAAATTCCCTGTGTGTGACAAAAAAGCATGAAAGAATCAAAAATAGTACATTGTATTAATAATGTTTTTTGGGACTCTAAAGGACTAAAATCTTTCTGTTTCAAAATACTGAATTAAATTAGATCAGCTTTTTGAATCATTATTAGTGGTGGTATAAAATAGGCACAGCTAGCTAGTTATCTACTGACAACATTGTATTAATCATTTCTTAGTGAAATTTTGCCATGGTTTTAGGTTCCTTAAGCTCAATATCCTCACAGCTTTTTATACAGCTGCATCTTTCCCCACAGCAATATTACCAAGTGTTTAGGGGTCTCTGCCATCACTTGAAATAGCTGTCAGCCTTTGGGTTCAGAAGCCCTTTTTTAAATATAAAATTGCACAATCTCCTTAAATCAATAGTTATATGAAATAGAATACCTCCATTTTCATTGGAACACAGCTCATCTCTGTAAGAAGTGAACAAAATCAACTCTGGAAAAAAGTATAGAGCAATCCCGTTCCTCGGTATGTGTCATCTCAAAATTATACAGGGTTGAAGCTGGCAGTCACTCCTACAGAGTTTTCCTCATTTATAGTTTAAATGGGTCTTTATGGTCTTTTCTATGAACTTTTTTAATCCACGCACAATTGTCACCTGCACAGTTCAAGTAGCCACCGTATAGAAAAGTGCTTTCATCTGTTTAAATTAAAACATTTACATACTATTTTAATTTAATGGCACATAATTCTTTCACTGTGGGAGATAAGGATTAATTATTCTTTTATCAATATTAACCAGTAAACCAATAACAATTACAATGATCTTTGTTATGCCTTTCATAGGCTGACATAGCCATTTTCCATCTACTTTAAGTCATCCCATCTAGTGATTTATGTTTAAGCTGAAGTTTTCATGTATTTTTCCTCTTAAAGAAGTTTTTGCTTACTAGAAATTTTCCTTTTCACCCTTCCTGTTTTCAAAATATTTATTTATTTATTTATATTATTATTATCCTGCATAATTTTGTACCACTTGAAAACCTGGTCATTTTAGTATCTTTTTTTTTTTATTAATTAAAAAGATTATGTAAACAGCAATGGAGCCAGCACAAATCCCTGTAAGATTCTAGAAGGAACCTTCCCCTACTTCAAGTAGAAACCACATTGTGGAAATTATTATTTATTCCTACCTTTTTTTCCTTCCTGAAATCAGTTATTACCCGTGTACATGTCCTCTCCTCTTATTGCAAGGCAGCTTAATTTCTTCAAGACGTTTTAGCGGATTTATCGGGGAGTTTGTTTAAAATACAGGATTTTATATCATCCAAGCTCAGTGTTTCCATATACCTTTCAAAAAACTCTCCTAGGTTTGTGTACTTATAAAACCGTATACACAAACCTACTACTCTCCTGTACGAATATCTCATAGGATACATAAGCAAACACTTTTTCTATCCTTATCTTTGTTGAATCCTTCTGTCTTTAAATCATGATCATTTATGAGCTCTGCAAAGTCGACAAAAGCAGGCTTCCTGCTTCTGATGTGTTTGGAAGAGGTTTTACAATAAAGTTTTATACCATTACCAACATTTTCCTTCAAATGCTTTTGGCCTGCCTTTGTGCAGTTTTACTTTTAACTTGCCAGAGGTTTTGCTATTTTCTGTTTTCCTCATCTGAACATAATTTTTTTTAGGAGTGCCTTTTTGGTTTTAATACTACCCTTTATTCTCACGTAGAGCTCTGCTAATCCTTCAGAGGTGCTCTTACTGGCTTCGACGTATGATAGATACTCAGAAATTCTAATACAAGTCATCTCCCCCTTTGTCTATTCCTTTTAATTCACTTTTAACAAACTTCCTTGATTTTATGTCATCCTCTTTTCAATGTTCACTGTTGCTATGGTAAATCTATTTGGCCTCTTCACTTCTACAAGACTGTTGAATTTGAATATATTATGATCAAACTTCTGAAACAGTTCTTTGATACATAAGTTCTGAAGAAGGTCTGATGCCCTGCTTGGTCCAAATCAGGAGTTTAACAAGCTCCTCTGATGAATTGCTCTATTTAATGATTTATGTTGTCTAAAAGCTTAAATTCTTAGTAAGGTCCTATCATACAATTTATCCAGTGCAGATATAACAGATCTTGCTTTACTCCTGCCTTCACAGCCTTTCTGATTTCCCCAACCATGCCATAGGCAGCTATCCTAGCCTTTTTACTGTTAGTAACAAAGAACCACGGTAGAGGAAAACTCGAAGCCTGAATTTTCAGGCTTCAAGGAGTCAGAGCAGAGCAGTTGCTCCTTTTGATTAATTTCCTGTAGTTTATTGATTTGAAGAACCTAAAGAATTGTTAATCAGTAAGCTGTTACGTTATCCTCCTGCCTCTGTGACCCTGAAGTCATCCATTCCCATCCTCCACTGTCCTAGCGAGCTATTCTGCCTGAAAGTTTGAAAGTTTTTAAATCTGTATTTTTCCTGAGCTTTAAGTTTATTCTGTTAATGAATAGCTCAAGAATCTAGATGTACAGAGGTTCGGATAATAGCAGAAAGCAAGTTGGGAATCAGCCAGGGTGTAGGCCTAAACATTTGAGTTCCCGGTTGACTTTATGTTGTTACTTAACAGTCTCTAGCTGCTTTTAAGTCCAGTGGCTTAGTCCTGGAAAAGGATGCTGTTTTCTAGTTCAGGGACGATCCAAGCATAATATTGCCATTTCAAATAATATCCTATGTCATTGTTTGACTTATTTGATATCCTTGAACCTTGGCCACGTTTATGTTATATATATTCACTGATTTCAGTTATACAGATTTCAATATAAGAAAAGAACTGGTAGCGGTTTCTACAATCAATATTGATATGTAAATAGATTTGTAATCGCAAGGCTAGTGAAGTGCAGCATCAATTGAAGAATAGTGAGGTCCTCATTCTTTCTGCCCTTGGCCTGTTTGATTCTAGGTGTAGAGCATTTACTGGCAGCACCTTCAGGAGCTGACAAGACTTAGGGAACAAGCCATGTTCATTCTGCTTCCCAGATCCCTAATTTCAGCATGTCTTTGTCCATTTTCTCTAATCCTTTTCTAGCTGGTTAGGCAGCGTCCCCTCCAGCCTCCAAGAGAAGCGTTTGTCAGAGATAAGCCTGCTCCTTAACAACACCTAAGGATACGAGATCTGGAGTCTCTTCCGCCTTTCTGATTCTGTCTGATACAAAGGCTCCATTACAGGGAATACAAGATGAATTTATTTAACTGAAAATGTGCATTGAAAAGCCAAGAAAAACATCCTTCTGTAAATAAACATTTTGGACAGCACAGATCTGAAGACATTCTTCTGTGGTATGTGGAAGATTTGTCACTTTGGAGATTTAAAATGAATGGAAACCCTGTTTAGTTTATATTAAAGGCTTTTTGCCTGGTCATAATGATGGACTAATTAATTGAAGCAGCCTCTTAATTTTTAGGTTTTCTGATTCTCAAGCACTAAAAAGGAAATAGGAGCAACCACGCTCTAAGAAGGGTAAGTTTGGAATATAGGAAAGAGAAGATGCTGCCACAATTGGTACTGTCAGGATGAAGTAGCCATTGGAGTCAGGTGACTAAAAACAGAAGTCAAAATATTATTGACATGTACAGTCAAACAACAACATGGAGAAAATAAAGAAGAATGAAAGTAAGGGCAGCAAGTAAAAAAATAGGATGAAATATTAAAAGGTCCAATGATGTCAGATTAAGCAAAGGAAAACAGCGAGAAACCTACTGGAAAAAAATGGCAAGTAAGCTCTGGGTTATTCTCTTTTAATGCATGACTGTAGAGAAAGCTTTAAATGCTACCTATGTCTCCCCTGGTGATTGTGAACTGTTCATTTTCTACCTGAGAGAATCTAGAAAAGAGCAATAGCTGGATATTATAGTAATAATTGCCTTTACTTGCAAAACAATGATACCTAATAAGACTCGATATTTTGTTGTCAGCTACTTACCACACAACAACCCCTTCTTTTTCCAACAGAGGTTTTGCAAATACATGACTGTCTCACACAACTACATTTCAGGTTGAGACTAAAGGGAAAATGTAAACCATTCAGTGGAATTGCTGATTGTAATTCTTTTTAACTTCTTAACATTATGTGGTGGATCTATAAAGTTTTCACTCTTTGGTATGTGGAGTAACCTAAGTATTGCACTTTTTACAAGAAAACAATGCAGGGAATTCTTGTTCAAGAAACTGTTTTTGCAAGACAGTTCATCCATGAAAAAGAAATAAAATCTCTTACTTGTAATTCCAGTTTATTCTTTTGGGCTGTAATTTTTCAAAAAATACAAAATGCATTTCAAATACAAAAGAAGATTATAGGGTATGTCTTTTTCCACAAGCAGTGGTCACCTTGTCACTGTATTTGGCTACTGACATCAAACAACCCAATGCTAACGCAGAGGAAATGTGCAGAATGATTAGTAAGTGTGTTAATGTCAGGTAAATGAGAACCACCAAAATTTAATTCCTTTCAAACTTTGTTAGACCTTGTATCAGTGAATACACTGCAGATTTATCAAAGCTTATCAAAGTTTGCCTCAAAAGCAGACAGTACAATTTTGTACAGAGGGAGGTGAACAGACTTCTCAGACATGCTGGCCCATTTCCTATTTATTTTGCAAATCAAGTATAACTTTACTTGTTACAAGGCAAAACAAACAAACAAAAAACCCTGCCCAACCCTCGTGAGACTTTGCTTTGGAAAAAATAACTTCTATCTGACTCAAGGTAGTTTTAAATTACTTTAAACAATGTTATCTCACTGAAGTGATAGAGATCTCTGTTACAGAAGGTTTCCACCCCTGAGGAAGAAGGCATTTGTAATGGTCCACATTAAAAGCCACAGTAATCCATAACCCCACTGGGGAAACTGGTCAGCTTTCACGCTTTTCCCCTGCTGTTGGTTCTTAGAATCTCTGTTCTGTGAAAGGAATTTCCTCATCCTGAAGCACGCTAAACCTTCAGGAACCTGAAAAAGAGTAGCATTCTGGAATTCAGTATTTTTTAATCTACTTAAACCCTGTGCTGTTGCAAAAGTAGAAGTTCCTGTCACTTTTATTTCTCTAAGTACAGCAAAACGGTGTTTGGGTCACTTCCAGCTGATATACTCGCCAATGTTTTGTTGATTATCACAGTTTACATACAAAATGAAAAGTATGTTGTTTGACGCCCTGTTTTCCAAACCAGAGTGGGCCAAAAACCTTACACCCGTGCTGCTCACCGAACTGCAAAGGAGCCAGTCTGGTTTCCAGCGGGCTGAGCTTTTACTTTTCCTACCCCTTACACTTCTGGCTTCGCCAGGAGCGCGCTGCGCTTTCCGCAACTGATGCATTACCGCAGTACCGGTGCAGATGGAGGCCCTCATCGTGCTCAACAATATAAACACGTATCAGACGAGTGGCCCCTGTTTCAACATACAAGCCGAATAGTTTTCAAGCTCGCTGCACATTTTCCCGCCCACCCCAAGGCGGAGGACTCCCAACCAGAGTGCTGCCGTTCCTGGCCAGAGCCGTGCTGGGCACCCCGAGGGACGAGGCCATCCGGCAGCGCGGGGCGGAGCGCAGCGCGGTCTTGGCTGCTCGACGCCGGACCGAAACTTCCGCCGTCATCCCGCTCCTTCGGGCAGGGCCCGGTGACTAGGAGCCGCTGCCGGCATGAGACCCCTCGCCGCCGGTCGGGAAGGGGTAGCAGCGGTGCGAGGCGGAGCCCGGTGGCCGCCCCGCCTCCCTCCTCGGGGATGCCGGGATGTTTACGGGCCCGGCAGGAGCAGCAGGGGGCAGAGAGGAGGTCGGTGGCGCTGCGGGTGTCGTAGCCACCCGCCAGGAATCCCGCTCGGCGCCCGCGGCCAGCGGCGCCCCGCTGCCGGCCCTTAGACGCCGCAGAAGCCGGGGAGGAGACGAGGCCGGTTCCGGGCTCCTGTGCCAAGAGAAGGCGGAGCTAGGCTTCCCGGTGAGCGGGGCGGTGGCAGGGCTACTGGGCGGGCGCTGTGCGGGGCTGGAACGGGGGTCCCAGTGGCCGTACCCCTGCTCGTGGAGGCGCTTCCCCCTGTGCTCTGTGCGGGCGGCTGCCGGGGGTCCCGCCTCCCTCTTCTTCCCACTGGTTATTGGGGCTCTCGCCCATAGTACCATTGGGCGCGGGAGCTGCCGCTCCGCCCGCTGCAGAGGGAGGGAGCGGTGCGGGTCTGGAAGTGAGAAACTTTTTGCGCCGCGGGGGGAGCGGGATGGCGGCGTCAGGCCCCGCGGGGGGGACTGCGCCTTGCACGGCGTATGCCCGGCTGCCGCAGGGGCAGGGCGGGCCGCACAGAGGGCACCGGCCGGTATGGTGCGCTTCCGGACGGCTGCTGTGGCGGTTCTGCCGGTGGCAGCTGGGCTCGCTGCGGACGAGGGACGAGCGGGCGGCTGGGGACTCTGCCCGGCGGCGGCGGCCCGGCCACCTCGGAGCGACTCAGGCTGCCTGCGGCCTGGCCGCAGTGCCTCTGGCCCGGCTAGGCTTTTCAAGTTCATACCGCAAGCGGAGCTTCTTTCCGCGATGTTTTCCTCATTTCCCGCAGTTCCATGTAGGTTTCTCTGCTCTCCTCTCACCTGGAGCTCGGTGTCAGCGATGCTCTCCCGGGTGGCGCAGAGAGCAAGCCCCGTCTGGAGGGTTTCACACAGCGCTCAGTAAAAACGGCGTCGTCACTGGGAGCCGCGGCCCTGTGGCATGAGTCCAGATTGCCCCGTCCCAGGTGTGAGCCCATAGTTCTGCCCCTCTGCCTCCCGTCCGGGAAGCACCCCCGGTTGAGAGAGCCGCCGGGGCACCGGCAGCGCCCGGGCAGTCTGACGGCAGGGGCTGCCCGACAGTGAGGGTCTCTCTTGCATGTGCCAGGGTTAGCACCCTCCTTCTCTCATCGGCTGGTGAGGCTCCTAGATAGGGGCAGCGCCAGTGGCTCTGCGAGGAGCTGCGGCCTAGAGGGAAAAGCTGGAAGTGAGGCAGTCTCCATCTGTTGGGTTCCTCTACCCCCCTCTTCTCTATTTACTTTACGTTTCACCCGTTGTACTAGTGCTGGCCCAGAATTCCATTTTGTGCCATGGGAACTATAGCTGCTTGGCTTTAGGATTCAGAAGTTCGCAATATTGTTCTTCAGCTGGAACGTGCTTTGTTTTGCTCTGCATTTTGTCAGGAGTATCACTTCTTGAGTGGTAAAACTACTTAGGATGTTAAACCTGGTTCTGATCAAAGATGTTGAGGGGTGTGTGCATTAAACCACACAAGTACTTGGTTCGCTTCTTGCACCAAGTGAATGACAAACTCTTGTCACCTTTGAGGTGATAGCACTGTTTTCTCAGGTTGCAATAGCAGCATCACTTCTCAGGAGAGGTCACACATACATAGTGATTCTTCTAAATGAGCTGGATATGTTTCCTGTGTAAAGTTGTATTACAAGCTTGAGGTACAGAAATTACAGTGAATGATATGGTAATCTACAAGGTAGGTACTTTGGATGATTAGATGCCAAGTGGATGTTTGCAGCTTTGCTAAATGAGGAAGAATGAAATATACGAATATTTAATTTTCAAGGCTGTCCAGGAGACAGTTCAGTGCTGCAGTGCTTTAGAAATGTCTTATTCTGAAATTTTGGACTCAGGCTGTCTTGAGAGAAGTAAAATGTAGAAAACAGTCATTAGTTCATGGGCTATGAAAAACTTGGGCAGAGAAAGGAAAACTGTTTTGTGTTGGGGGAAGAGGGAAACTTACAAGCAACATCCAACAGCTTTAAAGTAAGAAAGCCCTCCAGCTTTGTTTGTGTTTTTTTCCCTTTTTGGTACTGAAACAAAAGCTATATTAAGAACACTTGTTCTTTAATTTCAAAACATGACCTGTTATAAACATCTGATAGTTGAGTAGATAACTTCACAAAGCACACTCTAGAGACTTTCACTGCAAAGGTAGAGAGATTGCCCTTATCATAGATACCTTGTATTCAGCATACCAGTTAGTCACTGTAATTAAAAAGTCATTTGAGAACGAATCACAGAATCCTAGCCAACTAAAAATCTTTATGATTGACTTATTGCAGTGTCTTCCAGGGTATATAAGAGTTAGACAAGTGGAATCTTGTTCCCACCATAGAAACTTGTTTCCATGGAAGAAAAAAATGTAACATTTTAAGAACCCATCTAAAAATCTGTGTGTGCATGAGAAACTCAGATGACAAACAGAGTACAAGAAGTCAGTTGTTTATTTTATGGTAACCTGTGGTATCTTTTGAGTTGTGAGATAGAGCCATATAGCCCACGCCTGTCTTTCTTTTTTGTGCAACAGAGTTGAGCTCAGTTGGAGAAAATGTAGCCAGTCCAGTATATTTTCCACACAGACAATTGAGTGAGGTAGTTCCTTCATGCATGCAAACCCTCCCATGTATAATAAACCTAATGCAGTATCCTGCATTTATACTACTCTGTGTTCAGTTGTATCACCACTGATGCCTTGTTGCTGTCTGAAGTTTGACATTGTTCCAAACATCTGTGCTGAATGGTTGAGTTTGTGTTACCTTGGGAAGTCTCCTGGGAAAAGTCAAACTGCACTAACTTCTACCTCCAAGGGAATTCTTTTGATTATTTGGGGTTTATCCAAAAACCCCTTCTGATTCCAGAGAAGCAGTACTTGGGAGGGCAGGATTATCTTAAGCAGGTTTATACTATGGATAGTCATGGGAGTTAACTGACTAATTTCCAGAGAATTTGTTCAGCTTAGCTACATTCCATGTGCTTTGCAACAGAGTTGAAAATAACTGACCAAAATACCAAAGTGGTGATAAGGGCATCCTTTAGAGCACTGATTTGCTGTATTTATCACCATTTGACCCCTCATGGCCACATGGGAAGGAACTCAGCCCTAGAACGAAGTACAGCATCACAACCTGTTTCCTTTTCAGTAGTTATTGAAAGGATTCTTCCGGATAGGTTAGTTTAAAAAGCTGAAGAGAAGCACTGTTATTATAATGAGTTGCTTCTCTGGAGATAGTTCTGTGTGTTTGTGTCTGGCATGTGAAACATAACTGCAGTTCTGTTGTGAAATCTTTGAGAGACGTTTGAGTTAGGTGCTGTGAAGTGTTGATGAAACAGACTTTTTCAGTTCATTTCAATCTCCTGTTGTCAGTGTATAGAATTCACTAAATTATTGTTTCCTTGAAAGCTGGAAGGCAAAAATACCCCAGGTGAACTTCAAGTTAATTTTAAAATGAGTAAAAGCTTGTGGTGGGAAAACGCACAGCATTTTGTCCTGTAGAGGCCCTTCTTCTGTACCCTTTTCATTCTCATCTGAAAGCAGATCCAAAAAAGGAGTTGTCTTTGCAGCAGTGAACTTCCAGTGCTTGCCCTGACTGAAATTCAGAACTGTTTGTTAGGTATGTGCGTGTGAAGTTCATGGAGATCAGTAGGCCTTCAGAAGAAGAGCAGTGAGCATCCTGCAAACAGAGCACTTAATGTACAGCTAGTCATCGAGGGTACTCCAAAACCAGGAATGGATTGTGCATATTTTATCCAGTGATGATTTGATGTAAAACACAGAAACAGCTGTGAGCTTGAATGTTGGACTGCTTCTGAAGCAAGTGTGCTGGCTGCTAGCTGCTTTGCTTCTGGACTCAGGGATCCTGGATTACTTGCTACTGTCATGCATGGTTTTGGGATTCAAAGGTAATGATAGTCAGAGGATCACAGCAAGCCTGTTAAATATGGGTGGTGTTTCTTTTCTGATTCTGTGTAGTATTTCATCATCTTCAGGGTAGCACAGATTTTTAAACTACATACTGCATATATATATATTTTCTCTCAGCTTGCGAATGCGCATGTAACACCTACAGTATGGTGTCACAAGGTTTTGTCTTGCATTTGTTTCTGTGATAATTTAGACATTTCTTTAAGGATTATGTGTAATTTATTGTTAAATGTGTACTACTTCACCTGCAGCAATATGGATGTTATCAGCCATGGTTGTGGCGCAGTTGCATGCGGCCAGCCTTCCCAATTGGGTGGTTTTCCCCCTGTGCCTGGCAATAATAGGTTTGTCTGGTTTTTAATTTGTCCTGAATCTTTAATTCCTGTGTGAAGCTGTGTGAAGTCCTGTTTACACTTTTAGTGAAGCACTGCAATATCTCTGTATGAGTAATTTATTTTTGCAGATGTATTTAACTGTCCTGTCATTAAGAAAAGGTCTCCTCCCTCTCTGTGTACTGGAGTTGCAAACTTTTGGGGTTTTAAGGGTTTCCAAATAATGGCTTGGCTTCCTTTCTCTGAAAATAATTTCTTTTTTTACTTCTTCCATTTATTTTGTTTCCTGTTTCTGCTTTCCCATATAGTATTTTGTTGACAAAACTCTTGGCTTGGTGTTGAATAAATTGCCTTCTATGCTGGCTCTTGCCTTCCTGTCATAGCTGTATTGAATTTAAGTACTTGTCAGCATCCCTACCTAAGGACGAAGTAAAATGAAATGTGGTGAGCTAATGTACTAGCGTGCTGCTGCCAGGAGGGAGATGTTCTGTTTCTTCTACAATCCCCTTCCCGCATTTCCCATCTTTGAACTTCCTTTACTTAATTTTCCTCTGGCAGTCTCTCGTACACACTGATTGAGCTCAGTACTTGCAGAACACGAACCTGGCTGCATTAGGGGATTAAATCAACTCAGCAAAAAGTCTGAAGAGTTCAAGGTGGCTATGCAGGATCATCTGACAGAGAAAGGGAGAGAAAGCAAGACCTTTGGTGTCACTGAGCTATTCAGCTGGCTTATGTAACTTCATGTTACAGATATAATTTGACAATAGATTTAACTGGTTTACATTAGGCTGCTTTACCCCCAGCTATGTCTTCCCCTCTGTCTTTTGTCATCTGCCCTTATCACTGCAATGGAACAATTTGGGGAACTGAACTGGAAGAAAAGGTCAGTTTTCAGTTGGTTTTGGTTAGCTTACCAGGAGTCTGGGTGGCCAGAGGAGCCCCACTGGAAGGAAGAGGGTCTGGAAAGTATGGCTGAAGGCAGGGGAAGCAACAGCACCACACAGTTGGTTTGTGTTGCCTTAGAACCACATCGTTACAGAGGCAGTAGTAAAGCAGAGCGTGGTGTGGGCTGAGGATTTGCTTTCTTCATATATACAATACTTAATTCCCTGGAGAGCCTATTGCTGTGACATGATCATGATCCACCTATGTGGATTTACAACTGGCAATTCAGTATGAAGAAATGGATTATCAAGTTTCTTCCCAGGTGAACAGAAGTTAAGTGAAAACAAAGAAGCCTGTTACCTGAGCAGTTTCGCTTCCTGTTGCTTCAGTTTGTATGAAATAATAAACAAATGGTTCCCAAAAGGGCAAGTCAGTGCATGTACAACCCTTTGGGAACACCTTGCAAGATAAGCTATTTACTTGAGTGACATAACTGAAATGGGTAGGGAGAAGTAAACAGAATATAACTTCCTAAATCGTGCAAGTGAATGAAGAGAAAGGGAAGCAGACTTGTAAAGCAGGAGAGCTTGGGCTTCCATCTTCTAGTCGGACAGCACTGATAGAGACCCAGCTCTTAGTAGCTGGGGAATGACAGTGACTGGCACATGTGTTTTCAGGGTTGGAATGAAAATATGCCTGATAAATAGGGATGAATGGATGAGAAAATTGTGTGTGATCTCTTGGTGTATTCCCCTCCTTTGTTTGTAAAACCATTTTTTTAATTTGTGTATGGTTGCTTCTGCTCTTGTTAAAACCACCTTTTAACCCAGCTTAGCTACTGTCTGTGTGTCTTTTGGCTTCTTTGACTGGACCATCGATGAGTAGGGAATTTGGACCTAAATTTGTTGAAAAATTCAACAAGTTATTTCCATATAGATAGATGATGGCTTCTTGTAGATTAATGAGTGCTGAGAATTTGTTTTGTCGACATTCAAGGGTGTCACTGCTGAGGGAAGGAATGTCCCGCCATCCCATGGAGAGTACGGATCTGGTAGTGTCTTAAAACATCAAAGGCTTTTAGAAACTGCTTCTAAAATTAAGGCTGATCCTACTTCTGTATAGGCATCTATTTTCACTTGCTTCCAGTGCTTTGAAAGTTGCAAATACAAATTTTCTCTGGTGTGGGTGCTTCTGCAGAGAATTGTACAAATGAGGATTTTTTAATTTGTTTGTATTTCCCCACATTTTAAGGATTTTTTTTTTTTTTTTTTAAATGTGAAGCAAATATTTGATTTTTATCACTGGCAGCTAATAGTAAATATTCTGTGTGTACACACATGCAAGTATATATGCATACTCTATAAATATGCATAGACACATGTATATGTGTGTGTGCATATTTATACATTACTATGTATCAATATACAGTGTGTATATGTATGTGTGTATACTAATTGGGATAAGTGGCACATTTTACTGTGCTAATGATTAACTCAGTCTTTCAGTCTTGAGTTTGCCTTATCCTTTGCCAGTTAAGGTCTTGATTGTCTTGGCAGAGTTCAGGTGAGTGTCAACAAAGATGTGTTGTACTTTATTAATGAATACATCTGACTTAGCTGTTTACAGATTGCGAAAAAAGAGCTGGTGTGGTAATTGTTTGGCATATATCAAACATTTGCTCTTTGAATGAATGAGTAGTTTAAATAACCAACAACACTGCAGTACACTAAATCATGTAACTCATTGTAGTATTTCATTGACAACATTACATTGTTGATTGTATGTTTCTTGTAATTTCTTGTTTAGTATTTTTGAGGAATAGGCAATGTGAGCTGGGCAGGAGCATGACCAGTCACAGATTCTGATGGCTAATGGAAAGGCATTGATTGGCTATTGTTTTTAAATATTTAAAGTGTTTCAGCATTATTTCATCATTTCTAATGCTGTCTTGGAGTGTGTAACTTTATGAATAGATGGCACTGTAATGTGGGTGCTTTTAACCAGATTTGATTTCATTGGTCTGTGCTAGTCAGGAATAATTTACTGAAAAGACATTACATATGTGCTGTCATTCCTGTTAGCTGGAATTTTTTTCCAGTTAGGATCTCTTGCTGTTTGTGTTAAGTATACCCATATTAAATATTGAGTTTGGAATAGAAGTGACATGAACGTGGATTAGTAACTTTTTGCAATGTATTTTAGCACTTAAACTACAACCCAGTTGACTTGCATCTTTCAAGTTGCAATCTGGGGTGGGGGCAAACTGCAACAAAACCAGTCCGAAGTAAGAGAGCAGAGTTTTAGGTGAACTGCTAGAAGGTTAGTTTTCTTGTGATTTTTGGAGTTATGCAGGTACAGTATAGAAAGGCTTTGGACATGTCAGCATTCTGAGAGCTGCTTTTGGGGTACTGTGTATGGGCCGTTGTTTTCTAAATATTTCCGAGTCTTCAGGAATGCACTAAAAATAATATTTATGAAACTGAAATGACTTTCATTTTCCAAGTAAAATGTTTCTATTACAACATCAAACCCCATGTGTTTCTCCTGTTTAATGGTTTATGCAGAGCACCAGGGAAAAAATTACATTTTAAACTGTTATGATAGATTTGGGTTCCAAATTGGTTTTCCTTATTGACATGACTTCCCATTTCTCTGGAAAACCTGAGCTGTGCTGTCATTTAATGTAACATGGCTGATAAAAGTTGGGATGCTCGGTTTACAGCTGCTGACGTTTTCTAGCTTCACCCAGGATCTTCCCCGTGTGTGTCCTGAGCCCCTGCTTTTAAAATCAGTGTGAAAATTTGCAGCCTGCACCCTAGATGCTGAACAGGGCTGATCAGTGCTGGTGACCTGGCAAAGTGCAGGCCAGGTTTGACCAGCAAGCCAGTTCCCTCCAAGCAGCCAACCTTAAAGAGGTAAAGAATGACTGTTAAAGGGTTATGTTTCATAAACCTGTAGGTTGGCTGTTTCTTAAACTGCTCGCATCAAGCTTAAGGGCCAAGCTGTTAATGCTGGGTCTAAAGCTTGTCTCTTCCCAAAAGGTGTGTGGCTTAGATCTATGAACTGAGAGTTATAGTTTTGTCAGTCTGGCTCTCCAGGTGATGGAGAGCTGAGCTGGAATCAGACCAGCATGCTTGGGCTCCCTGGCATTAATTACTGGGATTAACAGCGGTGTGGTGGATTGAGTAATTGTTTTGGATGTTCAGTAAGGCATTTAGAAATCTAAACCCTTGTTTCCAGAGCACAGCTGCTTTATTTTATTTTATTTTATTTTTTAATTTTATTATTTTTTTAATTTTCAACTAGGGTGATTGTTTGACTGTTCTGCCTACGTTTAATTTGTGCTTTTGGGTAGCTGAAAGTTAACATGTGATATAGGCAAATGGCAATATTCCTTTAACCTGTATGCTTATATGGAAATTAGTATTAATTTATGTGGTTTTGCTTTTTTCTCAGCTGAGGATGATCCTTATCTTTGAGTTTAGTTAGTAAAGATAATTGAAAGTTTAGGGGTCTAAGATTTATCATTTTAAATCAGTGTTAGATACTGAAGAATGTGTTAGATACCTGACACCAAAAAGTAAGGAGTGTGCGGAGTGTTAAATGGATAGCTGTCTCTGGAGGGCTTTGGGTAACCTAACTGAAATAATAGTTACAGTAAAAACTAAAAATACCTTCCTTAACTAATGGTGCAATCCAGAAGTAAACATAATATGTTCTTTTGTTTGTGAAGTAACCTGAATTGATGGTGTGCCTCATCAGCACATTGTGAAAGGCGAACTCTGAGTTAGATAGTATGTGGAGTAGTTGCATCTGTATTCTGTACAAGAGAAGACTGGGATTTCAGACTCAGCAGAACTGTAACACTGAATACTCTTTTAACTATATACTTTTTAGAAAAAGTATAGCTGTTCCTCCTTTGACATTGATTATTGGATGCTCCCACTTAAGGTCCAAAATTAGCAAGCAACTGTGTAGTAATTAACTGTGTAGTTAATGGAAACCACATATCATTGAGACTGTTAATGATGTTCTCTACAGGAAGGCTTTGTATTCTTTTTTGTTGTTATTGAACTGCTGTTAAACTGCTGAACCGTCTGTTAAAACAATAGCATTATTCCCTGAATATCATGAAATGCATTTCACTGTGAATGGTTTATGGACTTTGAGTTAGGAAACTAGTGTTTAAAAAGCATGTTTCATGTTATTTGATAGTGCATTTAAGCTTTTCCTCCTGAAATAATTTGATCATGTTTATTAAGACTTAGTTGCAAGACTTTTAAGTGTTCCAAGACTTTCAAGTTTTTCCCAGGTATCTTTCTTTTCTTTAAAAAAATGCTATTTTAAAATATATTCCAGTGAAATGGCACCAGAGTGATGAGCTTTGGTTCCTGTTCAGGAGCAGGTCTTCTGATTTCATGAGGAGTTGTGCGTAATCCCAACTGTCTTCTAGCAGGCTGGTGGAAGCCACCTGGAACGATGAGTGCAATTCAGGCAGTTGCAGTTTTATAGTCTAACTTGCTGCTGAGGACTTGACACCCTTCTGCTATTTTATGGACTTGGTGTGTGGAGTAAATAGTGTCAGAAGACTTGCTATGCAATTTCAGTTTCAATTGAAAAATTGGTCATGTTATCTGTATCCCCAGGCACTTCATCCTGCATCCTTTATGTGTAGGTGCAACCTATTGTTTCAATCAACTGAAAAAGACAAAGATTTAAAATACTAGTAGCTAACCAGAAGTCTTCTCATGCCTGCAAAGTGTTAGCAACCATAACTGGGGTATAAGATCTAGAGCATATGTTTGTGCTAATGTGATTGCTGTTGTGTATGGGGTGGTCTGAATCCGAATGATTTGCATCACCAAAATGATGAAAATCATCTTTGCAAGATAAGTGAGTCAGAGTCTTTCACTCTTCCTATCTTTGCAAGTGGTGTGATGAAGGCAAAGGGGCCTTTCCTCCTACATGATCAGTGTGAGAGTATTTAAAAACATTAGATATGTTTGGCAGTTTGGAGGTTTTGGGTGGGGTGGTGTAGCTGACTTGCCTCTCACTTCATCTGATATGTCTGTTTTCCATAAACCAGTGTATATCATGGTGATTGATTTGCAGGAGGAGGTCATCAAATTACTTGTTTGAAGAAGTGGTAGACACATCACATTTAGATGTGTTTTGTATTTGCTTTTCAAGCTTAAACAAGTCATGACTCTGTCAGTATTTTTAGTATATTTTCACCATACATTAGAACTTGAAAACCATCTTTGGCAGAGTAATAGTAGTTGTCTCAATTTTAATTTTAAATTGTAAATATTGCGCCATGATGTGTTGACCTCTGGAGTTTATTATCAAGGTGAAAGTCATGCCCCGCTGTGAAAACAGCCTTCAAGCAGCAAAATCTAATTCTTGCTTATGTTGACAAACAGTACAAATGATTCATTTTGCATCCTTGGCTTTTGGTATGATCAAAATGCCACATTACTCTAAAATGTGAATCTATCGTGCAGTCTTCAAAGACAAAATCAAATTTAAAAAAATAAAAGAACTTCCATATATGGGCAAAAAATACCGATCTTTGCCTTTCCTCTGCAAAAGCAACAGCAAATCCACAAGTTAATAAATCTTCTGTGCTTCCTATGGTCAATACTGTTTGTTACCTATTCAGTAACAAACGAACCTCCACGGAGGGCAGAGCCACTGGCAGTGGTAATGATAGAACTTCTTCCCTTTCTAATATTTCCCCAGATTTACCCCCCTGTATTCTTGAATACTTCCAGTCAGTGCTTCTGACCATTCAGACAAGATAAATGGGTTGTATGATTCCTGAATCAATATGCATCAACTAAACATTTCATTAATCTTGGATAAATATCTGCAATGGAGGATGAAGAGTTTTGTATTTACTTCTTTTGCCTGGGCATTTTGAACCAAGTGTTTGTGATAATGGAATTATCTATTGGTACATTATGTGGTCAAGACTATTAGTAAAACACACTAAAATTTTCAGTAGGAATATGGATGCTATCAAAACTAAAATTCTTATAAAGCCTCTTCAAAATAGCACTTCAGAAAAACATTGTCAGTGATGGATTTCTATAGCAAGAAATTAGCAGAAGATACAGTGATAGGACAAGGGGGGATGGCTTTACGATGAAAGAAGGTGGATTTAGATTAAATATTAAGCAGAAGTTCTTCCCTGTGAGGGTGGTGAGGCCCTGGCACAGGGTGCCTGGAGAAGCTGTGGCTGCCCCATCCCTGGCAGTGTTCAAGGCCAGGCTGGACGTTGCTTGGAGCAGCCTGGGCTAGTGGAAGGTGTCCCTGCCTATGGTGAGGAGGGTTGAACTAGATGATCTCTAAGGTCCATTCCAGCCCAGACCATTTCATGGTTCTTTGATAACATCCCACAAGGTTTCCATGTGTTCCTTCCCTAGAATTTGTTGAAATTGCATAAACCCCTGTGAATCTAACTGGAGAACTTAGGTGCAGTTTTGTGACAACTGTTTAATTCCAGTGCTGGTGTGTTATGATTTCTTACCTTGGTAGGGAGGTTATATGGGAGATGTTACAGAACTCGTAAGAAGTGTCAGTGTTGGTGGCCTGGGGCTGGCTAACGGGTTGCCTAGCCAGTGATGTGCTGCATGTTTCTGCTGGCTGTTTCACCCTTTCTCACTACGCTTGTTCTGACAGGACTCTTTGGAATTCCTGCCTCTTCTTCTCTGCCTCTCACCTCAGTGAGATAGTTGTGTTTGTTTGTTTAATTATTTTTTGTGTTTTATGGTTTGTTTTCTGTTTGGTTTTTTTTTTTGTTTTTGTTTTTCTTCCCCTTGACCTGCCTGAAATTGTTTTTTTGGATCTGTTTTAATATTTTATCTTTGGATTAATACTCAGGACACAACAACAGAAAGTCCCAAACTGTATGCTTTATACAGGTGTCTTAAGGGTAGGAAGGCAAAGCTGTGAGGACCTTTAGTTGCTCTGGAGGATGTTGTAGCTGGTGTTAGGAATAGGTACTGGTACTGGAATGGCATGGAGTGGCAGCTTTAAATGGGGGAATGAAAGCAGGTTGCTAATAATTTGTTTATCCGGTCCACTGCTTACTGCACTAGGGCAGTATATTGAGGAACTTTGCAAAGCTGCTTTGTGATTATTTTATCTATTAGTCGTGTTATCACAATGATGCTGAAAGAATGACAAGAGCAAACACAAGCTATTTGTTAGTTTTGTAAGTATTTTGAAATGGGCTTTGAAAACAATTTCTATGGTTTGCTGCTTTCTGTTGATAGTGTTTATACAAATAAAAGTATTTAACAGGTTAGAAAGGTTTTTGTTTGCTTGCATTCAAAGGTGCTGGTGAACTTTCTGTTGTCTTCATCTGAGCAGAGATGGCCCTCTTAGGCACCAGTAAAACTGGGTGCTGTACCTGCTCCCCGTCAACAGCATCTCATGTAGCTGGAGAAAGAATTCACTTAGCTGAGAAAAAAGCCTTCTGAGCATTTACATTTTCGTGTCTCCTGTTCTTTCTAGTAATGATTTGCACGTTTTGCGACCATTATTATTGGTCAAAGCTTTGTGTCTCTATGTTGTGAACTTGGCAGGCATGTCTCCTCCCATCTTACTGATGGGGTATGAGAGTTTAATAGTTGGGAATAGAGGCTGTGTACCTAGCATGGTTATCTCAAAGCTCTGTTAGCTAGCTTGTCAGAAAGTAGGAGGTATTTGTTTAGATGGAACTGCTCTTGCATACTCCCTGAAATCTACAGTTAAATTAATGCAACATAAACAGTATGCATGCAGCGGTGATAATTCTTCTTCTGATCTGCTATTTCCTATGGATCAGAGGTACTGGCCAGCAGGCATCTGTGTAGTTAAACAAGTGGTTTTATAATAGAATAAAAGAATAATGGGGTGATGCAGCTTTCATCAGACAGAACTATTTGTCTGGCTCAAGTAGTTTAATGCTCATCTTTTAATAAGAAGATCAGATATGTATAGTGATTTATTTCATTTTATACAGCAGGTAAACATAAGAAAACTTTCTTCCCAAAACAGTGCAGGGCTTCAGTAGTTAAATATTCACAGACTGAAGCATGCAAATGAGAAAACTAATTCTTTGGTTCTGCTGATGTTCGTTGATCATAAACACAGATTGAATGACAGTGTAATGACCATATTTCTCTTTCCAGGACATAAGGGGCACTTTTACGTGACAGAATGGATGAACAGCCACAAGGCATGCAAGGGCCAACTGCTCCACCATTTCAGCCACAGGTATATTTATTTTAAACAGTTACTCAAGAGTTGATGCTATCATTTCTTATATTGAAAATGAGGGAAAGTAGAAAACATTATTTCTTGTGGGGACAAAAGCTGTAAATGTAGAATGTTTTCTGGTGATCTTGAAATTAATTGTATGATATACAGTCATACAATGTAAAATAAAGTCCTATATTTTGTAGCGAATAATTACTTTTCTTTTTTGCTTCCTACTCCTTCACTAACTTTGAGGGTTTGGAATTGGAGTGGGAGTAGGAAGCAAAGATGAAGGCAGTTGTTTTCCTGAGGAATGGTGAGCTGTTAAACACTGTATGTTTCCAAATTGTGTCAGAAATACCATATTTATTTCAGACTGTTAACCTTCATGCAGGGGATTGGAACTAGGTGATCTCTTAAGGTCTCTTCCAACCCAAACCTTTCTACGATTCTATGATTTTCTCTTCTTATACCTCCTGACAGTGATACTATATGAATTAACACCATTACCTGTTAAAACCAGGCAAGAGAAATTCCCAGTAGCTGTAGCTCTGTTAGAAAGAGGAGGTGTAAGGAATTTAATCTTTGAATATGTGCTGATGGTGTGAAATAAAAGATTATCTGAAAAGAATTAATATTCAGATACTGCTTTTTGACATTTTTAGGAAGTAATTCCTTATACCCTGAGAATATTTATTGTGCTGACCATTCCAAATTAAAAGCTGGAACCTGAATTTTGTGATTGTTAACAACATAGGTGATAAGGTGTTTTGTGCCCTTTATTTTACAAAAACTGAGGTGAGTTCTTATAGCTTGTGAAATTTAGCAAATTTACAATAACCAGCTTTCCTTAGCTCCAGTGTTTCTAATCATAGCATTGTGATAACAAAAAAAATATGGATTTAATTGCATTTATACTAATGGAAAACAGTTAAGATGAATGTATAACTATGCATACAGGTATGTTGAGAAAATAATTTGTAATTTTGAAACAAATAAAAATACTTGATTCATATTCTGGATATCATAAAGGGTCCCCATTGTTATTATAGGTTGTTTTTTTTTTTTCTTTGCTGACTAAAGAGAACCTAGAGCACAGCTGATTAAGGTTTCTGTATTTCTGGGAAACCTTTCTGTGTTTGCTGTTTGCTGACTACGAACAGGTTTCATATTTCCTCATGTATCTCTGGAGTATTTGAATACCTGTTTTTGATTGACAGAATCCACTTTTGGAGGTCTGATTCAATTTTAAGAATATTACTCTAACCTACAAATTCAATTTATGAACTCATAATAATAAAGTACAATTATAGTTTTACTGTTCCAAGTACTATGGCTCATCTAGAGGTATCCATTTCCCTCTCTGGTCTAAGGTCAGACCTAAAAGCAATACTGCTGTAATCAACTAAGCACTTTCTACACAAGAAGAAACTAATGTTTATTCTCAGCTTTGGTTAACTGTCAAGCATTTTCATAATCTGTGTCTCATGATTATTTTTTACAATCAAGGTTATATGTGTAAACAGCATGAAGCGTGTTGTTAGTGATCTGATTTTTGGGATGAAAAGTTTTCAGTTTGTGGATCTGAGCTGGACTTGCATCGGAATATTGACTGGTTTGCACTTCAGGAGGACTAAGCATGCTCTGATAGTTGTGTTAGTGAGGTTTATGACATTTATGTTGTCGGTATGGGAGGCCCACAACTGGACACAGCACTTCAGGTATGGTCCAGCTAGAGCTGAGCAGAGGGGAAGAAATGCTTCCCTTCACCTTCTGGCAGCACTACTAACGCAGGCCACCGTTTGCTGCCTTTGCCACAAGGGCACATTGCTGGCCCATGTTCAAGTTGGTGTTCACCAGGACCCCCAGGATCTGGCTCATAAAGCTGTTTTTGAGAAGGTGAGCACCAAGCATATGCTGGTGCATGGAGTTATTGCTGCCCAGGTTCTGGGCTTTGCTTTGTTTTCTGGTTGAACTGTATTAAGTCCTTGTCAGCCTGTTTCTCCAGCCTGTTGTAGTCCATCTGGATGGCAGCATGACACTTTGGAGCATCAGCCATTCCCCTCAGTTTTGCATTATCAGGAAACTTGCTGAGG